>NW_027207318.1:0-330160 GCF_963455315.2 Globicephala melas
GGTGTGCTTGTGTCTTGTTGATTTTTAGACTTCCCTAGATATACTCCCATGATTGGAAGTGTCCTATGCTCTGTAGCTCTGTTTTTTAGATGATTTAGGAACCACCATACACTTCTCCAGAGTGGCTCTCGGCAGTTCACACACTGCCCATCAGCGTATAAAGGCTCCCTGTTCTCCATGGCCTGTCCTGCCTTTCTGGATTTTACACTTTTTTAGGATGGCCCTTTTGACCGGTGGGAAGTGAGACTTCTTTGTTGTGCACATTTGCATTGCTTACTTGCTTCGTTGCCCATAAAGTGCGTATGCGTTTTTTCCTGGATATAATCAGGAAAAAACGCATATGCCCTTTTGGGCCAACTGCATCATTGTCGAAATTCTGCCGCTTTTCATGTGCATTAAAGACGAGTCCAATCTATCTCTTGAAATCTGTTTCTTGCAATTCTGTCTTGCATTCAGATCCTCTTCTTTGCCTTACCTCAACATATTTTTGGACATTAGTTTTCATTTATAACTCTGCAGGTTTGTGAATTGCAGTGACCCTGAGCTCCATTTTTTAAGTTGCTCTTTTGTGAGCTGGCCTCAAACCCGCAGGATTGCTTCAGGCCCTATTTTGGCTCCGGCGAGGCAGGCTGAGCCTTTCTTTAATTCTTATTCTTAATGGGAAATTAGAGTGATATGTGCCCGTCCAAACCCCTACAACTATTCTCTCATTGGTTCCCCCTCTTCCCGTTCATCCTCCTCACAATTTGCAAAATGTGTGAAACAGAAGTTTAAATGTGCTGATTCTCCAAGTGGGGAGATTCTAAGTAACATGGCTGGAATGGTGAACAGGAGCACCAGGAGAGGATAAATGAGGTGCATTTTAGACACATCTCCCGATCACATGGTGTACAGTCCTCTGGGTTTTCCATGCATGTTTTAGCTGTAGGAAGATCCCTTGAACCTGCAGATTTGGGACCCATTGAATGGGTACCAGGTAGTATTACTTTAAAGGGTGTGCATTTCCTCACCCAACCTCACATTCCTCTTAGCGCAAACAGTTTCCAGCCTTATGTCTCATCCTGCTGTGGGTCTAGATGTGTTCAATCCATGTTGCATCACCGTCCCTGAGGAAAAGTTGTAAGAGGTTTTCTCTGTCTCTCTGTCGTTTATTTTTTTCAATTTATTACTATATTGGTTACAGCTGATTTTCAAAGCTCTGTTTCTTGCTGCTGTACATCCACTTGATTCACGTACAGAGAGTCATCAATAAATTCTTTTTCAGATTCTTACCAGTCGTATATATTCTTTTCCGGTGACTTGAGTGTGCTGAGTGCAGTTCTTTTAGCTACTGTGTAGGCCTTGTTGATTATCAGTTTGGTATTTGGAATGGTATCTTTGCTAATTTCAACCTCCTGGATGATGCCTCACCCCTCCCCACCTTTCCCGTTTAGCAGCCTTATGCGTGTTTTCTACATATTTGACTATGTTTTTGTTTTGTAATTTATTTCATGTGTAGCCATTTTGGATTCCACCTTTAAGTGATATCTTATGATATGTGTCTTTTTCTTTTTGAATTCTGTCACTTAGAATGATCATACGTAACTCCTCCGGAGTTGTTACAACTGGCCATATTTCATTGATTTCCAGGCTGAATAATATTCCACTCTACCTAAGTACCACATCTCTATCCAGTTTTTCCCTCCAGAGACATTTAAGTTATATCCTAGTCGAGGATCTTTTAAACAGAGAGGGGGTAAACATTGGGGTGCCTGTGTCCTCTCGATTTTTGTTTTTCCCAAGATATACGCCCATGAGTGCAAGTGCCCTATGCTCTGTAGCTCATTTTTTAGATGCTTTAGTAAACACAATACACTTCTCCAGAATGGCCGTTGGCAATATACATTTCCACTATAAGTCTCACAGGGCTCCCTCTTCTCGTTGCCCTGTCCTGCATTTCTGTTGTTTACGCTTTATGAGGATGGCTCTTCTGACTGATGCGAAGTGATATCTTTTGTAGTATTGACTTCCAGTGCCCACCTGTTTGGTTGGCTAAAAAAGTGTATGCCCTTTTCTTGAATATATACAGAAAAAAACGCATACACCCTTTTTGGCCAACTGCAATGTTGGCAATGTTGGCAATGTTCAGCTCCTTTTCTTGTGCTTAATGGCGAGTCCTTTCTACCTCCTCAAATCCCTTTCCTGCCATTCTCCCTTGCTTACAAGTCCTTTTCTCTGACTTTCCTCAAGACATTTTTCAGTGATGGATATTTTCAACTCTGCAGTTTTGTGAATTTTACTGCCCCTGAGTTCCATTGTTCAACTTGTGTTTATGGGAACTGGCCACAAAGCAGCGGGATTTCCTCAAGCCCTATACTGTTTCCATGGGCAACCCTAGCCTTTGGTCAATTCGTCTTCCTGATTGGAAATTAGAGTGACATGTGCCTGTCTGAACACCTAGGACTTGTCTCTCATTGTTCTTCATCCTTCCGCTTCATCCTCTGGACAAATTCCAAACTGTACGCAACAGGATGTTGACAGTGCTGACATCTCCAAGTGGGGAGACTGTTAGTAAAGACGCTGGAGGGGTGAACCCGAGCACCAGGAGATGAGGAGATGAGATGCCTTTTCCAAACTCTTCCCGATCAGACGGTATACCATCCTCTGGGTGTGACAGACATGTTTTAGCAGTAGGAAGAGTCCCATTCATGTAAGGAGAACACCAGGGCTTTTTCAAAATCAGTGTCTCCCCGAAACCCAAACTGGGGAAGTTTTTAAGCTACGGCTACACATATGTTCATTAAGGGCCTTGGGAAGTAGGCAGAGTCCAAACTTTAGATGATTGAAGTCTTCAGGGTCAGAAGCACTCACCACCAGCTTCCCTTAGGCTACACTTTAACTATCATTGATAGATGATGTCAATAAAAATATCTATTCTTTTTCAGATTATTTCCCCTTATAGGTTATTGCAAAATGTTGAGTGTAGTTCCCTGTGCTATACAGTAGTTCCTTGTTGATGATTTATTTTATACATAGCAGTGTGTATGTGTTAATTCCAAACTGTTAATTTATCCCTCCTCCCACCTTTCCCCTTTGGTAATAATAAATTATAAGATTTTATACTTCTCAGAAATGGGGGAGCTGAAAGAGAGGTATCATTTTCAATGGAAAAGCATTTAAAACAAGATTGAAGGTTTAACCAAGATTATTAGATGTACATCCTTGGAAAGAAATCACTTCGTTTCTCTAATATTGA
This sequence comes from Globicephala melas, assembly GCF_963455315.2. Lineage (NCBI taxonomy): Eukaryota > Metazoa > Chordata > Mammalia > Artiodactyla > Delphinidae > Globicephala > Globicephala melas. The sequence goes on from NW_027207318.1 coordinate 3,236, forward strand.
CCTGACAAATAAGACAAACCTTTTCACTGAACTTGCTTATAAAAAGTGATGGAAATATCAAATGGAAGTGTTAGAAACATCTTATTTTACCCGAGCCTTATACACTGTTCTATGTTAACTACAGTTTGGCTCACACATCTGTTCATTGAGGTTACAATAGTCTCAATTTCTGTTACTGATCCTCCAGAGTGGACCCCAACAAGTGTCCCCCTGCCCAGTGTCATTGGGGCCAACAGATCGAGACTGAGTTTGGTTCACAAGCAAAGGAAACTTTATATTTTGATCAGAGAATGGAGAGGTGAGAGCATGCACTACCCCGTGGGCTGTGGGCTGGGCTGCTGTGTAGAGATCCTGTCAGAGTCAGTGGGAGGGAGGGAGGCGGCAGAGCTCTCGAGGGCCGGGTTGGCTGTAGCTCAGGCTCTATATCGTGGAGTCTGCACTGGGCCCCAGGAGCTGAGGTGTCGACCCAGCCATTCTGCACTAGGAAATCTGGTCTGAAGTGCCGGGTGTGGAACCTCTGCATGCGGGACCCTAGGAGCACGTGAAATTAGACAAAGCACAAAGGATAAAAAAGGTTAGACTTGACTTTATTGCCCAGATTCTATTTTTATCTCCCAGGGATTTTTAATGGGCTTTGCTGGGGACAAACCCCTCCTCTGCCTTTTGTCCCGTTCCTCATTCTTGGAGTGCTGAGGGTGCAGACCCTTCTTCTGTAACTGCTGAGTGCTGAGTTGGGAGCCCTCATACCCTGGGGCGAGGGTCAGAGCTTCTCCCCAGCAGCCTCCCGGTGACGTTGATTGTCCCCAGGACCCCTGCCTCCCTGCTCGTCCACCTGAGCACCAGCATTGGAAGTGTTATAGATTCTAATGACCTTTAAGGGTCCAGGAAAGAGATGTGCAGAGACGCTGTGGGGGCCGGTTTCACCCCGCCCCACATTTGTTCGGCCACCTTAGGCTGACCGTTTCTGCCAGCCTAGATGCTCTGACCAGTAGTCTGCGCTTTCTTCAATTAGGCCCCTGAATTAACGTACAAACAGCACCAGGTGTCAGAGCCCTGCCCGCTCAACTCCCAGACAGTCCAGGGTCAGTGGTGATAAGGACCATGATGGTTACTGAGTCAACAGCCTTTTGAAGTAAACAGGAGTCCAGCCGGTCTTATTGGCCACCATCATCACGGTGTCTGTAGGCTTTTCTATGGTGACAGTGTGGTATACTGTTCCCCCGCCAAGATTATTAGCTCCCCTCTGGGTGCAGTAAGTCCTGCAAGCAGTAGTCTACTCTTTTGGGACACACTCTTGTTGTTTTATGAGAGAAACTCCAGGTCAAGTGATGTTCACACGAGTCGTCATGGTGCCCTGTTGCCCCCGGTTATCTCTCTGGATGTTGGAGTTGGAGGGCCTCCTCACTCGAGGTCGGTGTGCCCACGGAGCGAACCCTGCAACTTCAGGGCATGGTTGGTGGTTAGGATCACCACGTGGGGTCCTTTTCCCGTAGGAGGGAGGTGGCCTTTTGGGCTGCTGATTTCCAGGTTTTTAGATACCGCCAGTATCTTGGCCAGATGTGGCAGTGGGCCAAGCTCCTTAGTGACCGTAGTTTATCCTACCTGGATGGCATTCTTGCATTGTTCCATTTCAAGTGGTCCCAGTTTTTGCACTAATTCTCCAATGGCGATTCACCTTTCACTGGGAATGTAAAGGTCAAAGGGTTTAGCTAAATTAGGGAGTTCCAGGGCAAGGGTCTGAATTGACTGCTCTTTCCATTCTTGAAAGGCCACTTCTGGATTCTATTCAAAAGGATCATCATCTTTTCCTTTCAGTGTTTCATATAGAGGCCCAGCTAGTAGACTGTAGTTAGGGATCCAGAAGCAGCAAACCCTGGCCTCCCCAGGAACCCCTAAGCTGTCTTCTAGTTTTAGAAAGGGGTAAGGCTGAAAATGGTTTCTTCCCTTTCCTGGGATGGGCTTCTCTGACCTTGTGTGAGAATGAAGCCCAGGCAGGTCACCGCAGTCTGTGATATTTGAGCTTTTTCTTGGACAACTTCTATCCTTTATTGGCTTGGTAGTTCAGAGGCCTCCTTAGTAGGGCTGGCGATCAGAATGTCGTCTGCATATTGAAGGAGGGTTTCCTTTTCCAGAGGTAGAACTTTTAGGTCTTTAGCTAAGCTTTCCCCAAAGACGGTGTGGGAATTTTTGCACCCTTGGGGCCAGACGGCCCGGAAGTATTGTTTTAGTTGTATGTTGAGTCCTGCCACTCACAAGCCAAAATTTCTTGTGACTCTGGGACTAATGGAATACAAAAGAAGGCATCATTGAAGACTAATACAGAATACCATGTCCTGGTGGTTGGTAGAATGACCAGCAGGGTGTAGGAATTAGGAGCAACTGGAGGTATATCCTCGGTGGCTTCACTGACTGTCCTGACATCCTTTACCAGGTCCCCAGCAGCCCATGGGGCTCTCGTGGTCAGACCAATCGCAGAATATGGAGCTCACCTGGGCAGGTACCCCACCCCCACCCCAGCCCACGGGGCTCTTGTGATCAGGCCCCTCCCAGGATACAGAGCTACCCTTGCAGGTACCCTGGCAGGGCTGGGCACACAGGAACCGTGCACATAGCCCTCATTGCAGAGCACCCCCAGCTCACCTGTCGCTCAGAGCTGACACAGAGCACCTCAGAGCAGGACTTGAACTAACAAACAGCAGCTGCGACAGGTCTGTGACCCTGGGCATCACTCCGTGAGGCCTCCCTCCACCTGGTCTTCCAGAGACTTCCACTGCACCCGGGGCACCAGGCCTCTGTCTCCAACCACCACCCACCCCTCCTTTCCCTGACTCCTGGGTTCCTCTCATTAGGAGAGGGTTTTCTTGAAGTTGTCTCCCACTCATGGGCCAGATAAAATGATTAGAAAACAAGCCAAAGCTGCAGCCCCTTGTCTATCCTGACTCTCAGGAGCCCACACCTGTTCCTTGGACCTGGCCGGTTCAGCAAGTTCCATTTTCTGCAACTGTGAGCCCCTGAGGGGTGATGATTGGCTGACCTGGGCAGCCTTACCGTGCCGGCCAGCCCTCCCCAGGTGTGCCTGGGTTGAGATCAATATAAATACCACTCCAGGCAGCAAGAGCCCCTGCAGCCGTGCCTGACGCCATTTTCTCTGCCCTGTCAGCAGTCTCGGGGCTGGGCTGGTGGGAGGGAGTGAGAGGCCACGGCTTTGTGGGTGGCCCAGTGTGAGTGGGGCTCTGCTGGACTTTCTGCAGCAGTTGCCAGGCTGCCACCTGCTAAAGAAGAGGATGTGTCACCCATACCTGCTGCTGGAATTTCTCCCTGGGCAGAGGTGAGGAAGGAAAAAAGCAGTGGGGGCAGGGACAGGACGGGTATCTCAGGCAGGGAAATGGAAATCTTCCAGAAGAGCACCCAGGGCCAGGACCATCCTGGCTGGCCTGCAGGCACCAAGTCGGCCGGCATGCTGTCACTCGTGTGGCTCTATGGCCCTTCCTCTAGGCTTTCAAGTCCTTGTATATATTCAGGTGTTTTACCTGGGACGGGTGGGAATAGTTCAGCAGCAACTGGCCTGGGGCTCAGCTCACGTTTACTCACAGATGCCTCGGCACGGTGCCCCAGCTTTGCAATGAGGACGCTTGTTGCGTGGGGGCTGCTGGCTGAATGGGAGACGATTCCCCACCACTGACCAACTTCAGAATTGTTTACAACTGGAGCAAGTGCCCTGATACGGTTTTCCTCTGTGTAACTGGTGGGTTCTGTGTTTTTTTCTCTTTTTCGTTTTTGGTTCAAGGTAGATTTTATTCCTCTTTTTTGTATTTACAGATATAAGCATGGAAATAATTTATTCATATAAATACATGTATGTGCAGGGAATAATTGTTTTTTCTGTTTTATTTTTTAAATTTTATTTCTTTTTAATTTTGAATTTTATTTTATATTTTTATACAGCAGGTTCTTATTGGTTATCTATTTTATACATATAAATGTATACATGCCAATCCCAGTCTCTCAACTCCTCCCACCACCACCCCCCCAACAGCTTTCCCCCCTTGTTGTCCATACGTTTGTTGTCTACATCTGTTGCTCTATTTATGCCTTGCAAAATGGTTAATCTGTACAGTTTTTCTAGGTTCCACATATATGCATGAATATACCAGATTTGTTTTTCTCTTTCTGACTTACTTCACTCTGTATGACAGTCTCTAGATCCATCGACGTCTCTACAAATGACCCAATTTCATTCCTTTTCATGGCTTAGTAATATTCCATTTTATATATGTACCACAGCTTTATGCATTCGTCTGTCTGTGGGCATTTAGGTTGCTTCCATTACCTCGATATTGTAAATAGTGATGCAATGAACATTGCGGTGAATGACTCTTTTTGATTTATGGTTTTGTCTGGGTATATGTCCAGTACTGGGATTGCTATATCATATGGTAATTCTATTGTTAGTTTCTTAAGAAATTCCATATTGTTCTCCATAATGACTGTATCAATTTATATTCCCAACAATAGTGGAAGAGGGTTCCTTTTCTCCACACCCTTTCCAGCATTATTTGTTTGTAGATTTTCTATGATGCCTATTCTACCAGGTGTGAGGTGATACCTCATTGTTGAATCCATTTCGTTGAGCAAGGGGTAGGTCTTGTCTATTACATATTTGGCTTATGGAACGGTATCTGTGCTAATTTCAAACTCTGCTTTTATGCAGCACCCCAACTCACCTTCCCCCTTAAGCAAGCATAAGTTGGTTTTCTAAATTTGAGACCCTGTTCTGTTTTGTAATTCAGTTCATGTGTAGCCAAGTTCACATTCCACGTATTAGTGATACCTTATGATGTTTCTTTTTCTGTGTGACTTATTTCACTTAGAATCATCGTGCCTCAATCCACTCATTATGCTGGTACGGGCCTGGTGACATAGATTACATTGCTGAGTGGTATTCTGTTGTACATAAGTACCGCAACTTCTTTATCCATTATTTGCTCTCTGGGATATTTAACTTGTGCCGCAGAAGAGATTCCTGTAAAAAGAGCCGTCCCAAATTTTGGGGTGGCTGTGTCTTTTTGATTTTAATTTCCCTAAGCTATAGGACCATAAGTGGAAGTGCCCTAGGCTCTGTTGCTTTGTTTTTTAGATGTTTCAGGAAACACCATACACTTCTACAGAGCTGCTGTTGGGAATTTACATCCCGCCCATCAGCATAACAAGGCTCCCAGTTCTCCGTGGCCTGTTCTGCCTTTCTGGATTTTACACTTTTTTCAGATGGCCCTTTTGACCGGGGGGAAGTGAGACTTCATTGTAGTGCAGATTTCCTTTGCAAGCTTGCTTGGTTGGCCAAAAAGGGCGTATGAGTTTTCTCCTGAATATATTCAGGAAAAAACACATACGCCCTTTTTGGCCAAGTGCATCATTGTCGACGTTCTTCCTCTTTTCCTGTGTTTTAAATGCAATCCAATTCCGATTCCTCCTGAAATCGGTTTCCTGCAATTCTGCCCCGCATTCAAGTCCTCTTGGCAGCCCTACTTCAGTATATTTTCGGACAATAGCTGTCATTTATAAATCTGCAGGTTTGTGAATTACAGTGCCCCTGAGCTCCTTTCTTCAACTCGCTTTCTTTTGAGCTGGCCACAACACCGCAGGATTGCTTCAGGCCCTAATCTGGTTCCGGCACGGCATGCTGAGCCTTTGGTTTATTCCTCTTCCCTGTGGGAAATGAGAGTTAAATTTGCCCGTCCAGACACCTCCAGCTAGTCTCTCATTGGTTCTCGCTATTCCTGTTTATCTTCCGCAGAAATTGCAAACTGGGCCAAACAGGAGGTTAAAGGGACTGACTCTCCAAGTTGGGAGAGTGTTAGTAAAGCGTCTGGAATGTTGCACCCGAGTACCAGGGAACGAAAAGTGAGACACATTTGAACACGTTTCTCGATCACACGGTGGATCATACTCTGGGTTCCACATGCATGTTTTAGCTGAAGGAAGAATCTCTTAAACCTGGAGAGTTGAGACCCATGGAATGGGTACCATGCAATATGACTTCAAAGGGTCTGCATTTGCTCACCGAACCTCTCCAATCCTATCACTGCTGAGTTTATGCCCCTGTACACATGCTTGATTCTCTTTCGGAGACATAGCAATCCATAGGTTTTAAGATACTTACTAGTGAGGTACATTCTTAAGCGTTTAATATGCGGTGTTGAGTCCATTTCGTTGAGCAAGGAGTAGCTCTTGTCTATTCCATATTTGGCTTAAGGAACTTTATCTGTGCTCATTTCAATCTCTGGTTTTATGCAGCACCCCAACTCACCTTTCCCCTTAAACAAGCATAAGTTGGTTTTCTAAATTTGAGACCCTGTTCTGTTCTGTAATTCAGTTCCTGTGTAGCCAAGTTTACATTCCGTGTGTTAGTGATATCTTATGATGTTTCTGTTTCTGTGTGACTTATTTCAGTTAGAATCATCGTACCTGAATCCACTCATTATGCTGCTACGGGCCTGATGACATAGATTTCATTGCTGAGTGATACTGCATTGTACGTAAGTACCACAAGTTCTTTATCCATTTTTCACTTTCTGTGATATTGAACTTGTACGGTAAATGAGGTTCTTGTAAACAGAGGCGTCCCAAACATTGGGGTGGCTGTATCTTTTTGATTTTAATTTCCCTAAGCTATAGGACCATAAGTGGAAGTGCCGTAGGCTCTGTTGCTTTGTTTTTTAGATGTTTCAGGAAACACCATACACTTCTCCCGAGTGTCTGTTGGCAATTTACATCCCGCCCATCAGCATAACAAGGCTCCCAGTTCTCCAGGGCCTGTCCTGCCTTTCTGGATTTTACACATTTTGCAGATGGCCCTTTTGACCGGGGGGAAGTGAGACTTCATTGTAGTGCAGATTTCCTTTGCAAGCTTGCTTGGTTGGCCAAAAAGGGCATATGCGTTTTTTCATGAATATATTCAGGAAAAAACGCATACGCCCTTTTTGGCCAAGTGCATCATTGTGGACGTTCTGCCTCTTTTCCTATGCTTTCAATGCAATTCCAGTCTACCTCCTGAAATCGGTTTCCTGCAATTCTGCCCCGCTTTCAAGTCCTCTTGGCAGCCTTACTTCAGTATATTTTTGGACGATAGTTGTCATTTATAACTCTGCAGGTTTGTGAATTACAGTGCCCCTGAGCTCCTTTCTTCAACTCGTTTTCTTGTGAGCTGGCCGCAACACCGCAGGATGGCTTCAGGCCCTAATCTGGTTCCGGCACGGCACGCTGAGCCTTTGGTTATTTCCTCTTCCTGGTGGGAAATGAGAGTTAAATTTGCCCGTCCAGACACCTCCAGCTAGTCTCTCATTGGTTCTCGCTATTCCTGTTCATCTTCCGCAGAAATTGCAAACTGGGCCAAACAGGAGGTTAAAGGGACTGACTCTCCAAGTCGGGAGAGTGTTAGTAAAGCGTCTGGAATGTTGCACCCGAGTACCAGGGTACGAAAACTGAGACATATTTGAACACGTCCCCCGATCACATGGTTGATCATACTCTAGGTTCCACATGCATGTTTTAGCTGAAGGAAGAATACCTTAAACCTGGGTAGTTGAAACCCGTGGAATGGGTACCATGCAATATGACTTCAAAGGGTCTTCATTTGCTCACCGAACCTCTCCAATCCTATCACTGCTGCGTTTATGCCCCTGTACACACGCTTGATTCTCTTTCAGACATAGCCATCCATACGTTTTAAGATTCTTACTAGTCAGGTATATTCTTTGGCGTTTAATATGGGGTGTTGAGTCCATTTCGTTGAGCAAGGAGTAGCTCTTGTCTATTCCATATTTGGCTTAAGGAACTTTATCTGTGCTCATTTCAATCTCTGGTTTTATGCAGCACCCCAACACACCTTTACCCTTAAGCAAGCATAAGTTGGTTTTCTAAATTGGAGACCCTGTTCTGTTCTGTAATTCAGTTCCTGAGTAGCCAAGTTTACATTCCGTGTATTACTGATATCTTATGATGTTTCTTTTTCTGTGTGACTTATTTCAGTTAGAATCATCATACCTGAATCCACTCATTGTGTTGCTAAGGGCCTGATGACATAGATTTCATTGCTGAGTGATATTGCATTGTACGTAAGTACCACAACTTCTTTATCCATTTTTCACTTTCTGCGATATTGAACTTGTACCGTAAACGAGGTTCTTGTAAACAGAGCCGTCCCAAACTTTGGGGTGGCTGTGTCTTTTTAATTTTAATTTCCCTAATCTATAGGACCATAAGTGGAAGTGCCCTAGGCTCTGTTGCTTTGTTTTTTAGATGTTTCAGGAAACACCATACACTTCTCCAGAGTGGCTGTTGGCAATTTCCATCCCGCCCATCAGCATAAGAAGGCTCCCAGTTCTCCATGCCCTGTCGTGCCTTTATGGATTTTACACTTTTTTCAGATGGCCCTTTTGACCGGGGGGAAGTGAGACTTCATTGTAGTGCAGATTTCCTTTGCAAGCTTGCTTGGTTGGCCAAAAAGTGTGTATGCGTTTTTTCCTGAATATATTCAGGAAAAAACACATACGCCCTTTTTGGCCAAGTGCATCATTGTCGAGGTTCTGACTCTCTTCATATGTTTTCAATGCAATTCCAGTCTACCTCCTGAAATCGGTTTCCTGCACTTCTGCCTTGCTTTCAATGTCTCTTCATAGCCTTACCTCAATATATTTTTTGAAAATAGTTGGCCTTTATAACTCTGCAGGTTTTTGAATTGCGGTGGCCCTTAGCCCCACTTTTCAGCTCTTATTTTTGTGGTCTTTCCCCATAACCACAGGATTCCTTGAAGCCCTATTTTTCTTCTGGGGCACCTTGCTGTGCCTTTGGTTAATTCTTCTTACTGATGTGGCATTAGAGTGACATGTGCCCATTGAAACCGCTACAGCTTGTTTCTCACTGGTTCCCCCTATTCCCATTCATCCTCCACACTAACTGCAGACTGTGCGATACCAGAACTTAAAGGCATTGACTCCATGTGGGGATGTTGTTAGTAAAGCGGCTGGAATGTCGATCCGCAGCCCCAGGAGAGGAAAAATGAGGTGCGTTTTAGAAACCTTTCCCGATCATATGGTATACCAGTCGCTGGGTTTCCCAAGCATGGTTTAGCTGTAGGAAGATTCCCTTCAACCTGGAGTGTTGGGACCCTTGGACTGAGTAGCATGAAGTATTGCATTAAACTTTCGGCAGTTGCTCACCAAAGCTCACCAATCCTCTCAGCCCCAAGTGTCCAGCCTTATGTCTTATCCAGCTGTGGGTTTATATGTGGTCAATCCAGGTTGCAATCCAGGTTGCATCACAGCCCCTGAGCGAATTTTGTAAGAATTTTTCTCTCTTTCATTGTTTCAGCGTTTTCTTTTTAAAATTTATTTCTATAATGGGGTTTAGCTCATTTTCACTGCTGTGTTTGTGCCGCTCTGCACACACTTGATTCCCTTATGGAGATATATCAATACATGGGTTTTAAGATTCTTATTACTCAGATATATTTCTCTGCGGTGTATAGGGTGTGTTGAGGCCAGTTCATTGAGCAAGGTGTAGATCTTGTCTAATACCTATTTGGTTTATTGAACGGTATCTGTGCTAATTTCAAACTCTGGTTTTATGCATCACCCTACCTCTCCTTTCCCCTTAAGCTGACATAAGTGTGTTTTCTAAATGTGAGACACTGTTCTGTTCTGTAATTCATTTCTTGTGCAGCCATATTTACCCTCCCTCTATAAGTGATATCTTATGATATGTTTCTTTTTCTGTTTGACTTATTTCAAGTAGTATTATCGGACCTAAATCCACTCTTTATCCTTCTACTAGCCTTATTACATTGATTTCATGGTGAAGAGATATTCCATTGTACATAAGTACCACATCTTCTTTATCCATTGTTCTCTTTCCTGGGATATTTAAGGTGTACTGAAGTTGAGGTTCTTGTAAACAGAGTAGCCCTAAACTGTGGTGTGCTTGTGTCTTGTTGATTTTTAGACTTCCCTAGATATACTCCCATGATTGGAAGTGTCCTATGCTCTGTAGCTCTGTTTTTTAGATGATTTAGGAACCACCATACACTTCTCCAGAGTGGCTCTCGGCAGTTCACACACTGCCCATCAGCGTATAAAGGCTCCCTGTTCTCCATGGCCTGTCCTGCCTTTCTGGATTTTACACTTTTTTAGGATGGCCCTTTTGACCGGTGGGAAGTGAGACTTCTTTGTTGTGCACATTTGCATTGCTTACTTGCTTCGTTGCCCATAAAGTGCGTATGCGTTTTTTCCTGGATATAATCAGGAAAAAACGCATACGCCCTTTTGGGCCAACTGCATCATTGTCGAAATTCTGCCGCTTTTCATGTGCATTAAAGACGAGTCCAATCTATCTCTTGAAATCTGTTTCTTGCAATTCTGTCTTGCATTCAGATCCTCTTCTTTGCCTTACCTCAACATATTTTTGGACATTAGTTTTCATTTATAACTCTGCAGGTTTGTGAATTGCAGTGACCCTGAGCTCCATTTTTTAAGTTGCTCTTTTGTGAGCTGGCCTCAAACCCACAGGATTGCTTCAGGCCCTATTTTGGCTCCGGCGAGGCAGGCTGAGCCTTTCTTTAATTCTTATTCTTAATGGGAAATTAGAGTGATATGTGCCCGTCCAAACCCCTACAACTATTCTCTCATTGGTTCCCCCTCTTCCCGTTCATCCTCCTCACAATTTGCAAAATGTGTGAAACAGAAGTTTAAATGTGCTGATTCTCCAAGTGGGGAGATTCTAAGTAACATGGCTGGAATGGTGAACAGGAGCACCAGGAGAGGATAAATGAGGTGCATTTTAGACACATCTCCCGATCACATGGTGTACAGTCCTCTGGGTTTTCCATGCATGTTTTAGCTGTAGGAAGATCCCTTGAACCTGCAGATTTGGGACCCATTGAATGGGTACCAGGTAGTATTACTTTAAAGGGTGTGCATTTCCTCACCCAACCTCACATTCCTCTTAGCGCAAACAGTTTCCAGCCTTATGTCTCATCCTGCTGTGGGTCTAGATGTGTTCAATCCATGTTGCATCACCGTCCCTGAGGAAAAGTTGTAAGAGGTTTTCTCTGTCTCTCTGTCGTTTATTTTTTTCAATTTATTACTATATTGGTTACAGCTGATTTTCAAAGCTCTGTTTCTTGCTGCTGTACATCCACTTGATTCACGTACAGAGAGTCATCAATAAATTCTTTTTCAGATTCTTACCAGTCGTATATATTCTTTTCCGGTGACTTGAGTGTGCTGAGTGCAGTTCTTTTAGCTACTGTGTAGGCCTTGTTGATTATCAGTTTGGTATTTGGAATGGTATCTTTGCTAATTTCAACCTCCTGGATGATGCCTCACCCCTCCCCACCTTTCCCGTTTAGCAGCCTTATGCGTGTTTTCTACATATTTGACTATGTTTTTGTTTTGTAATTTATTTCATGTGTAGCCATTTTGGATTCCACCTTTAAGTGATATCTTATGATATGTGTCTTTTTCTTTTTGAATTCTGTCACTTAGAATGATCATACGTAACTCCTCCGGAGTTGTTACAACTGGCCATATTTCATTGATTTCCAGGCTGAATAATATTCCACTCTACCTAAGTACCACATCTCTATCCAGTTTTTCCCTCCAGAGACATTTAAGTTATATCCTAGTCGAGGATCTTTTAAACAGAGAGGGGGTAAACATTGGGGTGCCTGTGTCCTCTCGATTTTTGTTTTTCCCAAGATATACGCCCATGAGTGCAAGTGCCCTATGCTCTGTAGCTCATTTTTTAGATGCTTTAGTAAACACAATACACTTCTCCAGAATGGCCGTTGGCAATATACATTTCCACTATAAGTCTCACAGGGCTCCCTCTTCTCGTTGCCCTGTCCTGCATTTCTGTTGTTTACGCTTTATGAGGATGGCTCTTCTGACTGATGCGAAGTGATATCTTTTGTAGTATTGACTTCCAGTGCCCACCTGTTTGGTTGGCTAAAAAAGTGTATGCCCTTTTCTTGAATATATACAGAAAAAAACGCATACACCCTTTTTGGCCAACTGCAATGTTGGCAATGTTGGCAATGTTCAGCTCCTTTTCTTGTGCTTAATGGCGAGTCCTTTCTACCTCCTCAAATCCCTTTCCTGCCATTCTCCCTTGCTTACAAGTCCTTTTCTCTGACTTTCCTCAAGACATTTTTCAGTGATGGATATTTTCAACTCTGCAGTTTTGTGAATTTTACTGCCCCTGAGTTCCATTGTTCAACTTGTGTTTATGGGAACTGGCCACAAAGCAGCGGGATTTCCTCAAGCCCTATACTGTTTCCATGGGCAACCCTAGCCTTTGGTCAATTCGTCTTCCTGATTGGAAATTAGAGTGACATGTGCCTGTCTGAACACCTAGGACTTGTCTCTCATTGTTCTTCATCCTTCCGCTTCATCCTCTGGACAAATTCCAAACTGTACGCAACAGGATGTTGACAGTGCTGACATCTCCAAGTGGGGAGACTGTTAGTAAAGACGCTGGAGGGGTGAACCCGAGCACCAGGAGATGAGGAGATGAGATGCCTTTTCCAAACTCTTCCCGATCAGACGGTATACCATCCTCTGGGTGTGACAGACATGTTTTAGCAGTAGGAAGAGTCCCATTCATGTAAGGAGAACACCAGGGCTTTTTCAAAATCAGTGTCTCCCCGAAACCCAAACTGGGGAAGTTTTTAAGCTACGGCTACACATATGTTCATTAAGGGCCTTGGGAAGTAGGCAGAGTCCAAACTTTAGATGATTGAAGTCTTCAGGGTCAGAAGCACTCACCACCAGCTTCCCTTAGGCTACACTTTAACTATCATTGATAGATGATGTCAATAAAAATATCTATTCTTTTTCAGATTATTTCCCCTTATAGGTTATTGCAAAATGTTGAGTGTAGTTCCCTGTGCTATACAGTAGTTCCTTGTTGATGATTTATTTTATACATAGCAGTGTGTATGTGTTAATTCCAAACTGTTAATTTATCCCTCCTCCCACCTTTCCCCTTTGGTAATAATAAATTATAAGATTTTATACTTCTCAGAAATGGGGGAGCTGAAAGAGAGGTATCATTTTCAATGGAAAAGCATTTAAAACAAGATTGAAGGTTTAACCAAGATTATTAGATGTACATCCTTGGAAAGAAATCACTTCGTTTCTCTAATATTGACCTGACAAATAAGACAAACCTTTTCACTGAACTTGCTTATAAAAAGTGATGGAAATATCAAATGGAAGTGTTAGAAACATCTTATTTTACCCGAGCCTTATACACTGTTCTATGTTAACTACAGTTTGGCTCACACATCTGTTCATTGAGGTTACAATAGTCTCAATTTCTGTTACTGATCCTCCAGAGTGGACCCCAACAAGTGTCCCCCTGCCCAGTGTCATTGGGGCCAACAGATCGAGACTGAGTTTGGTTCACAAGCAAAGGAAACTTTATATTTTGATCAGAGAATGGAGAGGTGAGAGCATGCACTACCCCGTGGGCTGTGGGCTGGGCTGCTGTGTAGAGATCCTGTCAGAGTCAGTGGGAGGGAGGGAGGCGGCAGAGCTCTCGAGGGCCGGGTTGGCTGTAGCTCAGGCTCTATATCGTGGAGTCTGCACTGGGCCCCAGGAGCTGAGGTGTCGACCCAGCCATTCTGCACTAGGAAATCTGGTCTGAAGTGCCGGGTGTGGAACCTCTGCATGCGGGACCCTAGGAGCACGTGAAATTAGACAAAGCACAAAGGATAAAAAAGGTTAGACTTGACTTTATTGCCCAGATTCTATTTTTATCTCCCAGGGATTTTTAATGGGCTTTGCTGGGGACAAACCCCTCCTCTGCCTTTTGTCCCGTTCCTCATTCTTGGAGTGCTGAGGGTGCAGACCCTTCTTCTGTAACTGCTGAGTGCTGAGTTGGGAGCCCTCATACCCTGGGGCGAGGGTCAGAGCTTCTCCCCAGCAGCCTCCCGGTGACGTTGATTGTCCCCAGGACCCCTGCCTCCCTGCTCGTCCACCTGAGCACCAGCATTGGAAGTGTTATAGATTCTAATGACCTTTAAGGGTCCAGGAAAGAGATGTGCAGAGACGCTGTGGGGGCCGGTTTCACCCCGCCCCACATTTGTTCGGCCACCTTAGGCTGACCGTTTCTGCCAGCCTAGATGCTCTGACCAGTAGTCTGCGCTTTCTTCAATTAGGCCCCTGAATTAACGTACAAACAGCACCAGGTGTCAGAGCCCTGCCCGCTCAACTCCCAGACAGTCCAGGGTCAGTGGTGATAAGGACCATGATGGTTACTGAGTCAACAGCCTTTTGAAGTAAACAGGAGTCCAGCCGGTCTTATTGGCCACCATCATCACGGTGTCTGTAGGCTTTTCTATGGTGACAGTGTGGTATACTGTTCCCCTGCCAAGATTATTAGCTCCCCTCTGGGTGCAGTAAGTCCTGCAAGCAGTAGTCTACTCTTTTGGGACACACTCTTGTTGTTTTATGAGAGAAACTCCAGGTCAAGTGATGTTCACACGAGTCGTCATGGTGCCCTGTTGCCCCCGGTTATCTCTCTGGATGTTGGAGTTGGAGGGCCTCCTCACTCGAGGTCGGTGTGCCCACGGAGCGAACCCTGCAACTTCAGGGCATGGTTGGTGGTTAGGATCACCACGTGGGGTCCTTTTCCCGTAGGAGGGAGGTGGCCTTTTGGGCTGCTGATTTCCAGGTTTTTAGATACCGCCAGTATCTTGGCCAGATGTGGCAGTGGGCCAAGCTCCTTAGTGACCGTAGTTTATCCTACCTGGATGGCATTCTTGCATTGTTCCATTTCAAGTGGTCCCAGTTTTTGCACTAATTCTCCAATGGCGATTCACCTTTCACTGGGAATGTAAAGGTCAAAGGGTTTAGCTAAATTAGGGAGTTCCAGGGCAAGGGTCTGAATTGACTGCTCTTTCCATTCTTGAAAGGCCACTTCTGGATTCTATTCAAAAGGATCATCATCTTTTCCTTTCAGTGTTTCATATAGAGGCCCAGCTAGTAGACTGTAGTTAGGGATCCAGAAGCAGCAAACCCTGGCCTCCCCAGGAACCCCTAAGCTGTCTTCTAGTTTTAGAAAGGGGTAAGGCTGAAAATGGTTTCTTCCCTTTCCTGGGATGGGCTTCTCTGACCTTGTGTGAGAATGAAGCCCAGGCAGGTCACCGCAGTCTGTGATATTTGAGCTTTTTCTTGGACAACTTCTATCCTTTATTGGCTTGGTAGTTCAGAGGCCTCCTTAGTAGGGCTGGCGATCAGAATGTCGTCTGCATATTGAAGGAGGGTTTCCTTTTCCAGAGGTAGAACTTTTAGGTCTTTAGCTAAGCTTTCCCCAAAGACGGTGTGGGAATTTTTGCACCCTTGGGGCCAGACGGCCCGGAAGTATTGTTTTAGTTGTATGTTGAGTCCTGCCACTCACAAGCCAAAATTTCTTGTGACTCTGGGACTAATGGAATACAAAAGAAGGCATCATTGAAGACTAATACAGAATACCATGTCCTGGTGGTTGGTAGAATGACCAGCAGGGTGTAGGAATTAGGAGCAACTGGAGGTATATCCTCGGTGGCTTCACTGACTGTCCTGACATCCTTTACCAGGTCCCCAGCAGCCCATGGGGCTCTCGTGGTCAGACCAATCGCAGAATATGGAGCTCACCTGGGCAGGTACCCCACCCCCACCCCAGCCCACGGGGCTCTTGTGATCAGGCCCCTCCCAGGATACAGAGCTACCCTTGCAGGTACCCTGGCAGGGCTGGGCACACAGGAACCGTGCATATAGCCCTCATTGCAGAGCACCCCCAGCTCACCTGTCGCTCAGAGCTGACACAGAGCACCTCAGAGCAGGACTTGAACTAACAAACAGCAGCTGCGACAGGTCTGTGACCCTGGGCATCACTCCGTGAGGCCTCCCTCCACCTGGTCTTCCAGAGACTTCCACTGCACCCGGGGCACCAGGCCTCTGTCTCCAACCACCACCCACCCCTCCTTTCCCTGACTCCTGGGTTCCTCTCATTAGGAGAGGGTTTTCTTGAAGTTGTCTCCCACTCATGGGCCAGATAAAATGATTAGAAAACAAGCCAAAGCTGCAGCCCCTTGTCTATCCTGACTCTCAGGAGCCCACACCTGTTCCTTGGACCTGGCCGGTTCAGCAAGTTCCATTTTCTGCAACTGTGAGCCCCTGAGGGGTGATGATTGGCTGACCTGGGCAGCCTTACCGTGCCGGCCAGCCCTCCCCAGGTGTGCCTGGGTTGAGATCAATATAAATACCACTCCAGGCAGCAAGAGCCCCTGCAGCCGTGCCTGACGCCATTTTCTCTGCCCTGTCAGCAGTCTCGGGGCTGGGCTGGTGGGAGGGAGTGAGAGGCCACGGCTTTGTGGGTGGCCCAGTGTGAGTGGGGCTCTGCTGGACTTTCTGCAGCAGTTGCCAGGCTGCCACCTGCTAAAGAAGAGGATGTGTCACCCATACCTGCTGCTGGAATTTCTCCCTGGGCAGAGGTGAGGAAGGAAAAAAGCAGTGGGGGCAGGGACAGGACGGGTATCTCAGGCAGGGAAATGGAAATCTTCCAGAAGAGCACCCAGGGCCAGGACCATCCTGGCTGGCCTGCAGGCACCAAGTCGGCCGGCATGCTGTCACTCGTGTGGCTCTATGGCCCTTCCTCTAGGCTTTCAAGTCCTTGTATATATTCAGGTGTTTTACCTGGGACGGGTGGGAATAGTTCAGCAGCAACTGGCCTGGGGCTCAGCTCACGTTTACTCACAGATGCCTCGGCACGGTGCCCCAGCTTTGCAATGAGGACGCTTGTTGCGTGGGGGCTGCTGGCTGAATGGGAGACGATTCCCCACCACTGACCAACTTCAGAATTGTTTACAACTGGAGCAAGTGCCCTGATACGGTTTTCCTCTGTGTAACTGGTGGGTTCTGTGTTTTTTTCTCTTTTTCGTTTTTGGTTCAAGGTAGATTTTATTCCTCTTTTTTGTATTTACAGATATAAGCATGGAAATAATTTATTCATATAAATACATGTATGTGCAGGGAATAATTGTTTTTTCTGTTTTATTTTTTAAATTTTATTTCTTTTTAATTTTGAATTTTATTTTATATTTTTATACAGCAGGTTCTTATTGGTTATCTATTTTATACATATAAATGTATACATGCCAATCCCAGTCTCTCAACTCCTCCCACCACCACCCCCCCAACAGCTTTCCCCCCTTGTTGTCCATACGTTTGTTGTCTACATCTGTTGCTCTATTTATGCCTTGCAAAATGGTTAATCTGTACAGTTTTTCTAGGTTCCACATATATGCATGAATATACCAGATTTGTTTTTCTCTTTCTGACTTACTTCACTCTGTATGACAGTCTCTAGATCCATCGACGTCTCTACAAATGACCCAATTTCATTCCTTTTCATGGCTTAGTAATATTCCATTTTATATATGTACCACAGCTTTATGCATTCGTCTGTCTGTGGGCATTTAGGTTGCTTCCATTACCTCGATATTGTAAATAGTGATGCAATGAACATTGCGGTGAATGACTCTTTTTGATTTATGGTTTTGTCTGGGTATATGTCCAGTACTGGGATTGCTGTATCATATGGTAATTCTATTGTTAGTTTCTTAAGAAATTCCATATTGTTCTCCATAATGACTGTATCAATTTATATTCCCAACAATAGTGGAAGAGGGTTCCTTTTCTCCACACTCTTTCCAGCATTATTTGTTTGTAGATTTTCTATGATGCCTATTCTACCAGGTGTGAGGTGATACCTCATTGTTGAATCCATTTCGTTGAGCAAGGGGTAGGTCTTGTCTATTACATATTTGGCTTATGGAACGGTATCTGTGCTAATTTCAAACTCTGCTTTTATGCAGCACCCCAACTCACCTTCCCCCTTAAGCAAGCATAAGTTGGTTTTCTAAATTTGAGACCCTGTTCTGTTTTGTAATTCAGTTCATGTGTAGCCAAGTTCACATTCCACGTATTAGTGATACCTTATGATGTTTCTTTTTCTGTGTGACTTATTTCACTTAGAATCATCGTGCCTCAATCCACTCATTATGCTGGTACGGGCCTGGTGACATAGATTACATTGCTGAGTGGTATTCTGTTGTACATAAGTACCGCAACTTCTTTATCCATTATTTGCTCTCTGGGATATTTAACTTGTGCCGCAGAAGAGATTCCTGTAAAAAGAGCCGTCCCAAATTTTGGGGTGGCTGTGTCTTTTTGATTTTAATTTCCCTAAGCTATAGGACCATAAGTGGAAGTGCCCTAGGCTCTGTTGCTTTGTTTTTTAGATGTTTCAGGAAACACCATACACTTCTACAGAGCTGCTGTTGGGAATTTACATCCCGCCCATCAGCATAACAAGGCTCCCAGTTCTCCGTGGCCTGTTCTGCCTTTCTGGATTTTACACTTTTTTCAGATGGCCCTTTTGACCGGGGGGAAGTGAGACTTCATTGTAGTGCAGATTTCCTTTGCAAGCTTGCTTGGTTGGCCAAAAAGGGCGTATGAGTTTTCTCCTGAATATATTCAGGAAAAAACACATACGCCCTTTTTGGCCAAGTGCATCATTGTCGACGTTCTTCCTCTTTTCCTGTGTTTTAAATGCAATCCAATTCCGATTCCTCCTGAAATCGGTTTCCTGCAATTCTGCCCCGCATTCAAGTCCTCTTGGCAGCCCTACTTCAGTATATTTTCGGACAATAGCTGTCATTTATAAATCTGCAGGTTTGTGAATTACAGTGCCCCTGAGCTCCTTTCTTCAACTCGCTTTCTTTTGAGCTGGCCACAACACCGCAGGATTGCTTCAGGCCCTAATCTGGTTCCGGCACGGCATGCTGAGCCTTTGGTTTATTCCTCTTCCCTGTGGGAAATGAGAGTTAAATTTGCCCGTCCAGACACCTCCAGCTAGTCTCTCATTGGTTCTTGCTATTCCTGTTCATCTTCCGCAGAAATTGCAAACTGGGCCAAACAGGAGGTTAAAGGGACTGACTCTCCAAGTTGGGAGAGTGTTAGTAAAGCGTCTGGAATGTTGCACCCGAGTACCAGGGAACGAAAAGTGAGACACATTTGAACACGTTTCTCGATCACACGGTGGATCATACTCTGGGTTCCACATGCATGTTTTAGCTGAAGGAAGAATCTCTTAAACCTGGAGAGTTGAGACCCATGGAATGGGTACCATGCAATATGACTTCAAAGGGTCTGCATTTGCTCACCGAACCTCTCCAATCCTATCACTGCTGAGTTTATGCCCCTGTACACATGCTTGATTCTCTTTCGGAGACATAGCAATCCATAGGTTTTAAGATACTTACTAGTGAGGTACATTCTTAGGCGTTTAATATGCGGTGTTGAGTCCATTTCGTTGAGCAAGGAGTAGCTCTTGTCTATTCCATATTTGGCTTAAGGAACTTTATCTGTGCTCATTTCAATCTCTGGTTTTATGCAGCACCCCAACTCACCTTTCCCCTTAAACAAGCATAAGTTGGTTTTCTAAATTTGAGACCCTGTTCTGTTCTGTAATTCAGTTCCTGTGTAGCCAAGTTTACATTCCGTGTGTTAGTGATATCTTATGATGTTTCTGTTTCTGTGTGACTTATTTCAGTTAGAATCATCGTACCTGAATCCACTCATTATGCTGCTACGGGCCTGATGACATAGATTTCATTGCTGAGTGATACTGCATTGTACGTAAGTACCACAAGTTCTTTATCCATTTTTCACTTTCTGTGATATTGAACTTGTACGGTAAACGAGGTTCTTGTAAACAGAGGCGTCCCAAACATTGGGGTGGCTGTATCTTTTTGATTTTAATTTCCCTAAGCTATAGGACCATAAGTGGAAGTGCCCTAGGCTCTGTTGCTTTGTTTTTTAGATGTTTCAGGAAACACCATACACTTCTCCCGAGTGTCTGTTGGCAATTTACATCCCGCCCATCAGCATAACAAGGCTCCCAGTTCTCCATGGCCTGTCCTGCCTTTCTGGATTTTACACTTTTTGCAGATGGCCCTTTTGACCGGGGGGAAGTGAGACTTCATTGTAGTGCAGATTTCCTTTGCAAGCTTGCTTGGTTGGCCAAAAAGGGCGTATGCGTTTTTTCCTGAATATATTCAGGAAAAAACGCATACGCCCTTTTTGGCCAAGTGCATCATTGTGGACGTTCTGCCTCTTTTCCTATGCTTTCAATGCAATTCCAGTCTACCTCCTGAAATCGGTTTCCTGGAATTCTGCCCCGCTTTCAAGTCCTCTTGGCAGCCTTACTTCAGTATATTTTTGGACGATAGTTGTCATTTATAACTCTGCAGGTTTGTGAATTACAGTGCCCCTGAGCTCCTTTCTACAACTCGTTTTCTTGTGAGCTGGCCGCAACACCGCAGGATGGCTTCAGGCCCTAATCTGGTTCCGGCACGGCACGCTGAGCCTTTGGTTATTTCCTCTTCCTGGTGGGAAATGAGAGTTAAATTTGCCCGTCCAGACACCTCCAGCTAGTCTCTCATTGGTTCTCGCTATTCCTGTTCATCTACCGCAGAAATTGCAAACTGGGCCAAACAGGAGGTTAAAGGGACTGACTCTCCAAGTCGGGAGAGTGTTAGTAAAGCGTCTGGAATGTTGCACCCGAGTACCAGGGTACGAAAACTGAGACATATTTGAACACGTCTCCCGATCACATGGTTGATCATACTCTAGGTTCCACATGCATGTTTTAGCTGAAGGAAGAATACCTTAAACCTGGGTAGTTGAAACCCGTGGAATGGGTACCATGCAATATGACTTCAAAGGGTCTTCATTTGCTCACCGAACCTCTCCAATCCTATCACTGCTGCGTTTATGTCCCTGTACACATGCTTGATTCTCTTTCGGAGACATAGCAATCCATAAGTTTTAAGATACTTAAGAGTCAGGTACATTCTTAGGCGTTTAATATGCGGTGTTGAGTCCATTTCGTTGAGCAAGGAGTAGCTCTTGTCTATTCCATATTTGGCTTAAGGAACTTTATCTGTGCTCATTTCAATCTCTGGTTTTATGCAGCACCCCAACTCACCTTTACCCTTAAACAAGCATAAGTTGGTTTTCTAAATTTGAGACCCTGTTCTGTTCTGTAATTCAGTTCCTGTGTAGCCAAGTTTACATTCCGTGTATTACTGATATCTTATGATGTTTCTTTTTCTGTGTGACTTATTTCAGTTAGAATCATCGTACCTGAATCCACTCATTGTGCTGCTACGGGCCTGATGACATAGATTTCACTGCTGAGTGATACTGCATTGTACGTAAGTACCACAAGTTCTTTATCCATTTTTCACTTTCTGTGATATTGAACTTGTACGGTAAACGAGGTTCTTGTAAACAGAGGCGTCCCAAACATTGGGGTGGCTGTATCTTTTTGATTTTAATTTCCCTAAGCTATAGGACCATAAGTGGAAGTGCCCTAGGCTCTGTTGCTTTGTTTTTTAGATGTTTCAGGAAACACCATACACTTCTCCCGAGTGTCTGTTGGCAATTGACATCCCGCCCATCAGCATAACAAGGCTCCCAGTTCTCTATGGCCTGTCCTGCCTTTCTGGATTTTACACTTTTTTCAGATGGCCCTTTTGACCGGGGGGAAGTGAGACTTCATTGTAGTGCAGATTTCCTTTGCAAGCTTGCTTGGTTGGCCAAAAAGGGCGTATGCGTTTTTTCCTGAATATATTCAGGAAAAAACGCATAAGCGCTTTTTGGCCAAGTGCATTCTTGTGGACCTTCTGCCTCTTTTCCTATGCTTTCAATGCAATTCCAGTCTACATCCTGAAATCGGTTTCCTGCAATTCTGCCCCGCTTTCAACTCCTTTTGGCAGCCTTACTTCAGTATATTTTTGGACGATAGCTGTCATTTATAACTCTGCAGGTTTGTGAATTACAGTGCCCCTGAGCTCCTTTCTTCAACTCGCTTTCTTGTGACCTGGCCGTAACACCGCAGGATGGCTTCAGGCCCTAATCTGGTTCCGGCACGGCACGCTGAGCCTTTGGTTATTTCCTCTTCCTGGTGGGAAATGAGAGTTAAATTTGCCCGTCCAGACACCTCCAGCTAGTCTCTCATTGGTTCTCGCTATTCCTGTTCATCTTCCGCAGAAATTGCAAACTGGGCCAAACAGGAGGTTAAAGGGACTGACTCTCCAAGTCGGGAGAGTGTTAGTAAAGCGTCTGGAATGTTGCACCCGAGTACCAGGGTACGAAAACTGAGACATATTTGAACACGTCCCCCGATCACATGGTTGATCATACTCTAGGTTCCACATGCATGTTTTAGCTGAAGGAAGAATACCTTAAACCTGGGTAGTTGAAACCCGTGGAATGGGTACCATGCAATATGACTTCAAAGGGTCTTCATTTGCTCACCGAACCTCTCCAATCCTATCACTGCTGAGTTTATGCCCCTGTACACACGCTTGATTCTCTTTCAGACATAGCCATCCATACGTTTTAAGATTCTTACTAGTCAGGTATATTCTTTGGCGTTTAATATGGGGTGTTGAGTCCATTTCGTTGAGCAAGGAGTAGCTCTTGTCTATTCCATATTTGGCTTAAGGAACTTTATCTGTGCTCATTTCAATCTCTGGTTTTATGCAGCACCCCAACTCACCTTTACCCTTAAGCAAGCATAAGTTGGTTTTCTAAATTGGAGACCCTGTTCTGTTCTGTAATTCAGTTCCTGAGTAGCCAAGTTTACATTCCGTGTATTACTGATATCTTATGATGTTTCTTTTTCTGTGTGACTTATTTCAGTTAGAATCATCATACCTGAATCCACTCATTGTGCTGCTAAGGGCCTGATGACATAGATTTCATTGCTGAGTGATATTGCATTGTACGTAAGTACCACAACTTCTTTATCCATTTTTCACTTTCTGCGATATTGAACTTGTACCGTAAACGAGGTTCTTGTAAACAGAGCCGTCCCAAACTTTGGGGTGGCTGTGTCTTTTTAATTTTAATTTCCCTAATCTATAGGACCATAAGTGGAAGTGCCCTAGGCTCTGTTGCTTTGTTTTTTAGATGTTTCAGGAAACACCATACACTTCTCCAGAGTGGCTGTTGGCAATTTCCATCCCGCCCATCAGCATAAGAAGGCTCCCAGTTCTCCATGCCCTGTCGTGCCTTTCTGGATTTTACACTTTTTTCAGATGGCCCTTTTGACCGGGGGGAAGTGAGACTTCATTGTAGTGCAGATTTCCTTTGCAAGCTTGCTTGGTTGGCCAAAAAGTGTGTATGCGTTTTTTCCTGAATATATTCAGGAAAAAACACATACGCCCTTTTTGGCCAAGTGCATCATTGTCGAGGTTCTGACTCTCTTCATATGTTTTCAATGCAATTCCAGTCTACCTCCTGAAATCGGTTTCCTGCACTTCTGCCTTGCTTTCAATGTCTCTTCATAGCCTTACCTCAATATATTTTTTGAAAATAGTTGGCCTTTATAACTCTGCAGGTTTTTGAATTGCGGTGGCCCTTAGCCCCACTTTTCAGCTCTTATTTTTGTGGTCTTGCCCCATAACCACAGGATTTCTTGAAGCCCTATTTTTCTTCTGGGGCACCTTGCTGTGCCTTTGGTTAATTCTTCTTACTGATGTGGCATTAGAGTGACATGTGCCCATTGAAACCGCTACAGCTTGTTTCTCACTGGTTCCCCCTATTCCCATTCATCCTCCACACTAACTGCAGACTGTGCGATACCAGAACTTAAAGGCATTGACTCCATGTGGGGATGTTGTTAGTAAAGCGGCTGGAATGTCGATCCGCAGCCCCAGGAGAAGAAAAATGAGGTGCGTTTTAGAAACCTTTCCCGATCATATGGTATACCAGTCGCTGGGTTTCCCAAGCATGGTTTAGCTGTAGGAAGATTCCCTTCAACCTGGAGTGTTGGGACCCTTGGACTGAGTAGCATGAAGTATTGCATTAAACTTTCGGCAGTTGCTCACCAAAGCTCACCAATCCTCTCAGCCCCAAGTGTCCAGCCTTATGTCTTATCCAGCTGTGGGTTTATATGTGGTCAATCCAGGTTGCAATCCAGGTTGCATCACAGCCCCTGAGCGAATTTTGTAAGAATTTTTCTCTCTTTCATTGTTTCAGCGTTTTCTTTTTAAAATTTATTTCTATAATGGGGTTTAGCTCATTTTCACTGCTGTGTTTGTGCCGCTCTGCACACACTTGATTCCCTTATGGAGATATATCAATACATGGGTTTTAAGATTCTTATTACTCAGATATATTTCTCTGCGGTGTATAGGGTGTGTTGAGGCCAGTTCATTGAGCAAGGTGTAGATCTTGTCTAATACCTATTTGGTTTATTGAACGGTATCTGTGCTAATTTCAAACTCTGGTTTTATGCATCACCCTACCTCTCCTTTCCCCTTAAGCTGACATAAGTGTGTTTTCTAAATGTGAGACACTGTTCTGTTCTGTAATTCATTTCTTGTGCAGCCATATTTACCCTCCCTCTATAAGTGATATCTTATGATATGTTTCTTTTTCTGTTTGACTTATTTCAAGTAGTATTATCGGACCTAAATCCACTCTTTATCCTTCTACTAGCCTTATTACATTGATTTCATGGTGAAGAGATATTCCATTGTACATAAGTACCACATCTTCTTTATCCATTGTTCTCTTTCCTGGGATATTTAAGGTGTACTGAAGTTGAGGTTCTTGTAAACAGAGTAGCCCTAAACTGTGGTGTGCTTGTGTCTTGTTGATTTTTAGACTTCCCTAGATATACTCCCATGATTGGAAGTGTCCTATGCTCTGTAGCTCTGTTTTTTAGATGATTTAGGAACCACCATACACTTCTCCAGAGTGGCTCTCGGCAGTTCACACACTGCCCATCAGCGTATAAAGGCTCCCTGTTCTCCATGGCCTGTCCTGCCTTTCTGGATTTTACACTTTTTTAGGATGGCCCTTTTGACCGGTGGGAAGTGAGACTTCTTTGTTGTGCACATTTGCATTGCTTACTTGCTTCGTTGCCCATAAAGTGCGTATGCGTTTTTTCCTGGATATAATCAGGAAAAAACGCATACGCCCTTTTGGGCCAACTGCATCATTGTCGAAATTCTGCCGCTTTTCATGTGCATTAAAGACGAGTCCAATCTATCTCTTGAAATCTGTTTCTTGCAATTCTGTCTTGCATTCAGATCCTCTTCTTTGCCTTACCTCAACATATTTTTGGACATTAGTTTTCATTTATAACTCTGCAGGTTTGTGAATTGCAGTGACCCTGAGCTCCATTTTTTAAGTTGCTCTTTTGTGAGCTGGCCTCAAACCCGCAGGATTGCTTCAGGCCCTATTTTGGCTCCGGCGAGGCAGGCTGAGCCTTTCTTTAATTCTTATTCTTAATGGGAAATTAGAGTGATATGTGCCCGTCCAAACCCCTACAACTATTCTCTCATTGGTTCCCCCTCTTCCCGTTCATCCTCCTCACAATTTGCAAAATGTGTGAAACAGAAGTTTAAATGTGCTGATTCTCCAAGTGGGGAGATTCTAAGTAACATGGCTGGAATGGTGAACAGGAGCACCAGGAGAGGATAAATGAGGTGCATTTTAGACACATCTCCCGATCACATGGTGTACAGTCCTCTGGGTTTTCCATGCATGTTTTAGCTGTAGGAAGATCCCTTGAACCTGCAGATTTGGGACCCATTGAATGGGTACCAGGTAGTATTACTTTAAAGGGTGTGCATTTCCTCACCCAACCTCACATTCCTCTTAGCGCAAACAGTTTCCAGCCTTATGTCTCATCCTGCTGTGGGTCTAGATGTGTTCAATCCATGTTGCATCACCGTCCCTGAGGAAAAGTTGTAAGAGGTTTTCTCTGTCTCTCTGTCGTTTATTTTTTTCAATTTATTACTATATTGGTTACAGCTGATTTTCAAAGCTCTGTTTCTTGCTGCTGTACATCCACTTGATTCACGTACAGAGAGTCATCAATAAATTCTTTTTCAGATTCTTACCAGTCGTATATATTCTTTTCCGGTGACTTGAGTGTGCTGAGTGCAGTTCTTTTAGCTACTGTGTAGGCCTTGTTGATTATCAGTTTGGTATTTGGAATGGTATCTTTGCTAATTTCAACCTCCTGGATGATGCCTCACCCCTCCCCACCTTTCCCGTTTAGCAGCCTTATGCGTGTTTTCTACATATTTGACTATGTTTTTGTTTTGTAATTTATTTCATGTGTAGCCATTTTGGATTCCACCTTTAAGTGATATCTTATGATATGTGTCTTTTTCTTTTTGAATTCTGTCACTTAGAATGATCATACGTAACTCCTCCGGAGTTGTTACAACTGGCCATATTTCATTGATTTCCAGGCTGAATAATATTCCACTCTACCTAAGTACCACATCTCTATCCAGTTTTTCCCTCCAGAGACATTTAAGTTATATCCTAGTCGAGGATCTTTTAAACAGAGAGGGGGTAAACATTGGGGTGCCTGTGTCCTCTCGATTTTTGTTTTTCCCAAGATATACGCCCATGAGTGCAAGTGCCCTATGCTCTGTAGCTCATTTTTTAGATGCTTTAGTAAACACAATACACTTCTCCAGAATGGCCGTTGGCAATATACATTTCCACTATAAGTCTCACAGGGCTCCCTCTTCTCGTTGCCCTGTCCTGCATTTCTGTTGTTTACGCTTTATGAGGATGGCTCTTCTGACTGATGCGAAGTGATATCTTTTGTAGTATTGACTTCCAGTGCCCACCTGTTTGGTTGGCTAAAAAAGTGTATGCCCTTTTCTTGAATATATACAGAAAAAAACGCATACACCCTTTTTGGCCAACTGCAATGTTGGCAATGTTGGCAATGTTCAGCTCCTTTTCTTGTGCTTAATGGCGAGTCCTTTCTACCTCCTCAAATCCCTTTCCTGCCATTCTCCCTTGCTTACAAGTCCTTTTCTCTGACTTTCCTCAAGACATTTTTCAGTGATGGATATTTTCAACTCTGCAGTTTTGTGAATTTTACTGCCCCTGAGTTCCATTGTTCAACTTGTGTTTATGGGAACTGGCCACAAAGCAGCGGGATTTCCTCAAGCCCTATACTGTTTCCATGGGCAACCCTAGCCTTTGGTCAATTCGTCTTCCTGATTGGAAATTAGAGTGACATGTGCCTGTCTGAACACCTAGGACTTGTCTCTCATTGTTCTTCATCCTTCCGCTTCATCCTCTGGACAAATTCCAAACTGTACGCAACAGGATGTTGACAGTGCTGACATCTCCAAGTGGGGAGACTGTTAGTAAAGACGCTGGAGGGGTGAACCCGAGCACCAGGAGATGAGGAGATGAGATGCCTTTTCCAAACTCTTCCCGATCAGACGGTATACCATCCTCTGGGTGTGACAGACATGTTTTAGCAGTAGGAAGAGTCCCATTCATGTAAGGAGAACACCAGGGCTTTTTCAAAATCAGTGTCTCCCCGAAACCCAAACTGGGGAAGTTTTTAAGCTACGGCTACACATATGTTCATTAAGGGCCTTGGGAAGTAGGCAGAGTCCAAACTTTAGATGATTGAAGTCTTCAGGGTCAGAAGCACTCACCACCAGCTTCCCTTAGGCTACACTTTAACTATCATTGATAGATGATGTCAATAAAAATATCTATTCTTTTTCAGATTATTTCCCCTTATAGGTTATTGCAAAATGTTGAGTGTAGTTCCCTGTGCTATACAGTAGTTCCTTGTTGATGATTTATTTTATACATAGCAGTGTGTATGTGTTAATTCCAAACTGTTAATTTATCCCTCCTCCCACCTTTCCCCTTTGGTAATAATAAATTATAAGATTTTATACTTCTCAGAAATGGGGGAGCTGAAAGAGAGGTATCATTTTCAATGGAAAAGCATTTAAAACAAGATTGAAGGTTTAACCAAGATTATTAGATGTACATCCTTGGAAAGAAATCACTTCGTTTCTCTAATATTGACCTGACAAATAAGACAAACCTTTTCACTGAACTTGCTTATAAAAAGTGATGGAAATATCAAATGGAAGTGTTAGAAACATCTTATTTTACCCGAGCCTTATACACTGTTCTATGTTAACTACAGTTTGGCTCACACATCTGTTCATTGAGGTTACAATAGTCTCAATTTCTGTTACTGATCCTCCAGAGTGGACCCCAACAAGTGTCCCCCTGCCCAGTGTCATTGGGGCCAACAGATCGAGACTGAGTTTGGTTCACAAGCAAAGGAAACTTTATATTTTGATCAGAGAATGGAGAGGTGAGAGCATGCACTACCCCGTGGGCTGTGGGCTGGGCTGCTGTGTAGAGATCCTGTCAGAGTCAGTGGGAGGGAGGGAGGCGGCAGAGCTCTCGAGGGCCGGGTTGGCTGTAGCTCAGGCTCTATATCGTGGAGTCTGCACTGGGCCCCAGGAGCTGAGGTGTCGACCCAGCCATTCTGCACTAGGAAATCTGGTCTGAAGTGCCGGGTGTGGAACCTCTGCATGCGGGACCCTAGGAGCACGTGAAATTAGACAAAGCACAAAGGATAAAAAAGGTTAGACTTGACTTTATTGCCCAGATTCTATTTTTATCTCCCAGGGATTTTTAATGGGCTTTGCTGGGGACAAACCCCTCCTCTGCCTTTTGTCCCGTTCCTCATTCTTGGAGTGCTGAGGGTGCAGACCCTTCTTCTGTAACTGCTGAGTGCTGAGTTGGGAGCCCTCATACCCTGGGGCGAGGGTCAGAGCTTCTCCCCAGCAGCCTCCCGGTGACGTTGATTGTCCCCAGGACCCCTGCCTCCCTGCTCGTCCACCTGAGCACCAGCATTGGAAGTGTTATAGATTCTAATGACCTTTAAGGGTCCAGGAAAGAGATGTGCAGAGACGCTGTGGGGGCCGGTTTCACCCCGCCCCACATTTGTTCGGCCACCTTAGGCTGACCGTTTCTGCCAGCCTAGATGCTCTGACCAGTAGTCTGCGCTTTCTTCAATTAGGCCCCTGAATTAACGTACAAACAGCACCAGGTGTCAGAGCCCTGCCCGCTCAACTCCCAGACATTCCAGGGTCAGTGGTGATAAGGACCATGATGGTTACTGAGTCAACAGCCTTTTGAAGTAAACAGGAGTCCAGCCGGTCTTATTGGCCACCATCATCACGGTGTCTGTAGGCTTTTCTATGGTGACAGTGTGGTATACTGTTCCCCTGCCAAGATTATTAGCTCCCCTCTGGGTGCAGTAAGTCCTGCAAGCAGTAGTCTACTCTTTTGGGACACACTCTTGTTGTTTTATGAGAGAAACTCCAGGTCAAGTGATGTTCACACGAGTCGTCATGGTGCCCTGTTGCCCCCGGTTATCTCTCTGGATGTTGGAGTTGGAGGGCCTCCTCACTCGAGGTCGGTGTGCCCACGGAGCGAACCCTGCAACTTCAGGGCATGGTTGGTGGTTAGGATCACCACGTGGGGTCCTTTTCCCGTAGGAGGGAGGTGGCCTTTTGGGCTGCTGATTTCCAGGTTTTTAGATACCGCCAGTATCTTGGCCAGATGTGGCAGTGGGCCAAGCTCCTTAGTGACCGTAGTTTATCCTACCTGGATGGCATTCTTGCATTGTTCCATTTCAAGTGGTCCCAGTTTTTGCACTAATTCTCCAATGGCGATTCACCTTTCACTGGGAATGTAAAGGTCAAAGGGTTTAGCTAAATTAGGGAGTTCCAGGGCAAGGGTCTGAATTGACTGCTCTTTCCATTCTTGAAAGGCCACTTCTGGATTCTATTCAAAAGGATCATCATCTTTTCCTTTCAGTGTTTCATATAGAGGCCCAGCTAGTAGACTGTAGTTAGGGATCCAGAAGCAGCAAACCCTGGCCTCCCCAGGAACCCCTAAGCTGTCTTCTAGTTTTAGAAAGGGGTAAGGCTGAAAATGGTTTCTTCCCTTTCCTGGGATGGGCTTCTCTGACCTTGTGTGAGAATGAAGCCCAGGCAGGTCACCGCAGTCTGTGATATTTGAGCTTTTTCTTGGACAACTTCTATCCTTTATTGGCTTGGTAGTTCAGAGGCCTCCTTAGTAGGGCTGGCGATCAGAATGTCGTCTGCATATTGAAGGAGGGTTTCCTTTTCCAGAGGTAGAACTTTTAGGTCTTTAGCTAAGCTTTCCCCAAAGACGGTGTGGGAATTTTTGCACCCTTGGGGCCAGACGGCCCGGAAGTATTGTTTTAGTTGTATGTTGAGTCCTGCCACTCACAAGCCAAAATTTCTTGTGACTCTGGGACTAATGGAATACAAAAGAAGGCATCATTGAAGACTAATACAGAATACCATGTCCTGGTGGTTGGTAGAATGACCAGCAGGGTGTAGGAATTAGGAGCAACTGGAGGTATATCCTCGGTGGCTTCACTGACTGTCCTGACATCCTTTACCAGGTCCCCAGCAGCCCATGGGGCTCTCGTGGTCAGACCAATCGCAGAATATGGAGCTCACCTGGGCAGGTACCCCACCCCCACCCCAGCCCACGGGGCTCTTGTGATCAGGCCCCTCCCAGGATACAGAGCTACCCTTGCAGGTACCCTGGCAGGGCTGGGCACACAGGAACCGTGCACATAGCCCTCATTGCAGAGCACCCCCAGCTCACCTGTCGCTCAGAGCTGACACAGAGCACCTCAGAGCAGGACTTGAACTAACAAACAGCAGCTGCGACAGGTCTGTGACCCTGGGCATCACTCCGTGAGGCCTCCCTCCACCTGGTCTTCCAGAGACTTCCACTGCACCCGGGGCACCAGGCCTCTGTCTCCAACCACCACCCACCCCTCCTTTCCCTGACTCCTGGGTTCCTCTCATTAGGAGAGGGTTTTCTTGAAGTTGTCTCCCACTCATGGGCCAGATAAAATGATTAGAAAACAAGCCAAAGCTGCAGCCCCTTGTCTATCCTGACTCTCAGGAGCCCACACCTGTTCCTTGGACCTGGCCGGTTCAGCAAGTTCCATTTTCTGCAACTGTGAGCCCCTGAGGGGTGATGATTGGCTGACCTGGGCAGCCTTACCGTGCCGGCCAGCCCTCCCCAGGTGTGCCTGGGTTGAGATCAATATAAATACCACTCCAGGCAGCAAGAGCCCCTGCAGCCGTGCCTGACGCCATTTTCTCTGCCCTGTCAGCAGTCTCGGGGCTGGGCTGGTGGGAGGGAGTGAGAGGCCACGGCTTTGTGGGTGGCCCAGTGTGAGTGGGGCTCTGCTGGACTTTCTGCAGCAGTTGCCAGGCTGCCACCTGCTAAAGAAGAGGATGTGTCACCCATACCTGCTGCTGGAATTTCTCCCTGGGCAGAGGTGAGGAAGGAAAAAAGCAGTGGGGGCAGGGACAGGACGGGTATCTCAGGCAGGGAAATGGAAATCTTCCAGAAGAGCACCCAGGGCCAGGACCATCCTGGCTGGCCTGCAGGCACCAAGTCGGCCGGCATGCTGTCACTCGTGTGGCTCTATGGCCCTTCCTCTAGGCTTTCAAGTCCTTGTATATATTCAGGTGTTTTACCTGGGACGGGTGGGAATAGTTCAGCAGCAACTGGCCTGGGGCTCAGCTCACGTTTACTCACAGATGCCTCGGCACGGTGCCCCAGCTTTGCAATGAGGACGCTTGTTGCGTGGGGGCTGCTGGCTGAATGGGAGACGATTCCCCACCACTGACCAACTTCAGAATTGTTTACAACTGGAGCAAGTGCCCTGATACGGTTTTCCTCTGTGTAACTGGTGGGTTCTGTGTTTTTTTCTCTTTTTCGTTTTTGGTTCAAGGTAGATTTTATTCCTCTTTTTTGTATTTACAGATATAAGCATGGAAATAATTTATTCATATAAATACATGTATGTGCAGGGAATAATTGTTTTTTCTGTTTTATTTTTTAAATTTTATTTCTTTTTAATTTTGAATTTTATTTTATATTTTTATACAGCAGGTTCTTATTGGTTATCTATTTTATACATATAAATGTATACATGCCAATCCCAGTCTCTCAACTCCTCCCACCACCACCCCCCCAACAGCTTTCCCCCCTTGTTGTCCATACGTTTGTTGTCTACATCTGTTGCTCTATTTATGCCTTGCAAAATGGTTAATCTGTACAGTTTTTCTAGGTTCCACATA
This sequence comes from Globicephala melas, assembly GCF_963455315.2. Classification (NCBI taxonomy): domain Eukaryota; kingdom Metazoa; phylum Chordata; class Mammalia; order Artiodactyla; family Delphinidae; genus Globicephala; species Globicephala melas. Next base: position 35,364 of record NW_027207318.1, read on the forward strand.
TATGCATGAATATACCAGATTTGTTTTTCTCTTTCTGACTTACTTCACTCTGTATGACAGTCTCTAGATCCATCGACGTCTCTACAAATGACCCAATTTCATTCCTTTTCATGGCTTAGTAATATTCCATTTTATATATGTACCACAGCTTTATGCATTCGTCTGTCTGTGGGCATTTAGGTTGCTTCCATTACCTCGATATTGTAAATAGTGATGCAATGAACATTGCGGTGAATGACTCTTTTTGATTTATGGTTTTGTCTGGGTATATGTCCAGTACTGGGATTGCTGTATCATATGGTAATTCTATTGTTAGTTTCTTAAGAAATTCCATATTGTTCTCCATAATGACTGTATCAATTTATATTCCCAACAATAGTGGAAGAGGGTTCCTTTTCTCCACACCCTTTCCAGCATTATTTGTTTGTAGATTTTCTATGATGCCTATTCTACCAGGTGTGAGGTGATACCTCATTGTTGAATCCATTTCGTTGAGCAAGGGGTAGGTCTTGTCTATTACATATTTGGCTTATGGAACGGTATCTGTGCTAATTTCAAACTCTGCTTTTATGCAGCACCCCAACTCACCTTCCCCCTTAAGCAAGCATAAGTTGGTTTTCTAAATTTGAGACCCTGTTCTGTTTTGTAATTCAGTTCATGTGTAGCCAAGTTCACATTCCACGTATTAGTGATACCTTATGATGTTTCTTTTTCTGTGTGACTTATTTCACTTAGAATCATCGTGCCTCAATCCACTCATTATGCTGGTACGGGCCTGGTGACATAGATTACATTGCTGAGTGGTATTCTGTTGTACATAAGTACCGCAACTTCTTTATCCATTATTTGCTCTCTGGGATATTTAACTTGTGCCGCAGAAGAGATTCCTGTAAAAAGAGCCGTCCCAAATTTTGGGGTGGCTGTGTCTTTTTGATTTTAATTTCCCTAAGCTATAGGACCATAAGTGGAAGTGCCCTAGGCTCTGTTGCTTTGTTTCTGAGATGTTTCAGGAAACACCATACACTTCTACAGAGCTGCTGTTGGGAATTTACATCCCGCCCATCAGCATAACAAGGCTCCCAGTTCTCCGTGGCCTGTTCTGCCTTTCTGGATTTTACACTTTTTTCAGATGGCCCTTTTGACCGGGGGGAAGTGAGACTTCATTGTAGTGCAGATTTCCTTTGCAAGCTTGCTTGGTTGGCCAAAAAGGGCGTATGAGTTTTCTCCTGAATATATTCAGGAAAAAACACATACGCCCTTTTTGGCCAAGTGCATCATTGTCGACGTTCTTCCTCTTTTCCTGTGTTTTAAATGCAATCCAATTCCGATTCCTCCTGAAATCGGTTTCCTGCAATTCTGCCCCGCATTCAAGTCCTCTTGGCAGCCCTACTTCAGTATATTTTCGGACAATAGCTGTCATTTATAAATCTGCAGGTTTGTGAATTACAGTGCCCCTGAGCTCCTTTCTTCAACTCGCTTTCTTTTGAGCTGGCCACAACACCGCAGGATTGCTTCAGGCCCTAATCTGGTTCCGGCACGGCATGCTGAGCCTTTGGTTTATTCCTCTTCCCTGTGGGAAATGAGAGTTAAATTTGCCCGTCCAGACACCTCCAGCTAGTCTCTCATTGGTTCTCGCTATTCCTGTTCATCTTCCGCAGAAATTGCAAACTGGGCCAAACAGGAGGTTAAAGGGACTGACTCTCCAAGTTGGGAGAGTGTTAGTAAAGCGTCTGGAATGTTGCACCCGAGTACCAGGGAACGAAAAGTGAGACACATTTGAACACGTTTCTCGATCACACGGTGGATCATACTCTGGGTTCCACATGCATGTTTTAGCTGAAGGAAGAATCTCTTAAACCTGGAGAGTTGAGACCCATGGAATGGGTACCATGCAATATGACTTCAAAGGGTCTGCATTTGCTCACCGAACCTCTCCAATCCTATCACTGCTGAGTTTATGCCCCTGTACACATGCTTGATTCTCTTTCGGAGACATAGCAATCCATAGGTTTTAAGATACTTACTAGTGAGGTACATTCTTAGGCGTTTAATATGCGGTGTTGAGTCCATTTCGTTGAGCAAGGAGTAGCTCTTGTCTATTCCATATTTGGCTTAAGGAACTTTATCTGTGCTCATTTCAATCTCTGGTTTTATGCAGCACCCCAACTCACCTTTCCCCTTAAACAAGCATAAGTTGGTTTTCTAAATTTGAGACCCTGTTCTGTTCTGTAATTCAGTTCCTGTGTAGCCAAGTTTACATTCCGTGTGTTAGTGATATCTTATGATGTTTCTGTTTCTGTGTGACTTATTTCAGTTAGAATCATCGTACCTGAATCCACTCATTATGCTGCTACGGGCCTGATGACATAGATTTCATTGCTGAGTGATACTGCATTGTACGTAAGTACCACAAGTTCTTTATCCATTTTTCACTTTCTGTGATATTGAACTTGTACGGTAAACGAGGTTCTTGTAAACAGAGGCGTCCCAAACATTGGGGTGGCTGTATCTTTTTGATTTTAATTTCCCTAAGCTATAGGACCATAAGTGGAAGTGCCCTAGGCTCTGTTGCTTTGTTTTTTAGATGTTTCAGGAAACACCATACACTTCTCCCGAGTGTCTGTTGGCAATTTACATCCCGCCCATCAGCATAACAAGGCTCCCAGTTCTCCAGGGCCTGTCCTGCCTTTCTGGATTTTACACTTTTTGCAGATGGCCCTTTTGACCGGGGGGAAGTGAGACTTCATTGTAGTGCAGATTTCCTTTGCAAGCTTGCTTGGTTGGCCAAAAAGGGCATATGCGTTTTTTCCTGAATATATTCAGGAAAAAACGCATACGCCCTTTTTGGCCAAGTGCATCATTGTGGACGTTCTGCCTCTTTTCCTATGCTTTCAATGCAATTCCAGTCTACCTCCTGAAATCGGTTTCCTGGAAATCTGCCCTGCTTTCAAGTCCTCTTGGCAGCCTTACTTCAGTATATTTTTGGACGATAGTTGTCATTTATAACTCTGCAGGTTTGTGAATTACAGTGCCCCTGAGCTCCTTTCTTCAACTCGTTTTCTTGTGAGCTGGCCGCAACACCGCAGGATGGCTTCAGGCCCTAATCTGGTTCCGGCACGGCACGCTGAGCCTTTGGTTATTTCCTCTTCCTGGTGGGAAATGAGAGTTAAATTTGCCCGTCCAGACACCTCCAGCTAGTCTCTCATTGGTTCTCGCTATTCCTGTTCATCTACCGCAGAAATTGCAAACTGGGCCAAACAGGAGTTTAAAGGGAGTGACTCTCCAAGTCGGGAGAGTGTTAGTAAAGCATCTGGAATGTTGCACCCGAGTACCAGGGTACGAAAACTGAGACATATTTGAACACGTCTCCCGATCACATGGTTGATCATACTCTAGGTTCCACATGCATGTTTTAGCTGAAGGAAGAATACCTTAAACCTGGGTAGTTGAAACCCGTGGAATGGGTACCATGCAATATGACTTCAAAGGGTCTTCATTTGCTCACCGAACCTCTCCAATCCTATCACTGCTGCGTTTATGTCCCTGTACACATGCTTGATTCTCTTTCGGAGACATAGCAATCCATAAGTTTAAAGATACTTAAGAGTCAGGTACATTCTTAGGCGTTTAATATGCGGTGTTGAGTCCATTTCGTTGAGCAAGGAGTAGCTCTTGTCTATTCCATATTTGGCTTAAGGAACTTTATCTGTGCTCATTTCAATCTCTGGTTTTATGCAGCACCCCAACTCACCTTTCCCCTTAAACAAGCATAAGTTGGTTTTCTAAATTTGAGACCCTGTTCTGTTCTGTAATTCAGTTCCTGTGTAGCCAAGTTTACATTCCGTGTATTACTGATATCTTATGATGTTTCTTTTTCTGTGTGACTTATTTCAGTTAGAATCATCGTACCTGAATCCACTCATTGTGCTGCTACGGGCCTGATGACATAGATTTCACTGCTGAGTGATACTGCATTGTACGTAAGTACCACAAGTTCTTTATCCATTTTTCACTTTCTGTGATATTGAACTTGTACGGTAAACGAGGTTCTTGTAAACAGAGGCGTCCCAAACTTTGGGGTGGCTGTGTCTTTTTCATTTTAATTTCCCTAAGCTATACGACCATAAATGGAAGTGCCCTAGGCTCTGTTGCTTTGTTTTTTAGATGTTTCAGGAAACACCATACACTTCTCCCGAGTGTCTGTTGGCAATTGACATCCCGCCCATCAGCATAACAAGGCTCCCAGTTCTCCATGGCCTGTCCTGCCTTTCTGGATTTTACACTTTTTGCAGATGGCCCTTTTGACCGGGGGGAAGTGAGACTTCATTGTAGTGCAGATTTCCTTTGCAAGCTTGCTTGGTTGGCCAAAAAGGGCGTATGCGTTTTTTCCTGAATATATTCAGGAAAAAACGCATAAGCGCTTTTTGGCCAAGTGCATTCTTGTGGACCTTCTGCCTCTTTTCCTATGCTTTCAATGCAATTCCAGTCTACATCCTGAAATCGGTTTCCTGCAATTCTGCCCCGCTTTCAACTCCTTTTGGCAGCCTTACTTCAGTATATTTTTGGACGATAGCTGTCATTTATAACTCTGCAGGTTTGTGAATTACAGTGCCCCTGAGCTCCTTTCTTCAACTCGCTTTCTTGTGACCTGGCCGTAACACCGCAGGATGGCTTCAGGCCCTAATCTGGTTCCGGCATGGCACGCTGAGCCTTTGGTTATTTCCTCTTCCTGGTGGGAAATGAGAGTTAAATTTGCCCGTCCAGACACCTCCAGCTAGTCTCTCATTGGTTCTCGCTATTCCTGTTCATCTTCCGCAGAAATTGCAAACTGGGCCAAACAGGAGGTTAAAGGGACTGACTCTCCAAGTCGGGAGAGTGTTAGTAAAGCGTCTGGAATGTTGCACCCGAGTACCAGGGTACGAAAACTGAGACATATTTGAACACGTCCCCCGATCACATGGTTGATCATACTCTAGGTTCCACATGCATGTTTTAGCTGAAGGAAGAATACCTTAAACCTGGGTAGTTGAAACCCGTGGAATGGGTACCATGCAATATGACTTCAAAGGGTCTTCATTTGCTCACCGAACCTCTCCAATCCTATCACTGCTGCGTTTATGCCCCTGTACACACGCTTGATTCTCTTTCAGACATAGCCATCCATACGTTTTAAGATTCTTACTAGTCAGGTATATTCTTTGGCGTTTAATATGGGGTGTTGAGTCCATTTCGTTGAGCAAGGAGTAGCTCTTGTCTATTCCATATTTGGCTTAAGGAACTTTATCTGTGCTCATTTCAATCTCTGGTTTTATGCAGCACCCCAACTCACCTTTACCCTTAAGCAAGCATAAGTTGGTTTTCTAAATTGGAGACCCTGTTCTGTTCTGTAATTCAGTTCCTGAGTAGCCAAGTTTACATTCCGTGTATTACTGATATCTTATGATGTTTCTTTTTCTGTGTGACTTATTTCAGTTAGAATCATCATACCTGAATCCACTCATTGTGCTGCTAAGGGCCTGATGACATAGATTTCATTGCTGAGTGATATTGCATTGTACGTAAGTACCACAACTTCTTTATCCATTTTTCACTTTCTGCGATATTGAACTTGTACCGTAAACGAGGTTCTTGTAAACAGAGCCGTCCCAAACTTTGGGGTGGCTGTGTCTTTTTAATTTTAATTTCCCTAATCTATAGGACCATAAGTGGAAGTGCCCTAGGCTCTGTTGCTTTGTTTTTTAGATGTTTCAGGAAACACCATACACTTCTCCAGAGTGGCTGTTGGCAATTTCCATCCCGCCCATCAGCATAAGAAGGCTCCCAGTTCTCCATGCCCTGTCGTGCCTTTATGGATTTTACACTTTTTTCAGATGGCCCTTTTGACCGGGGGGAAGTGAGACTTCATTGTAGTGCAGATTTCCTTTGCAAGCTTGCTTGGTTGGCCAAAAAGTGTGTATGCGTTTTTTCCTGAATATATTCAGGAAAAAACACATACGCCCTTTTTGGCCAAGTGCATCATTGTCGAGGTTCTGACTCTCTTCATATGTTTTCAATGCAATTCCAGTCTACCTCCTGAAATCGGTTTCCTGCACTTCTGCCTTGCTTTCAATGTCTCTTCATAGCCTTACCTCAATATATTTTTTGAAAATAGTTGGCCTTTATAACTCTGCAGGTTTTTGAATTGCGGTGGCCCTTAGCCCCACTTTTCAACTCTTATTTTTGTGGTCTTGCCCCATAACCACAGGATTCCTTGAAGCCCTATTTTTCTTCTGGGGCACCTTGCTGTGCCTTTGGTTAATTCTTCTTACTGATGTGGCATTAGAGTGACATGTGCCCATTGAAACCGCTACAGCTTGTTTCTCACTGGTTCCCCCTATTCCCATTCATCCTCCACACTAACTGCAGACTGTGCGATACCAGAACTTAAAGGCATTGACTCCATGTGGGGATGTTGTTAGTAAAGCGGCTGGAATGTCGATCCGCAGCCCCAGGAGAGGAAAAATGAGGTGCGTTTTAGAAACCTTTCCCGATCATATGGTATACCAGTCGCTGGGTTTCCCAAGCATGGTTTAGCTGTAGGAAGATTCCCTTCAACCTGGAGTGTTGGGACCCTTGGACTGAGTAGCATGAAGTATTGCATTAAACTTTCGGCAGTTGCTCACCAAAGCTCACCAATCCTCTCAGCCCCAAGTGTCCAGCCTTATGTCTTATCCAGCTGTGGGTTTATATGTGGTCAATCCAGGTTGCAATCCAGGTTGCATCACAGCCCCTGAGCGAATTTTGTAAGAATTTTTCTCTCTTTCATTGTTTCAGCGTTTTCTTTTTAAAATTTATTTCTATAATGGGGTTTAGCTCATTTTCACTGCTGTGTTTGTGCCGCTCTGCACACACTTGATTCCCTTATGGAGATATATCAATACATGGGTTTTAAGATTCTTATTACTCAGATATATTTCTCTGCGGTGTATAGGGTGTGTTGAGGCCAGTTCATTGAGCAAGGTGTAGATCTTGTCTAATACCTATTTGGTTTATTGAACGGTATCTGTGCTAATTTCAAACTCTGGTTTTATGCATCACCCTACCTCTCCTTTCCCCTTAAGCTGACATAAGTGTGTTTTCTAAATGTGAGACACTGTTCTGTTCTGTAATTCATTTCTTGTGCAGCCATATTTACCCTCCCTCTATAAGTGATATCTTATGATATGTTTCTTTTTCTGTTTGACTTATTTCAAGTAGTATTATCGGACCTAAATCCACTCTTTATCCTTCTACTAGCCTTATTACATTGATTTCATGGTGAAGAGATATTCCATTGTACATAAGTACCACATCTTCTTTATCCATTGTTCTCTTTCCTGGGATATTTAAGGTGTACTGAAGTTGAGGTTCTTGTAAACAGAGTAGCCCTAAACTGTGGTGTGCTTGTGTCTTGTTGATTTTTAGACTTCCCTAGATATACTCCCATGATTGGAAGTGTCCTATGCTCTGTAGCTCTGTTTTTTAGATGATTTAGGAACCACCATACACTTCTCCAGAGTGGCTCTCGGCAGTTCACACACTGCCCATCAGCGTATAAAGGCTCCCTGTTCTCCATGGCCTGTCCTGCCTTTCTGGATTTTACACTTTTTTAGGATGGCCCTTTTGACCGGTGGGAAGTGAGACTTCTTTGTTGTGCACATTTGCATTGCTTACTTGCTTCGTTGCCCATAAAGTGCGTATGCGTTTTTTCCTGGATATAATCAGGAAAAAACGCATACGCCCTTTTGGGCCAACTGCATCATTGTCGAAATTCTGCCGCTTTTCATGTGCATTAAAGACGAGTCCAATCTATCTCTTGAAATCTGTTTCTTGCAATTCTGTCTTGCATTCAGATCCTCTTCTTTGCCTTACCTCAACATATTTTTGGACATTAGTTTTCATTTATAACTCTGCAGGTTTGTGAATTGCAGTGACCCTGAGCTCCATTTTTTAAGTTGCTCTTTTGTGAGCTGGCCTCAAACCCGCAGGATTGCTTCAGGCCCTATTTTGGCTCCGGCGAGGCAGGCTGAGCCTTTCTTTAATTCTTATTCTTAATGGGAAATTAGAGTGATATGTGCCCGTCCAAACCCCTACAACTATTCTCTCATTGGTTCCCCCTCTTCCCGTTCATCCTCCTCACAATTTGCAAAATGTGTGAAACAGAAGTTTAAATGTGCTGATTCTCCAAGTGGGGAGATTCTAAGTAACATGGCTGGAATGGTGAACAGGAGCACCAGGAGAGGATAAATGAGGTGCATTTTAGACACATCTCCCGATCACATGGTGTACAGTCCTCTGGGTTTTCCATGCATGTTTTAGCTGTAGGAAGATCCCTTGAACCTGCAGATTTGGGACCCATTGAATGGGTACCAGGTAGTATTACTTTAAAGGGTGTGCATTTCCTCACCCAACCTCACATTCCTCTTAGCGCAAACAGTTTCCAGCCTTATGTCTCATCCTGCTGTGGGTCTAGATGTGTTCAATCCATGTTGCATCACCGTCCCTGAGGAAAAGTTGTAAGAGGTTTTCTCTGTCTCTCTGTCGTTTATTTTTTTCAATTTATTACTATATTGGTTACAGCTGATTTTCAAAGCTCTGTTTCTTGCTGCTGTACATCCACTTGATTCACGTACAGAGAGTCATCAATAAATTCTTTTTCAGATTCTTACCAGTCGTATATATTCTTTTCCGGTGACTTGAGTGTGCTGAGTGCAGTTCTTTTAGCTACTGTGTAGGCCTTGTTGATTATCAGTTTGGTATTTGGAATGGTATCTTTGCTAATTTCAACCTCCTGGATGATGCCTCACCCCTCCCCACCTTTCCCGTTTAGCAGCCTTATGCGTGTTTTCTACATATTTGACTATGTTTTTGTTTTGTAATTTATTTCATGTGTAGCCATTTTGGATTCCACCTTTAAGTGATATCTTATGATATGTGTCTTTTTCTTTTTGAATTCTGTCACTTAGAATGATCATACGTAACTCCTCCGGAGTTGTTACAACTGGCCATATTTCATTGATTTCCAGGCTGAATAATATTCCACTCTACCTAAGTACCACATCTCTATCCATTTTTTCCCTCCAGAGACATTTAAGTTATATCCTAGTCGAGGATCTTTTAAACAGAGAGGGGGTAAACATTGGGGTGCCTGTGTCCTCTCGATTTTTGTTTTTCCCAAGATATACGCCCATGAGTGCAAGTGCCCTATGCTCTGTAGCTCATTTTTTAGATGCTTTAGTAAACACAATACACTTCTCCAGAATGGCCGTTGGCAATATACATTTCCACTATAAGTCTCACAGGGCTCCCTCTTCTCGTTGCCCTGTCCTGCATTTCTGTTGTTTACGCTTTATGAGGATGGCTCTTCTGACTGATGCGAAGTGATATCTTTTGTAGTATTGACTTCCAGTGCCCACCTGTTTGGTTGGCTAAAAAAGTGTATGCCCTTTTCTTGAATATATACAGAAAAAAACGCATACACCCTTTTTGGCCAACTGCAATGTTGGCAATGTTGGCAATGTTCAGCTCCTTTTCTTGTGCTTAATGGCGAGTCCTTTCTACCTCCTCAAATCCCTTTCCTGCCATTCTCCCTTGCTTACAAGTCCTTTTCTCTGACTTTCCTCAAGACATTTTTCAGTGATGGATATTTTCAACTCTGCAGTTTTGTGAATTTTACTGCCCCTGAGTTCCATTGTTCAACTTGTGTTTATGGGAACTGGCCACAAAGCAGCGGGATTTCCTCAAGCCCTATACTGTTTCCATGGGCAACCCTAGCCTTTGGTCAATTCGTCTTCCTGATTGGAAATTAGAGTGACATGTGCCTGTCTGAACACCTAGGACTTGTCTCTCATTGTTCTTCATCCTTCCGCTTCATCCTCTGGACAAATTCCAAACTGTACGCAACAGGATGTTGACAGTGCTGACATCTCCAAGTGGGGAGACTGTTAGTAAAGACGCTGGAGGGGTGAACCCGAGCACCAGGAGATGAGGAGATGAGATGCCTTTTCCAAACTCTTCCCGATCAGACGGTATACCATCCTCTGGGTGTGACAGACATGTTTTAGCAGTAGGAAGAGTCCCATTCATGTAAGGAGAACACCAGGGCTTTTTCAAAATCAGTGTCTCCCCGAAACCCAAACTGGGGAAGTTTTTAAGCTACGGCTACACATATGTTCATTAAGGGCCTTGGGAAGTAGGCAGAGTCCAAACTTTAGATGATTGAAGTCTTCAGGGTCAGAAGCACTCACCACCAGCTTCCCTTAGGCTACACTTTAACTATCATTGATAGATGATGTCAATAAAAATATCTATTCTTTTTCAGATTATTTCCCCTTATAGGTTATTGCAAAATGTTGAGTGTAGTTCCCTGTGCTATACAGTAGTTCCTTGTTGATGATTTATTTTATACATAGCAGTGTGTATGTGTTAATTCCAAACTGTTAATTTATCCCTCCTCCCACCTTTCCCCTTTGGTAATAATAAATTATAAGATTTTATACTTCTCAGAAATGGGGGAGCTGAAAGAGAGGTATCATTTTCAATGGAAAAGCATTTAAAACAAGATTGAAGGTTTAACCAAGATTATTAGATGTACATCCTTGGAAAGAAATCACTTCGTTTCTCTAATATTGACCTGACAAATAAGACAAACCTTTTCACTGAACTTGCTTATAAAAAGTGATGGAAATATCAAATGGAAGTGTTAGAAACATCTTATTTTACCCGAGCCTTATACACTGTTCTATGTTAACTACAGTTTGGCTCACACATCTGTTCATTGAGGTTACAATAGTCTCAATTTCTGTTACTGATCCTCCAGAGTGGACCCCAACAAGTGTCCCCCTGCCCAGTGTCATTGGGGCCAACAGATCGAGACTGAGTTTGGTTCACAAGCAAAGGAAACTTTATATTTTGATCAGAGAATGGAGAGGTGAGAGCATGCACTACCCCGTGGGCTGTGGGCTGGGCTGCTGTGTAGAGATCCTGTCAGAGTCAGTGGGAGGGAGGGAGGCGGCAGAGCTCTCGAGGGCCGGGTTGGCTGTAGCTCAGGCTCTATATCGTGGAGTCTGCACTGGGCCCCAGGAGCTGAGGTGTCGACCCAGCCATTCTGCACTAGGAAATCTGGTCTGAAGTGCCGGGTGTGGAACCTCTGCATGCGGGACCCTAGGAGCACGTGAAATTAGACAAAGCACAAAGGATAAAAAAGGTTAGACTTGACTTTATTGCCCAGATTCTATTTTTATCTCCCAGGGATTTTTAATGGGCTTTGCTGGGGACAAACCCCTCCTCTGCCTTTTGTCCCGTTCCTCATTCTTGGAGTGCTGAGGGTGCAGACCCTTCTTCTGTAACTGCTGAGTGCTGAGTTGGGAGCCCTCATACCCTGGGGCGAGGGTCAGAGCTTCTCCCCAGCAGCCTCCCGGTGACGTTGATTGTCCCCAGGACCCCTGCCTCCCTGCTCGTCCACCTGAGCACCAGCATTGGAAGTGTTATAGATTCTAATGACCTTTAAGGGTCCAGGAAAGAGATGTGCAGAGACGCTGTGGGGGCCGGTTTCACCCCGCCCCACATTTGTTCGGCCACCTTAGGCTGACCGTTTCTGCCAGCCTAGATGCTCTGACCAGTAGTCTGCGCTTTCTTCAATTAGGCCCCTGAATTAACGTACAAACAGCACCAGGTGTCAGAGCCCTGCCCGCTCAACTCCCAGACAGTCCAGGGTCAGTGGTGATAAGGACCATGATGGTTACTGAGTCAACAGCCTTTTGAAGTAAACAGGAGTCCAGCCGGTCTTATTGACCACCATCATCACGGTGTCTGTAGGCTTTTCTATGGTGACAGTGTGGTATACTGTTCCCCTGCCAAGATTATTAGCTCCCCTCTGGGTGCAGTAAGTCCTGCAAGCAGTAGTCTACTCTTTTGGGACACACTCTTGTTGTTTTATGAGAGAAACTCCAGGTCAAGTGATGTTCACACGAGTCGTCATGGTGCCCTGTTGCCCCCGGTTATCTCTCTGGATGTTGGAGTTGGAGGGCCTCCTCACTCGAGGTCGGTGTGCCCACGGAGCGAACCCTGCAACTTCAGGGCATGGTTGGTGGTTAGGATCACCACATGGGGTCCTTTTCCCGTAGGAGGGAGGTGGCCTTTTGGGCTGCTGATTTCCAGGTTTTTAGATACCGCCAGTATCTTGGCCAGATGTGGCAGTGGGCCAAGCTCCTTAGTGACCGTAGTTTATCCTACCTGGATGGCATTCTTGCATTGTTCCATTTCAAGTGGTCCCAGTTTTTGCACTAATTCTCCAATGGCGATTCACCTTTCACTGGGAATGTAAAGGTCAAAGGGTTTAGCTAAATTAGGGAGTTCCAGGGCAAGGGTCTGAATTGACTGCTCTTTCCATTCTTGAAAGGCCACTTCTGGATTCTATTCAAAAGGATCATCATCTTTTCCTTTCAGTGTTTCATATAGAGGCCCAGCTAGTAGACTGTAGTTAGGGATCCAGAAGCAGCAAACCCTGGCCTCCCCAGGAACCCCTAAGCTGTCTTCTAGTTTTAGAAAGGGGTAAGGCTGAAAATGGTTTCTTCCCTTTCCTGGGATGGGCTTCTCTGACCTTGTGTGAGAATGAAGCCCAGGCAGGTCACCGCAGTCTGTGATATTTGAGCTTTTTCTTGGACAACTTCTATCCTTTATTGGCTTGGTAGTTCAGAGGCCTCCTTAGTAGGGCTGGCGATCAGAATGTCGTCTGCATATTGAAGGAGGGTTTCCTTTTCCAGAGGTAGAACTTTTAGGTCTTTAGCTAAGCTTTCCCCAAAGACGGTGTGGGAATTTTTGCACCCTTGGGGCCAGACGGCCCGGAAGTATTGTTTTAGTTGTATGTTGAGTCCTGCCACTCACAAGCCAAAATTTCTTGTGACTCTGGGACTAATGGAATACAAAAGAAGGCATCATTGAAGACTAATACAGAATACCATGTCCTGGTGGTTGGTAGAATGACCAGCAGGGTGTAGGAATTAGGAGCAACTGGAGGTATATCCTCGGTGGCTTCACTGACTGTCCTGACATCCTTTACCAGGTCCCCAGCAGCCCATGGGGCTCTCGTGGTCAGACCAATCGCAGAATATGGAGCTCACCTGGGCAGGTACCCCACCCCCCACCCCAGCCCACGGGGCTCTTGTGATCAGGCCCCTCCCAGGATACAGAGCTACCCTTGCAGGTACCCTGGCAGGGCTGGGCACACAGGAACCGTGCACATAGCCCTCATTGCAGAGCACCCCCAGCTCACCTGTCGCTCAGAGCTGACACAGAGCACCTCAGAGCAGGACTTGAACTAACAAACAGCAGCTGCGACAGGTCTGTGACCCTGGGCATCACTCCGTGAGGCCTCCCTCCACCTGGTCTTCCAGAGACTTCCACTGCACCCGGGGCACCAGGCCTCTGTCTCCAACCACCACCCACCCCTCCTTTCCCTGACTCCTGGGTTCCTCTCATTAGGAGAGGGTTTTCTTGAAGTTGTCTCCCACTCATGGGCCAGATAAAATGATTAGAAAACAAGCCAAAGCTGCAGCCCCTTGTCTATCCTGACTCTCAGGAGCCCACACCTGTTCCTTGGACCTGGCCGGTTCAGCAAGTTCCATTTTCTGCAACTGTGAGCCCCTGAGGGGTGATGATTGGCTGACCTGGGCAGCCTTACCGTGCCGGCCAGCCCTCCCCAGGTGTGCCTGGGTTGAGATCAATATAAATACCACTCCAGGCAGCAAGAGCCCCTGCAGCCGTGCCTGACGCCATTTTCTCTGCCCTGTCAGCAGTCTCGGGGCTGGGCTGGTGGGAGGGAGTGAGAGGCCACGGCTTTGTGGGTGGCCCAGTGTGAGTGGGGCTCTGCTGGACTTTCTGCAGCAGTTGCCAGGCTGCCACCTGCTAAAGAAGAGGATGTGTCACCCATACCTGCTGCTGGAATTTCTCCCTGGGCAGAGGTGAGGAAGGAAAAAAGCAGTGGGGGCAGGGACAGGACGGGTATCTCAGGCAGGGAAATGGAAATCTTCCAGAAGAGCACCCAGGGCCAGGACCATCCTGGCTGGCCTGCAGGCACCAAGTCGGCCGGCATGCTGTCACTCGTGTGGCTCTATGGCCCTTCCTCTAGGCTTTCAAGTCCTTGTATATATTCAGGTGTTTTACCTGGGACGGGTGGGAATAGTTCAGCAGCAACTGGCCTGGGGCTCAGCTCACGTTTACTCACAGATGCCTCGGCACGGTGCCCCAGCTTTGCAATGAGGACGCTTGTTGCGTGGGGGCTGCTGGCTGAATGGGAGACGATTCCCCACCACTGACCAACTTCAGAATTGTTTACAACTGGAGCAAGTGCCCTGATACGGTTTTCCTCTGTGTAACTGGTGGGTTCTGTGTTTTTTTCTCTTTTTCGTTTTTGGTTCAAGGTAGATTTTATTCCTCTTTTTTGTATTTACAGATATAAGCATGGAAATAATTTATTCATATAAATACATGTATGTGCAGGGAATAATTGTTTTTTCTGTTTTATTTTTTAAATTTTATTTCTTTTTAATTTTGAATTTTATTTTATATTTTTATACAGCAGGTTCTTATTGGTTATCTATTTTATACATATAAATGTATACATGCCAATCCCAGTCTCTCAACTCCTCCCACCACCACCCCCCCAACAGCTTTCCCCCCTTGTTGTCCATACGTTTGTTGTCTACATCTGTTGCTCTATTTATGCCTTGCAAAATGGTTAATCTGTACAGTTTTTCTAGGTTCCACATATATGCATGAATATACCAGATTTGTTTTTCTCTTTCTGACTTACTTCACTCTGTATGACAGTCTCTAGATCCATCGACGTCTCTACAAATGACCCAATTTCATTCCTTTTCATGGCTTAGTAATATTCCATTTTATATATGTACCACAGCTTTATGCATTCGTCTGTCTGTGGGCATTTAGGTTGCTTCCATTACCTCGATATTGTAAATAGTGATGCAATGAACATTGCGGTGAATGACTCTTTTTGATTTATGGTTTTGTCTGGGTATATGTCCAGTACTGGGATTGCTGTATCATATGGTAATTCTATTGTTAGTTTCTTAAGAAATTCCATATTGTTCTCCATAATGACTGTATCAATTTATATTCCCAACAATAGTGGAAGAGGGTTCCTTTTCTCCACACCCTTTCCAGCATTATTTGTTTGTAGATTTTCTATGATGCCTATTCTACCAGGTGTGAGGTGATACCTCATTGTTGAATCCATTTCATTGAGCAAGGGGTAGGTCTTGTCTATTACATATTTGGCTTATGGAACGGTATCTGTGCTAATTTCAAACTCTGCTTTTATGCAGCACCCCAACTCACCTTCCCCCTTAAGCAAGCATAAGTTGGTTTTCTAAATTTGAGACCCTGTTCTGTTTTGTAATTCAGTTCATGTGTAGCCAAGTTCACATTCCACGTATTAGTGATACCTTATGATGTTTCTTTTTCTGTGTGACTTATTTCACTTAGAATCATCGTGCCTCAATCCACTCATTATGCTGGTACGGGCCTGGTGACATAGATTACATTGCTGAGTGGTATTCTGTTGTACATAAGTACCGCAACTTCTTTATCCATTATTTGCTCTCTGGGATATTTAACTTGTGCCGCAGAAGAGATTCCTGTAAAAAGAGCCGTCCCAAATTTTGGGGTGGCTGTGTCTTTTTGATTTTAATTTCCCTAAGCTATAGGACCATAAGTGGAAGTGCCCTAGGCTCTGTTGCTTTGTTTTTTAGATGTTTCAGGAAACACCATACACTTCTACAGAGCTGCTGTTGGGAATTTACATCCCGCCCATCAGCATAACAAGGCTCCCAGTTCTCCGTGGCCTGTTCTGCCTTTCTGGATTTTACACTTTTTTCAGATGGCCCTTTTGACCGGGGGGAAGTGAGACTTCATTGTAGTGCAGATTTCCTTTGCAAGCTTGCTTGGTTGGCCAAAAAGGGCGTATGAGTTTTCTCCTGAATATATTCAGGAAAAAACACATACGCCCTTTTTGGCCAAGTGCATCATTGTCGACGTTCTTCCTCTTTTCCTGTGTTTTAAATGCAATCCAATTCCGATTCCTCCTGAAATCGGTTTCCTGCAATTCTGCCCCGCATTCAAGTCCTCTTGGCAGCCCTACTTCAGTATATTTTCGGACAATAGCTGTCATTTATAAATCTGCAGCTTTGTGAATTACAGTGCCCCTGAGCTCCTTTCTTCAACTCGCTTTCTTTTGAGCTGGCCACAACACCGCAGGATTGCTTCAGGCCCTAATCTGGTTCCGGCACGGCATGCTGAGCCTTTGGTTTATTCCTCTTCCCTGTGGGAAATGAGAGTTAAATTTGCCCGTCCAGACACCTCCAGCTAGTCTCTCATTGGTTCTCGCTATTCCTGTTCATCTTCCGCAGAAATTGCAAACTGGGCCAAACAGGAGGTTAAAGGGACTGACTCTCCAAGTTGGGAGAGTGTTAGTAAAGCGTCTGGAATGTTGCACCCGAGTACCAGGGAACGAAAAGTGAGACATATTTGAACACGTCTCCCGATCACATGGTTGATCATACTCTAGGTTCCACATGCATTTTTTAGCTGAAGGAAGAATACCTTAAACCTGGGTAGTTGAAACCCGTGGAATGGGTACCATGCAATATGACTTCAAAGGGTCTTCATTTGCTCACCGAACCTCTCCAATCCTATCACTGCTGCGTTTATGTCCCTGTACACATGCTTGATTCTCTTTCGGAGACATAGCAATCCATAGGTTTTAAGATACTTAAGAGTCAGGTACATTCTTAGGCGTTTAATATGCGGTGTTGAGTCCATTTCGTTGAGCAAGGAGTAGCTCTTGTCTATTCCATATTTGGCTTAAGGAACTTTATCTGTGCTCATTTCAATCTCTGGTTTTATGCAGCACCCCAACTCACCTTTACCCTTAAACAAGCATAAGTTGGTTTTCTAAATTTGAGACCCTGTTCTGTTCTGTAATTCAGTTCCTGTGTAGCCAAGTTTACATTCCATGTATTACTGATATCTTATGATGTTTCTTTTTCTGTGTGACTTATTTCAGTTAGAATCATCGTACCTGAATCCACTCATCGTGCTGCTACGGGCCTGATGACATAGATTTCACTGCTGAGTGATACTGCATTGTACGTAAGTACCACAAGTTCTTTATCCATTTTTCACTTTCTGTGATATTGAACTTGTACGGTAAACGAGGTTCTTGTAAACAGAGGCGTCCCAAACATTGGGGTGGCTGTATCTTTTTGATTTTAATTTCCCTAAGCTATAGGACCATAAGTGGAAGTGCCCTAGGCTCTGTTGCTTTGTTTTTTAGATGTTTCAGGAAACACCATACACTTCTCCCGAGTGTCTGTTGGCAATTGACATCCCGCCCATCAGCATAACAAGGCTCCCAGTTCTCCATGGCCTGTCCTGCCTTTCTGGATTTTACACTTTTTTCAGATGGCCCTTTTGACCGGGGGGAAGTGAGACTTCATTGTAGTGCAGATTTCCTTTGCAAGCTTGCTTGGTTGGCTAAAAAGGGCGTATGCGTGTTTTCCTGAATATATTCAGGAAAAAACGCATAAGCGCTTTTTGGCCAAGTGCATTCTTGTGGACCTTCTGCCTCTTTTCCTATGCTTTCAATGCAATTCCAGTCTACATCCTGAAATCGGTTTCCTGCAATTCTGCCCCGCTTTCAACTCCTTTTGGCAGCCTTACTTCAGTATATTTTTGGACGATAGCTGTCATTTATAACTCTGCAGGTTTGTGAATTACAGTGCCCCTGAGCTCCTTTCTTCAACTCGCTTTCTTGTGACCTGGCCGTAACACCGCAGGATGGCTTCAGGCCCTAATCTGGTTCCGGCATGGCACGCTGAGCCTTTGGTTATTTCCTCTTCCTGGTGGGAAATGAGAGTTAAATTTGCCCGTCCAGACACCTCCAGCTAGTCTCTCATTGGTTCTCGCTATTCCTGTTCATCTTCCGCAGAAATTGCAAACTGGGCCAAACAGGAGGTTAAAGGGACTGACTCTCCAAGTCGGGAGAGTGTTAGTAAAGCGTCTGGAATGTTGCACCCGAGTACCAGGGTACGAAAACTGAGACATATTTGAACACGTCCCCCGATCACATGGTTGATCATACTCTAGGTTCCACATGCATGTTTTAGCTGAAGGAAGAATACCTTAAACCTGGGTAGTTGAAACCCGTGGAATGGGTACCATGCAATATGACTTCAAAGGGTCTTCATTTGCTCACCGAACCTCTCCAATCCTATCACTGCTGCGTTTATGCCCCTGTACACACGCTTGATTCTCTTTCAGACATAGCCATCCATACGTTTTAAGATTCTTACTAGTCAGGTATATTCTTTGGCGTTTAATATGGGGTGTTGAGTCCATTTCGTTGAGCAAGGAGTAGCTCTTGTCTATTCCATATTTGGCTTAAGGAACTTTATCTGTGCTCATTTCAATCTCTGGTTTTATGCAGCACCCCAACTCACCTTTACCCTTAAGCAAGCATAAGTTGGTTTTCTAAATTGGAGACCCTGTTCTGTTCTGTAATTCAGTTCCTGAGTAGCCAAGTTTACATTCCGTGTATTACTGATATCTTATGATGTTTCTTTTTCTGTGTGACTTATTTCAGTTAGAATCATCATACCTGAATCCACTCATTGTGCTGCTAAGGGCCTGATGACATAGATTTCATTGCTGAGTGATATTGCATTGTACGTAAGTACCACAACTTCTTTATCCATTTTTCACTTTCTGCGATATTGAACTTGTACCGTAAACGAGGTTCTTGTAAACAGAGCCGTCCCAAACTTTGGGGTGGCTGTGTCTTTTTAATTTTAATTTCCCTAATCTATAGGACCATAAGTGGAAGTGCCCTAGGCTCTGTTGCTTTGTTTTTTAGATGTTTCAGGAAACACCATACACTTCTCCAGAGTGGCTGTTGGCAATTTCCATCCCGCCCATCAGCATAAGAAGGCTCCCAGTTCTCCATGCCCTGTCGTGCCTTTATGGATTTTACACTTTTTTCAGATGGCCCTTTTGACCGGGGGGAAGTGAGACTTCATTGTAGTGCAGATTTCCTTTGCAAGCTTGCTTGGTTGGCCAAAAAGTGTGTATGCATTTTTTCCTGAATATATTCAGGAAAAAACACATACGCCCTTTTTGGCCAAGTGCATCATTGTCGAGGTTCTGACTCTCTTCATATGTTTTCAATGCAATTCCAGTCTACCTCCTGAAATCGGTTTCCTGCACTTCTGCCTTGCTTTCAATGTCTCTTCATAGCCTTACCTCAATATATTTTTTGAAAATAGTTGGCCTTTATAACTCTGCAGGTTTTTGAATTGCGGTGGCCCTTAGCCCCACTTTTCAGCTCTTATTTTTGTGGTCTTGCCCCATAACCACAGGATTCCTTGAAGCCCTATTTTTCTTCTGGGGCACCTTGCTGTGCCTTTGGTTAATTCTTCTTACTGATGTGGCATTAGAGTGACATGTGCCCATTGAAACCGCTACAGCTTGTTTCTCACTGGTTCCCCCTATTCCCATTCATCCTCCACACTAACTGCAGACTGTGCGATACCAGAACTTAAAGGCATTGACTCCATGTGGGGATGTTGTTAGTAAAGCGGCTGGAATGTCGATCCGCAGCCCCAGGAGAGGAAAAATGAGGTGCGTTTTAGAAACCTTTCCCGATCATATGGTATACCAGTCGCTGGGTTTCCCAAGCATGGTTTAGCTGTAGGAAGATTCCCTTCAACCTGGAGTGTTGGGACCCTTGGACTGAGTAGCATGAAGTATTGCATTAAACTTTCGGCAGTTGCTCACCAAAGCTCACCAATCCTCTCAGCCCCAAGTGTCCAGCCTTATGTCTTATCCAGCTGTGGGTTTATATGTGGTCAATCCAGGTTGCAATCCAGGTTGCATCACAGCCCCTGAGCGAATTTTGTAAGAATTTTTCTCTCTTTCATTGTTTCAGCGTTTTCTTTTTAAAATTTATTTCTATAATGGGGTTTAGCTCATTTTCACTGCTGTGTTTGTGCCGCTCTGCACACACTTGATTCCCTTATGGAGATATATCAATACATGGGTTTTAAGATTCTTATTACTCAGATATATTTCTCTGCGGTGTATAGGGTGTGTTGAGGCCAGTTCATTGAGCAAGGTGTAGATCTTGTCTAATACCTATTTGGTTTATTGAACGGTATCTGTGCTAATTTCAAACTCTGGTTTTATGCATCACCCTACCTCTCCTTTCCCCTTAAGCTGACATAAGTGTGTTTTCTAAATGTGAGACACTGTTCTGTTCTGTAATTCATTTCTTGTGCAGCCATATTTACCCTCCCTCTATAAGTGATATCTTATGATATGTTTCTTTTTCTGTTTGACTTATTTCAAGTAGTATTATCGGACCTAAATCCACTCTTTATCCTTCTACTAGCCTTATTACATTGATTTCATGGTGAAGAGATATTCCATTGTACATAAGTACCACATCTTCTTTATCCATTGTTCTCTTTCCTGGGATATTTAAGGTGTACTGAAGTTGAGGTTCTTGTAAACAGAGTAGCCCTAAACTGTGGTGTGCTTGTGTCTTGTTGATTTTTAGACTTCCCTAGATATACTCCCATGATTGGAAGTGTCCTATGCTCTGTAGCTCTGTTTTTTAGATGATTTAGGAACCACCATACACTTCTCCAGAGTGGCTCTCGGCAGTTCACACACTGCCCATCAGCGTATAAAGGCTCCCTGTTCTCCATGGCCTGTCCTGCCTTTCTGGATTTTACACTTTTTTAGGATGGCCCTTTTGACCGGTGGGAAGTGAGACTTCTTTGTTGTGCACATTTGCATTGCTTACTTGCTTCGTTGCCCATAAAGTGCGTATGCGTTTTTTCCTGGATATAATCAGGAAAAAACGCATACGCCCTTTTGGGCCAACTGCATCATTGTCGAAATTCTGCCGCTTTTCATGTGCATTAAAGACGAGTCCAATCTATCTCTTGAAATCTGTTTCTTGCAATTCTGTCTTGCATTCAGATCCTCTTCTTTGCCTTACCTCAACATATTTTTGGACATTAGTTTTCATTTATAACTCTGCAGGTTTGTGAATTGCAGTGACCCTGAGCTCCATTTTTTAAGTTGCTCTTTTGTGAGCTGGCCTCAAACCCGCAGGATTGCTTCAGGCCCTATTTTGGCTCCGGCGAGGCAGGCTGAGCCTTTCTTTAATTCTTATTCTTAATGGGAAATTAGAGTGATATGTGCCCGTCCAAACCCCTACAACTATTCTCTCATTGGTTCCCCCTCTTCCCGTTCATCCTCCTCACAATTTGCAAAATGTGTGAAACAGAAGTTTAAATGTGCTGATTCTCCAAGTGGGGAGATTCTAAGTAACATGGCTGGAATGGTGAACAGGAGCACCAGGAGAGGATAAATGAGGTGCATTTTAGACACATCTCCCGATCACATGGTGTACAGTCCTCTGGGTTTTCCATGCATGTTTTAGCTGTAGGAAGATCCCTTGAACCTGCAGATTTGGGACCCATTGAATGGGTACCAGGTAGTATTACTTTAAAGGGTGTGCATTTCCTCACCCAACCTCACATTCCTCTTAGCGCAAACAGTTTCCAGCCTTATGTCTCATCCTGCTGTGGGTCTAGATGTGTTCAATCCATGTTGCATCACCGTCCCTGAGGAAAAGTTGTAAGAGGTTTTCTCTGTCTCTCTGTCGTTTATTTTTTTCAATTTATTACTATATTGGTTACAGCTGATTTTCAAAGCTCTGTTTCTTGCTGCTGTACATCCACTTGATTCACGTACAGAGAGTCATCAATAAATTCTTTTTCAGATTCTTACCAGTCGTATATATTCTTTTCCGGTGACTTGAGTGTGCTGAGTGCAGTTCTTTTAGCTACTGTGTAGGCCTTGTTGATTATCAGTTTGGTATTTGGAATGGTATCTTTGCTAATTTCAACCTCCTGGATGATGCCTCACCCCTCCCCACCTTTCCCGTTTAGCAGCCTTATGCGTGTTTTCTACATATTTGACTATGTTTTTGTTTTGTAATTTATTTCATGTGTAGCCATTTTGGATTCCACCTTTAAGTGATATCTTATGATATGTGTCTTTTTCTTTTTGAATTCTGTCACTTAGAATGATCATACGTAACTCCTCCGGAGTTGTTACAACTGGCCATATTTCATTGATTTCCAGGCTGAATAATATTCCACTCTACCTAAGTACCACATCTCTATCCATTTTTTCCCTCCAGAGACATTTAAGTTATATCCTAGTCGAGGATCTTTTAAACAGAGAGGGGGTAAACATTGGGGTGCCTGTGTCCTCTCGATTTTTGTTTTTCCCAAGATATACGCCCATGAGTGCAAGTGCCCTATGCTCTGTGGCTCATTTTTTAGATGCTTTAGTAAACACAATACACTTCTCCAGAATGGCCGTTGGCAATATACATTTCCACTATAAGTCTCACAGGGCTCCCTCTTCTCGTTGCCCTGTCCTGCATTTCTGTTGTTTACGCTTTATGAGGATGGCTCTTCTGACTGATGCGAAGTGATATCTTTTGTAGTATTGACTTCCAGTGCCCACCTGTTTGGTTGGCTAAAAAAGTGTATGCCCTTTTCTTGAATATATACAGAAAAAAACGCATACACCCTTTTTGGCCAACTGCAATGTTGGCAATGTTGGCAATGTTCAGCTCCTTTTCTTGTGCTTAATGGCGAGTCCTTTCTACCTCCTCAAATCCCTTTCCTGCCATTCTCCCTTGCTTACAAGTCCTTTTCTCTGACTTTCCTCAAGACATTTTTCAGTGATGGATATTTTCAACTCTGCAGTTTTGTGAATTTTACTGCCCCTGAGTTCCATTGTTCAACTTGTGTTTATGGGAACTGGCCACAAAGCAGCGGGATTTCCTCAAGCCCTATACTGTTTCCATGGGCAACCCTAGCCTTTGGTCAATTCGTCTTCCTGATTGGAAATTAGAGTGACATGTGCCTGTCTGAACACCTAGGACTTGTCTCTCATTGTTCTTCATCCTTCCGCTTCATCCTCTGGACAAATTCCAAACTGTACGCAACAGGATGTTGACAGTGCTGACATCTCCAAGTGGGGAGACTGTTAGTAAAGACGCTGGAGGGGTGAACCCGAGCACCAGGAGATGAGGAGATGAGATGCCTTTTCCAAACTCTTCCCGATCAGACGGTATACCA
This sequence comes from Globicephala melas, assembly GCF_963455315.2. Taxonomy (NCBI): domain Eukaryota; kingdom Metazoa; phylum Chordata; class Mammalia; order Artiodactyla; family Delphinidae; genus Globicephala; species Globicephala melas. Next base: position 58,625 of record NW_027207318.1, read on the forward strand.
TCCTCTGGGTGTGACAGACATGTTTTAGCAGTAGGAAGAGTCCCATTCATGTAAGGAGAACACCAGGGCTTTTTCAAAATCAGTGTCTCCCCGAAACCCAAACTGGGGAAGTTTTTAAGCTACGGCTACACATATGTTCATTAAGGGCCTTGGGAAGTAGGCAGAGTCCAAACTTTAGATGATTGAAGTCTTCAGGGTCAGAAGCACTCACCACCAGCTTCCCTTAGGCTACACTTTAACTATCATTGATAGATGATGTCAATAAAAATATCTATTCTTTTTCAGATTATTTCCCCTTATAGGTTATTGCAAAATGTTGAGTGTAGTTCCCTGTGCTATACAGTAGTTCCTTGTTGATGATTTATTTTATACATAGCAGTGTGTATGTGTTAATTCCAAACTGTTAATTTATCCCTCCTCCCACCTTTCCCCTTTGGTAATAATAAATTATAAGATTTTATACTTCTCAGAAATGGGGGAGCTGAAAGAGAGGTATCATTTTCAATGGAAAAGCATTTAAAACAAGATTGAAGGTTTAACCAAGATTATTAGATGTACATCCTTGGAAAGAAATCACTTCGTTTCTCTAATATTGACCTGACAAATAAGACAAACCTTTTCACTGAACTTGCTTATAAAAAGTGATGGAAATATCAAATGGAAGTGTTAGAAACATCTTATTTTACCCGAGCCTTATACACTGTTCTATGTTAACTACAGTTTGGCTCACACATCTGTTCATTGAGGTTACAATAGTCTCAATTTCTGTTACTGATCCTCCAGAGTGGACCCCAACAAGTGTCCCCCTGCCCAGTGTCATTGGGGCCAACAGATCGAGACTGAGTTTGGTTCACAAGCAAAGGAAACTTTATATTTTGATCAGAGAATGGAGAGGTGAGAGCATGCACTACCCCGTGGGCTGTGGGCTGGGCTGCTGTGTAGAGATCCTGTCAGAGTCAGTGGGAGGGAGGGAGGCGGCAGAGCTCTCGAGGGCCGGGTTGGCTGTAGCTCAGGCTCTATATCGTGGAGTCTGCACTGGGCCCCAGGAGCTGAGGTGTCGACCCAGCCATTCTGCACTAGGAAATCTGGTCTGAAGTGCCGGGTGTGGAACCTCTGCATGCGGGACCCTAGGAGCACGTGAAATTAGACAAAGCACAAAGGATAAAAAAGGTTAGACTTGACTTTATTGCCCAGATTCTATTTTTATCTCCCAGGGATTTTTAATGGGCTTTGCTGGGGACAAACCCCTCCTCTGCCTTTTGTCCCGTTCCTCATTCTTGGAGTGCTGAGGGTGCAGACCCTTCTTCTGTAACTGCTGAGTGCTGAGTTGGGAGCCCTCATACCCTGGGGCGAGGGTCAGAGCTTCTCCCCAGCAGCCTCCCGGTGACGTTGATTGTCCCCAGGACCCCTGCCTCCCTGCTCGTCCACCTGAGCACCAGCATTGGAAGTGTTATAGATTCTAATGACCTTTAAGGGTCCAGGAAAGAGATGTGCAGAGACGCTGTGGGGGCCGGTTTCACCCCGCCCCACATTTGTTCGGCCACCTTAGGCTGACCGTTTCTGCCAGCCTAGATGCTCTGACCAGTAGTCTGCGCTTTCTTCAATTAGGCCCCTGAATTAACGTACAAACAGCACCAGGTGTCAGAGCCCTGCCCGCTCAACTCCCAGACAGTCCAGGGTCAGTGGTGATAAGGACCATGATGGTTACTGAGTCAACAGCCTTTTGAAGTAAACAGGAGTCCAGCCGGTCTTATTGACCACCATCATCACGGTGTCTGTAGGCTTTTCTATGGTGACAGTGTGGTATACTGTTCCCCTGCCAAGATTATTAGCTCCCCTCTGGGTGCAGTAAGTCCTGCAAGCAGTAGTCTACTCTTTTGGGACACACTCTTGTTGTTTTATGAGAGAAACTCCAGGTCAAGTGATGTTCACACGAGTCGTCATGGTGCCCTGTTGCCCCCGGTTATCTCTCTGGATGTTGGAGTTGGAGGGCCTCCTCACTCGAGGTCGGTGTGCCCACGGAGCGAACCCTGCAACTTCAGGGCATGGTTGGTGGTTAGGATCACCACATGGGGTCCTTTTCCCGTAGGAGGGAGGTGGCCTTTTGGGCTGCTGATTTCCAGGTTTTTAGATACCGCCAGTATCTTGGCCAGATGTGGCAGTGGGCCAAGCTCCTTAGTGACCGTAGTTTATCCTACCTGGATGGCATTCTTGCATTGTTCCATTTCAAGTGGTCCCAGTTTTTGCACTAATTCTCCAATGGCGATTCACCTTTCACTGGGAATGTAAAGGTCAAAGGGTTTAGCTAAATTAGGGAGTTCCAGGGCAAGGGTCTGAATTGACTGCTCTTTCCATTCTTGAAAGGCCACTTCTGGATTCTATTCAAAAGGATCATCATCTTTTCCTTTCAGTGTTTCATATAGAGGCCCAGCTAGTAGACTGTAGTTAGGGATCCAGAAGCAGCAAACCCTGGCCTCCCCAGGAACCCCTAAGCTGTCTTCTAGTTTTAGAAAGGGGTAAGGCTGAAAATGGTTTCTTCCCTTTCCTGGGATGGGCTTCTCTGACCTTGTGTGAGAATGAAGCCCAGGCAGGTCACCGCAGTCTGTGATATTTGAGCTTTTTCTTGGACAACTTCTATCCTTTATTGGCTTGGTAGTTCAGAGGCCTCCTTAGTAGGGCTGGCGATCAGAATGTCGTCTGCATATTGAAGGAGGGTTTCCTTTTCCAGAGGTAGAACTTTTAGGTCTTTAGCTAAGCTTTCCCCAAAGACGGTGTGGGAATTTTTGCACCCTTGGGGCCAGACGGCCCGGAAGTATTGTTTTAGTTGTATGTTGAGTCCTGCCACTCACAAGCCAAAATTTCTTGTGACTCTGGGACTAATGGAATACAAAAGAAGGCATCATTGAAGACTAATACAGAATACCATGTCCTGGTGGTTGGTAGAATGACCAGCAGGGTGTAGGAATTAGGAGCAACTGGAGGTATATCCTCGGTGGCTTCACTGACTGTCCTGACATCCTTTACCAGGTCCCCAGCAGCCCATGGGGCTCTCGTGGTCAGACCAATCGCAGAATATGGAGCTCACCTGGGCAGGTACCCCACCCCCCACCCCAGCCCACGGGGCTCTTGTGATCAGGCCCCTCCCAGGATACAGAGCTACCCTTGCAGGTACCCTGGCAGGGCTGGGCACACAGGAACCGTGCACATAGCCCTCATTGCAGAGCACCCCCAGCTCACCTGTCGCTCAGAGCTGACACAGAGCACCTCAGAGCAGGACTTGAACTAACAAACAGCAGCTGCGACAGGTCTGTGACCCTGGGCATCACTCCGTGAGGCCTCCCTCCACCTGGTCTTCCAGAGACTTCCACTGCACCCGGGGCACCAGGCCTCTGTCTCCAACCACCACCCACCCCTCCTTTCCCTGACTCCTGGGTTCCTCTCATTAGGAGAGGGTTTTCTTGAAGTTGTCTCCCACTCATGGGCCAGATAAAATGATTAGAAAACAAGCCAAAGCTGCAGCCCCTTGTCTATCCTGACTCTCAGGAGCCCACACCTGTTCCTTGGACCTGGCCGGTTCAGCAAGTTCCATTTTCTGCAACTGTGAGCCCCTGAGGGGTGATGATTGGCTGACCTGGGCAGCCTTACCGTGCCGGCCAGCCCTCCCCAGGTGTGCCTGGGTTGAGATCAATATAAATACCACTCCAGGCAGCAAGAGCCCCTGCAGCCGTGCCTGACGCCATTTTCTCTGCCCTGTCAGCAGTCTCGGGGCTGGGCTGGTGGGAGGGAGTGAGAGGCCACGGCTTTGTGGGTGGCCCAGTGTGAGTGGGGCTCTGCTGGACTTTCTGCAGCAGTTGCCAGGCTGCCACCTGCTAAAGAAGAGGATGTGTCACCCATACCTGCTGCTGGAATTTCTCCCTGGGCAGAGGTGAGGAAGGAAAAAAGCAGTGGGGGCAGGGACAGGACGGGTATCTCAGGCAGGGAAATGGAAATCTTCCAGAAGAGCACCCAGGGCCAGGACCATCCTGGCTGGCCTGCAGGCACCAAGTCGGCCGGCATGCTGTCACTCGTGTGGCTCTATGGCCCTTCCTCTAGGCTTTCAAGTCCTTGTATATATTCAGGTGTTTTACCTGGGACGGGTGGGAATAGTTCAGCAGCAACTGGCCTGGGGCTCAGCTCACGTTTACTCACAGATGCCTCGGCACGGTGCCCCAGCTTTGCAATGAGGACGCTTGTTGCGTGGGGGCTGCTGGCTGAATGGGAGACGATTCCCCACCACTGACCAACTTCAGAATTGTTTACAACTGGAGCAAGTGCCCTGATACGGTTTTCCTCTGTGTAACTGGTGGGTTCTGTGTTTTTTTCTCTTTTTCGTTTTTGGTTCAAGGTAGATTTTATTCCTCTTTTTTGTATTTACAGATATAAGCATGGAAATAATTTATTCATATAAATACATGTATGTGCAGGGAATAATTGTTTTTTCTGTTTTATTTTTTAAATTTTATTTCTTTTTAATTTTGAATTTTATTTTATATTTTTATACAGCAGGTTCTTATTGGTTATCTATTTTATACATATAAATGTATACATGCCAATCCCAGTCTCTCAACTCCTCCCACCACCACCCCCCCAACAGCTTTCCCCCCTTGTTGTCCATACGTTTGTTGTCTACATCTGTTGCTCTATTTATGCCTTGCAAAATGGTTAATCTGTACAGTTTTTCTAGGTTCCACATATATGCATGAATATACCAGATTTGTTTTTCTCTTTCTGACTTACTTCACTCTGTATGACAGTCTCTAGATCCATCGACGTCTCTACAAATGACCCAATTTCATTCCTTTTCATGGCTTAGTAATATTCCATTTTATATATGTACCACAGCTTTATGCATTCGTCTGTCTGTGGGCATTTAGGTTGCTTCCATTACCTCGATATTGTAAATAGTGATGCAATGAACATTGCGGTGAATGACTCTTTTTGATTTATGGTTTTGTCTGGGTATATGTCCAGTACTGGGATTGCTGTATCATATGGTAATTCTATTGTTAGTTTCTTAAGAAATTCCATATTGTTCTCCATAATGACTGTATCAATTTATATTCCCAACAATAGTGGAAGAGGGTTCCTTTTCTCCACACCCTTTCCAGCATTATTTGTTTGTAGATTTTCTATGATGCCTATTCTACCAGGTGTGAGGTGATACCTCATTGTTGAATCCATTTCATTGAGCAAGGGGTAGGTCTTGTCTATTACATATTTGGCTTATGGAACGGTATCTGTGCTAATTTCAAACTCTGCTTTTATGCAGCACCCCAACTCACCTTCCCCCTTAAGCAAGCATAAGTTGGTTTTCTAAATTTGAGACCCTGTTCTGTTTTGTAATTCAGTTCATGTGTAGCCAAGTTCACATTCCACGTATTAGTGATACCTTATGATGTTTCTTTTTCTGTGTGACTTATTTCACTTAGAATCATCGTGCCTCAATCCACTCATTATGCTGGTACGGGCCTGGTGACATAGATTACATTGCTGAGTGGTATTCTGTTGTACATAAGTACCGCAACTTCTTTATCCATTATTTGCTCTCTGGGATATTTAACTTGTGCCGCAGAAGAGATTCCTGTAAAAAGAGCCGTCCCAAATTTTGGGGTGGCTGTGTCTTTTTGATTTTAATTTCCCTAAGCTATAGGACCATAAGTGGAAGTGCCCTAGGCTCTGTTGCTTTGTTTTTTAGATGTTTCAGGAAACACCATACACTTCTACAGAGCTGCTGTTGGGAATTTACATCCCGCCCATCAGCATAACAAGGCTCCCAGTTCTCCGTGGCCTGTTCTGCCTTTCTGGATTTTACACTTTTTTCAGATGGCCCTTTTGACCGGGGGGAAGTGAGACTTCATTGTAGTGCAGATTTCCTTTGCAAGCTTGCTTGGTTGGCCAAAAAGGGCGTATGAGTTTTCTCCTGAATATATTCAGGAAAAAACACATACGCCCTTTTTGGCCAAGTGCATCATTGTCGACGTTCTTCCTCTTTTCCTGTGTTTTAAATGCAATCCAATTCCGATTCCTCCTGAAATCGGTTTCCTGCAATTCTGCCCCGCATTCAAGTCCTCTTGGCAGCCCTACTTCAGTATATTTTCGGACAATAGCTGTCATTTATAAATCTGCAGCTTTGTGAATTACAGTGCCCCTGAGCTCCTTTCTTCAACTCGCTTTCTTTTGAGCTGGCCACAACACCGCAGGATTGCTTCAGGCCCTAATCTGGTTCCGGCACGGCATGCTGAGCCTTTGGTTTATTCCTCTTCCCTGTGGGAAATGAGAGTTAAATTTGCCCGTCCAGACACCTCCAGCTAGTCTCTCATTGGTTCTTGCTATTCCTGTTCATCTTCCGCAGAAATTGCAAACTGGGCCAAACAGGAGGTTAAAGGGACTGACTCTCCAAGTTGGGAGAGTGTTAGTAAAGCGTCTGGAATGTTGCACCCGAGTACCAGGGAACGAAAAGTGAGACACATTTGAACACGTTTCTCGATCACACGGTGGATCATACTCTGGGTTCCACATGCATGTTTTAGCTGAAGGAAGAATCTCTTAAACCTGGAGAGTTGAGACCCATGGAATGGGTACCATGCAATATGACTTCAAAGGGTCTGCATTTGCTCACCGAACCTCTCCAATCCTATCACTGCTGAGTTTATGCCCCTGTACACATGCTTGATTCTCTTTCGGAGACATAGCAATCCATAGGTTTTAAGATACTTACTAGTGAGGTACATTCTTAGGCGTTTAATATGCGGTGTTGAGTCCATTTCGTTGAGCAAGGAGTAGCTCTTGTCTATTCCATATTTGGCTTAAGGAACTTTATCTGTGCTCATTTCAATCTCTGGTTTTATGCAGCACCCCAACTCACCTTTCCCCTTAAACAAGCATAAGTTGGTTTTCTAAATTTGAGACCCTGTTCTGTTCTGTAATTCAGTTCCTGTGTAGCCAAGTTTACATTCCGTGTGTTAGTGATATCTTATGATGTTTCTGTTTCTGTGTGACTTATTTCAGTTAGAATCATCGTACCTGAATCCACTCATTATGCTGCTACGGGCCTGATGACATAGATTTCATTGCTGAGTGATACTGCATTGTACGTAAGTACCACAAGTTCTTTATCCATTTTTCACTTTCTGTGATATTGAACTTGTACGGTAAACGAGGTTCTTGTAAACAGAGGCGTCCCAAACATTGGGGTGGCTGTATCTTTTTGATTTTAATTTCCCTAAGCTATAGGACCATAAGTGGAAGTGCCCTAGGCTCTGTTGCTTTGTTTTTTAGATGTTTCAGGAAACACCATACACTTCTCCCGAGTGTCTGTTGGCAATTTACATCCCGCCCATCAGCATAACAAGGCTCCCAGTTCTCCATGGCCTGTCCTGCCTTTCTGGATTTTACACTTTTTGCAGATGGCCCTTTTGACCGGGGGGAAGTGAGACTTCATTGTAGTGCAGATTTCCTTTGCAAGCTTGCTTGGTTGGCCAAAAAGGGCGTATGCGTTTTTTCCTGAATATATTCAGGAAAAAACGCATACGCCCTTTTTGGCCAAGTGCATCATTGTGGACGTTCTGCCTCTTTTCCTATGCTTTCAATGCAATTCCAGTCTACCTCCTGAAATCGGTTTCCTGGAATTCTGCCCCGCTTTCAAGTCCTCTTGGCAGCCTTACTTCAGTATATTTTTGGACGATAGTTGTCATTTATAACTCTGCAGGTTTGTGAATTACAGTGCCCCTGAGCTCCTTTCTACAACTCGTTTTCTTGTGAGCTGGCCGCAACACCGCAGGATGGCTTCAGGCCCTAATCTGGTTCCGGCACGGCACGCTGAGCCTTTGGTTATTTCCTCTTCCTGGTGGGAAATGAGAGTTAAATTTGCCCGTCCAGACACCTCCAGCTAGTCTCTCATTGGTTCTCGCTATTCCTGTTCATCTACCGCAGAAATTGCAAACTGGGCCAAACAGGAGGTTAAAGGGACTGACTCTCCAAGTCGGGAGAGTGTTAGTAAAGCGTCTGGAATGTTGCACCCGAGTACCAGGGTACGAAAACTGAGACATATTTGAACACGTCTCCCGATCACATGGTTGATCATACTCTAGGTTCCACATGCATGTTTTAGCTGAAGGAAGAATACCTTAAACCTGGGTAGTTGAAACCCGTGGAATGGGTACCATGCAATATGACTTCAAAGGGTCTTCATTTGCTCACCGAACCTCTCCAATCCTATCACTGCTGCGTTTATGTCCCTGTACACATGCTTGATTCTCTTTCGGAGACATAGCAATCCATAAGTTTAAAGATACTTAAGAGTCAGGTACATTCTTAGGCGTTTAATATGCGGTGTTGAGTCCATTTCGTTGAGCAAGGAGTAGCTCTTGTCTATTCCATATTTGGCTTAAGGAACTTTATCTGTGCTCATTTCAATCTCTGGTTTTATGCAGCACCCCAACTCACCTTTCCCCTTAAACAAGCATAAGTTGGTTTTCTAAATTTGAGACCCTGTTCTGTTCTGTAATTCAGTTCCTGTGTAGCCAAGTTTACATTCCGTGTATTACTGATATCTTATGATGTTTCTTTTTCTGTGTGACTTATTTCAGTTAGAATCATCGTACCTGAATCCACTCATTGTGCTGCTACGGGCCTGATGACATAGATTTCACTGCTGAGTGATACTGCATTGTACGTAAGTACCACAAGTTCTTTATCCATTTTTCACTTTCTGTGATATTGAACTTGTACGGTAAACGAGGTTCTTGTAAACAGAGGCGTCCCAAACTTTGGGGTGGCTGTGTCTTTTTCATTTTAATTTCCCTAAGCTATACGACCATAAATGGAAGTGCCCTAGGCTCTGTTGCTTTGTTTTTTAGATGTTTCAGGAAACACCATACACTTCTCCCGAGTGTCTGTTGGCAATTGACATCCCGCCCATCAGCATAACAAGGCTCCCAGTTCTCCATGGCCTGTCCTGCCTTTCTGGATTTTACACTTTTTGCAGATGGCCCTTTTGACCGGGGGGAAGTGAGACTTCATTGTAGTGCAGATTTCCTTTGCAAGCTTGCTTGGTTGGCCAAAAAGGGCGTATGCGTTTTTTCCTGAATATATTCAGGAAAAAACGCATAAGCGCTTTTTGGCCAAGTGCATTCTTGTGGACCTTCTGCCTCTTTTCCTATGCTTTCAATGCAATTCCAGTCTACATCCTGAAATCGGTTTCCTGCAATTCTGCCCCGCTTTCAACTCCTTTTGGCAGCCTTACTTCAGTATATTTTTGGACGATAGCTGTCATTTATAACTCTGCAGGTTTGTGAATTACAGTGCCCCTGAGCTCCTTTCTTCAACTCGCTTTCTTGTGACCTGGCCGTAACACCGCAGGATGGCTTCAGGCCCTAATCTGGTTCCGGCATGGCACGCTGAGCCTTTGGTTATTTCCTCTTCCTGGTGGGAAATGAGAGTTAAATTTGCCCGTCCAGACACCTCCAGCTAGTCTCTCATTGGTTCTCGCTATTCCTGTTCATCTTCCGCAGAAATTGCAAACTGGGCCAAACAGGAGGTTAAAGGGACTGACTCTCCAAGTCGGGAGAGTGTTAGTAAAGCGTCTGGAATGTTGCACCCGAGTACCAGGGTACGAAAACTGAGACATATTTGAACACGTCCCCCGATCACATGGTTGATCATACTCTAGGTTCCACATGCATGTTTTAGCTGAAGGAAGAATACCTTAAACCTGGGTAGTTGAAACCCGTGGAATGGGTACCATGCAATATGACTTCAAAGGGTCTTCATTTGCTCACCGAACCTCTCCAATCCTATCACTGCTGCGTTTATGCCCCTGTACACACGCTTGATTCTCTTTCAGACATAGCCATCCATACGTTTTAAGATTCTTACTAGTCAGGTATATTCTTTGGCGTTTAATATGGGGTGTTGAGTCCATTTCGTTGAGCAAGGAGTAGCTCTTGTCTATTCCATATTTGGCTTAAGGAACTTTATCTGTGCTCATTTCAATCTCTGGTTTTATGCAGCACCCCAACTCACCTTTACCCTTAAGCAAGCATAAGTTGGTTTTCTAAATTGGAGACCCTGTTCTGTTCTGTAATTCAGTTCCTGAGTAGCCAAGTTTACATTCCGTGTATTACTGATATCTTATGATGTTTCTTTTTCTGTGTGACTTATTTCAGTTAGAATCATCATACCTGAATCCACTCATTGTGCTGCTAAGGGCCTGATGACATAGATTTCATTGCTGAGTGATATTGCATTGTACGTAAGTACCACAACTTCTTTATCCATTTTTCACTTTCTGCGATATTGAACTTGTACCGTAAACGAGGTTCTTGTAAACAGAGCCGTCCCAAACTTTGGGGTGGCTGTGTCTTTTTAATTTTAATTTCCCTAATCTATAGGACCATAAGTGGAAGTGCCCTAGGCTCTGTTGCTTTGTTTTTTAGATGTTTCAGGAAACACCATACACTTCTCCAGAGTGGCTGTTGGCAATTTCCATCCCGCCCATCAGCATAAGAAGGCTCCCAGTTCTCCATGCCCTGTCGTGCCTTTATGGATTTTACACTTTTTTCAGATGGCCCTTTTGACCGGGGGGAAGTGAGACTTCATTGTAGTGCAGATTTCCTTTGCAAGCTTGCTTGGTTGGCCAAAAAGTGTGTATGCGTTTTTTCCTGAATATATTCAGGAAAAAACACATACGCCCTTTTTGGCCAAGTGCATCATTGTCGAGGTTCTGACTCTCTTCATATGTTTTCAATGCAATTCCAGTCTACCTCCTGAAATCGGTTTCCTGCACTTCTGCCTTGCTTTCAATGTCTCTTCATAGCCTTACCTCAATATATTTTTTGAAAATAGTTGGCCTTTATAACTCTGCAGGTTTTTGAATTGCGGTGGCCCTTAGCCCCACTTTTCAACTCTTATTTTTGTGGTCTTGCCCCATAACCACAGGATTCCTTGAAGCCCTATTTTTCTTCTGGGGCACCTTGCTGTGCCTTTGGTTAATTCTTCTTACTGATGTGGCATTAGAGTGACATGTGCCCATTGAAACCGCTACAGCTTGTTTCTCACTGGTTCCCCCTATTCCCATTCATCCTCCACACTAACTGCAGACTGTGCGATACCAGAACTTAAAGGCATTGACTCCATGTGGGGATGTTGTTAGTAAAGCGGCTGGAATGTCGATCCGCAGCCCCAGGAGAGGAAAAATGAGGTGCGTTTTAGAAACCTTTCCCGATCATATGGTATACCAGTCGCTGGGTTTCCCAAGCATGGTTTAGCTGTAGGAAGATTCCCTTCAACCTGGAGTGTTGGGACCCTTGGACTGAGTAGCATGAAGTATTGCATTAAACTTTCGGCAGTTGCTCACCAAAGCTCACCAATCCTCTCAGCCCCAAGTGTCCAGCCTTATGTCTTATCCAGCTGTGGGTTTATATGTGGTCAATCCAGGTTGCAATCCAGGTTGCATCACAGCCCCTGAGCGAATTTTGTAAGAATTTTTCTCTCTTTCATTGTTTCAGCGTTTTCTTTTTAAAATTTATTTCTATAATGGGGTTTAGCTCATTTTCACTGCTGTGTTTGTGCCGCTCTGCACACACTTGATTCCCTTATGGAGATATATCAATACATGGGTTTTAAGATTCTTATTACTCAGATATATTTCTCTGCGGTGTATAGGGTGTGTTGAGGCCAGTTCATTGAGCAAGGTGTAGATCTTGTCTAATACCTATTTGGTTTATTGAACGGTATCTGTGCTAATTTCAAACTCTGGTTTTATGCATCACCCTACCTCTCCTTTCCCCTTAAGCTGACATAAGTGTGTTTTCTAAATGTGAGACACTGTTCTGTTCTGTAATTCATTTCTTGTGCAGCCATATTTACCCTCCCTCTATAAGTGATATCTTATGATATGTTTCTTTTTCTGTTTGACTTATTTCAAGTAGTATTATCGGACCTAAATCCACTCTTTATCCTTCTACTAGCCTTATTACATTGATTTCATGGTGAAGAGATATTCCATTGTACATAAGTACCACATCTTCTTTATCCATTGTTCTCTTTCCTGGGATATTTAAGGTGTACTGAAGTTGAGGTTCTTGTAAACAGAGTAGCCCTAAACTGTGGTGTGCTTGTGTCTTGTTGATTTTTAGACTTCCCTAGATATACTCCCATGATTGGAAGTGTCCTATGCTCTGTAGCTCTGTTTTTTAGATGATTTAGGAACCACCATACACTTCTCCAGAGTGGCTCTCGGCAGTTCACACACTGCCCATCAGCGTATAAAGGCTCCCTGTTCTCCATGGCCTGTCCTGCCTTTCTGGATTTTACACTTTTTTAGGATGGCCCTTTTGACCGGTGGGAAGTGAGACTTCTTTGTTGTGCACATTTGCATTGCTTACTTGCTTCGTTGCCCATAAAGTGCGTATGCGTTTTTTCCTGGATATAATCAGGAAAAAACGCATACGCCCTTTTGGGCCAACTGCATCATTGTCGAAATTCTGCCGCTTTTCATGTGCATTAAAGACGAGTCCAATCTATCTCTTGAAATCTGTTTCTTGCAATTCTGTCTTGCATTCAGATCCTCTTCTTTGCCTTACCTCAACATATTTTTGGACATTAGTTTTCATTTATAACTCTGCAGGTTTGTGAATTGCAGTGACCCTGAGCTCCATTTTTTAAGTTGCTCTTTTGTGAGCTGGCCTCAAACCCGCAGGATTGCTTCAGGCCCTATTTTGGCTCCGGCGAGGCAGGCTGAGCCTTTCTTTAATTCTTATTCTTAATGGGAAATTAGAGTGATATGTGCCCGTCCAAACCCCTACAACTATTCTCTCATTGGTTCCCCCTCTTCCCGTTCATCCTCCTCACAATTTGCAAAATGTGTGAAACAGAAGTTTAAATGTGCTGATTCTCCAAGTGGGGAGATTCTAAGTAACATGGCTGGAATGGTGAACAGGAGCACCAGGAGAGGATAAATGAGGTGCATTTTAGACACATCTCCCGATCACATGGTGTACAGTCCTCTGGGTTTTCCATGCATGTTTTAGCTGTAGGAAGATCCCTTGAACCTGCAGATTTGGGACCCATTGAATGGGTACCAGGTAGTATTACTTTAAAGGGTGTGCATTTCCTCACCCAACCTCACATTCCTCTTAGCGCAAACAGTTTCCAGCCTTATGTCTCATCCTGCTGTGGGTCTAGATGTGTTCAATCCATGTTGCATCACCGTCCCTGAGGAAAAGTTGTAAGAGGTTTTCTCTGTCTCTCTGTCGTTTATTTTTTTCAATTTATTACTATATTGGTTACAGCTGATTTTCAAAGCTCTGTTTCTTGCTGCTGTACATCCACTTGATTCACGTACAGAGAGTCATCAATAAATTCTTTTTCAGATTCTTACCAGTCGTATATATTCTTTTCCGGTGACTTGAGTGTGCTGAGTGCAGTTCTTTTAGCTACTGTGTAGGCCTTGTTGATTATCAGTTTGGTATTTGGAATGGTATCTTTGCTAATTTCAACCTCCTGGATGATGCCTCACCCCTCCCCACCTTTCCCGTTTAGCAGCCTTATGCGTGTTTTCTACATATTTGACTATGTTTTTGTTTTGTAATTTATTTCATGTGTAGCCATTTTGGATTCCACCTTTAAGTGATATCTTATGATATGTGTCTTTTTCTTTTTGAATTCTGTCACTTAGAATGATCATACGTAACTCCTCCGGAGTTGTTACAACTGGCCATATTTCATTGATTTCCAGGCTGAATAATATTCCACTCTACCTAAGTACCACATCTCTATCCATTTTTTCCCTCCAGAGACATTTAAGTTATATCCTAGTCGAGGATCTTTTAAACAGAGAGGGGGTAAACATTGGGGTGCCTGTGTCCTCTCGATTTTTGTTTTTCCCAAGATATACGCCCATGAGTGCAAGTGCCCTATGCTCTGTGGCTCATTTTTTAGATGCTTTAGTAAACACAATACACTTCTCCAGAATGGCCGTTGGCAATATACATTTCCACTATAAGTCTCACAGGGCTCCCTCTTCTCGTTGCCCTGTCCTGCATTTCTGTTGTTTACGCTTTATGAGGATGGCTCTTCTGACTGATGCGAAGTGATATCTTTTGTAGTATTGACTTCCAGTGCCCACCTGTTTGGTTGGCTAAAAAAGTGTATGCCCTTTTCTTGAATATATACAGAAAAAAACGCATACACCCTTTTTGGCCAACTGCAATGTTGGCAATGTTGGCAATGTTCAGCTCCTTTTCTTGTGCTTAATGGCGAGTCCTTTCTACCTCCTCAAATCCCTTTCCTGCCATTCTCCCTTGCTTACAAGTCCTTTTCTCTGACTTTCCTCAAGACATTTTTCAGTGATGGATATTTTCAACTCTGCAGTTTTGTGAATTTTACTGCCCCTGAGTTCCATTGTTCAACTTGTGTTTATGGGAACTGGCCACAAAGCAGCGGGATTTCCTCAAGCCCTATACTGTTTCCATGGGCAACCCTAGCCTTTGGTCAATTCGTCTTCCTGATTGGAAATTAGAGTGACATGTGCCTGTCTGAACACCTAGGACTTGTCTCTCATTGTTCTTCATCCTTCCGCTTCATCCTCTGGACAAATTCCAAACTGTACGCAACAGGATGTTGACAGTGCTGACATCTCCAAGTGGGGAGACTGTTAGTAAAGACGCTGGAGGGGTGAACCCGAGCACCAGGAGATGAGGAGATGAGATGCCTTTTCCAAACTCTTCCCGATCAGACGGTATACCATCCTCTGGGTGTGACAGACATGTTTTAGCAGTAGGAAGAGTCCCATTCATGTAAGGAGAACACCAGGGCTTTTTCAAAATCAGTGTCTCCCCGAAACCCAAACTGGGGAAGTTTTTAAGCTACGGCTACACATATGTTCATTAAGGGCCTTGGGAAGTAGGCAGAGTCCAAACTTTAGATGATTGAAGTCTTCAGGGTCAGAAGCACTCACCACCAGCTTCCCTTAGGCTACACTTTAACTATCATTGATAGATGATGTCAATAAAAATATCTATTCTTTTTCAGATTATTTCCCCTTATAGGTTATTGCAAAATGTTGAGTGTAGTTCCCTGTGCTATACAGTAGTTCCTTGTTGATGATTTATTTTATACATAGCAGTGTGTATGTGTTAATTCCAAACTGTTAATTTATCCCTCCTCCCACCTTTCCCCTTTGGTAATAATAAATTATAAGATTTTATACTTCTCAGAAATGGGGGAGCTGAAAGAGAGGTATCATTTTCAATGGAAAAGCATTTAAAACAAGATTGAAGGTTTAACCAAGATTATTAGATGTACATCCTTGGAAAGAAATCACTTCGTTTCTCTAATATTGACCTGACAAATAAGACAAACCTTTTCACTGAACTTGCTTATAAAAAGTGATGGAAATATCAAATGGAAGTGTTAGAAACATCTTATTTTACCCGAGCCTTATACACTGTTCTATGTTAACTACAGTTTGGCTCACACATCTGTTCATTGAGGTTACAATAGTCTCAATTTCTGTTACTGATCCTCCAGAGTGGACCCCAACAAGTGTCCCCCTGCCCAGTGTCATTGGGGCCAACAGATCGAGACTGAGTTTGGTTCACAAGCAAAGGAAACTTTATATTTTGATCAGAGAATGGAGAGGTGAGAGCATGCACTACCCCGTGGGCTGTGGGCTGGGCTGCTGTGTAGAGATCCTGTCAGAGTCAGTGGGAGGGAGGGAGGCGGCAGAGCTCTCGAGGGCCGGGTTGGCTGTAGCTCAGGCTCTATATCGTGGAGTCTGCACTGGGCCCCAGGAGCTGAGGTGTCGACCCAGCCATTCTGCACTAGGAAATCTGGTCTGAAGTGCCGGGTGTGGAACCTCTGCATGCGGGACCCTAGGAGCACGTGAAATTAGACAAAGCACAAAGGATAAAAAAGGTTAGACTTGACTTTATTGCCCAGATTCTATTTTTATCTCCCAGGGATTTTTAATGGGCTTTGCTGGGGACAAACCCCTCCTCTGCCTTTTGTCCCGTTCCTCATTCTTGGAGTGCTGAGGGTGCAGACCCTTCTTCTGTAACTGCTGAGTGCTGAGTTGGGAGCCCTCATACCCTGGGGCGAGGGTCAGAGCTTCTCCCCAGCAGCCTCCCGGTGACGTTGATTGTCCCCAGGACCCCTGCCTCCCTGCTCGTCCACCTGAGCACCAGCATTGGAAGTGTTATAGATTCTAATGACCTTTAAGGGTCCAGGAAAGAGATGTGCAGAGACGCTGTGGGGGCCGGTTTCACCCCGCCCCACATTTGTTCGGCCACCTTAGGCTGACCGTTTCTGCCAGCCTAGATGCTCTGACCAGTAGTCTGCGCTTTCTTCAATTAGGCCCCTGAATTAACGTACAAACAGCACCAGGTGTCAGAGCCCTGCCCGCTCAACTCCCAGACAGTCCAGGGTCAGTGGTGATAAGGACCATGATGGTTACTGAGTCAACAGCCTTTTGAAGTAAACAGGAGTCCAGCCGGTCTTATTGACCACCATCATCACGGTGTCTGTAGGCTTTTCTATGGTGACAGTGTGGTATACTGTTCCCCTGCCAAGATTATTAGCTCCCCTCTGGGTGCAGTAAGTCCTGCAAGCAGTAGTCTACTCTTTTGGGACACACTCTTGTTGTTTTATGAGAGAAACTCCAGGTCAAGTGATGTTCACACGAGTCGTCATGGTGCCCTGTTGCCCCCGGTTATCTCTCTGGATGTTGGAGTTGGAGGGCCTCCTCACTCGAGGTCGGTGTGCCCACGGAGCGAACCCTGCAACTTCAGGGCATGGTTGGTGGTTAGGATCACCACATGGGGTCCTTTTCCCGTAGGAGGGAGGTGGCCTTTTGGGCTGCTGATTTCCAGGTTTTTAGATACCGCCAGTATCTTGGCCAGATGTGGCAGTGGGCCAAGCTCCTTAGTGACCGTAGTTTATCCTACCTGGATGGCATTCTTGCATTGTTCCATTTCAAGTGGTCCCAGTTTTTGCACTAATTCTCCAATGGCGATTCACCTTTCACTGGGAATGTAAAGGTCAAAGGGTTTAGCTAAATTAGGGAGTTCCAGGGCAAGGGTCTGAATTGACTGCTCTTTCCATTCTTGAAAGGCCACTTCTGGATTCTATTCAAAAGGATCATCATCTTTTCCTTTCAGTGTTTCATATAGAGGCCCAGCTAGTAGACTGTAGTTAGGGATCCAGAAGCAGCAAACCCTGGCCTCCCCAGGAACCCCTAAGCTGTCTTCTAGTTTTAGAAAGGGGTAAGGCTGAAAATGGTTTCTTCCCTTTCCTGGGATGGGCTTCTCTGACCTTGTGTGAGAATGAAGCCCAGGCAGGTCACCGCAGTCTGTGATATTTGAGCTTTTTCTTGGACAACTTCTATCCTTTATTGGCTTGGTAGTTCAGAGGCCTCCTTAGTAGGGCTGGCGATCAGAATGTCGTCTGCATATTGAAGGAGGGTTTCCTTTTCCAGAGGTAGAACTTTTAGGTCTTTAGCTAAGCTTTCCCCAAAGACGGTGTGGGAATTTTTGCACCCTTGGGGCCAGACGGCCCGGAAGTATTGTTTTAGTTGTATGTTGAGTCCTGCCACTCACAAGCCAAAATTTCTTGTGACTCTGGGACTAATGGAATACAAAAGAAGGCATCATTGAAGACTAATACAGAATACCATGTCCTGGTGGTTGGTAGAATGACCAGCAGGGTGTAGGAATTAGGAGCAACTGGAGGTATATCCTCGGTGGCTTCACTGACTGTCCTGACATCCTTTACCAGGTCCCCAGCAGCCCATGGGGCTCTCGTGGTCAGACCAATCGCAGAATATGGAGCTCACCTGGGCAGGTACCCCACCCCCCACCCCAGCCCACGGGGCTCTTGTGATCAGGCCCCTCCCAGGATACAGAGCTACCCTTGCAGGTACCCTGGCAGGGCTGGGCACACAGGAACCGTGCACATAGCCCTCATTGCAGAGCACCCCCAGCTCACCTGTCGCTCAGAGCTGACACAGAGCACCTCAGAGCAGGACTTGAACTAACAAACAGCAGCTGCGACAGGTCTGTGACCCTGGGCATCACTCCGTGAGGCCTCCCTCCACCTGGTCTTCCAGAGACTTCCACTGCACCCGGGGCACCAGGCCTCTGTCTCCAACCACCACCCACCCCTCCTTTCCCTGACTCCTGGGTTCCTCTCATTAGGAGAGGGTTTTCTTGAAGTTGTCTCCCACTCATGGGCCAGATAAAATGATTAGAAAACAAGCCAAAGCTGCAGCCCCTTGTCTATCCTGACTCTCAGGAGCCCACACCTGTTCCTTGGACCTGGCCGGTTCAGCAAGTTCCATTTTCTGCAACTGTGAGCCCCTGAGGGGTGATGATTGGCTGACCTGGGCAGCCTTACCGTGCCGGCCAGCCCTCCCCAGGTGTGCCTGGGTTGAGATCAATATAAATACCACTCCAGGCAGCAAGAGCCCCTGCAGCCGTGCCTGACGCCATTTTCTCTGCCCTGTCAGCAGTCTCGGGGCTGGGCTGGTGGGAGGGAGTGAGAGGCCACGGCTTTGTGGGTGGCCCAGTGTGAGTGGGGCTCTGCTGGACTTTCTGCAGCAGTTGCCAGGCTGCCACCTGCTAAAGAAGAGGATGTGTCACCCATACCTGCTGCTGGAATTTCTCCCTGGGCAGAGGTGAGGAAGGAAAAAAGCAGTGGGGGCAGGGACAGGACGGGTATCTCAGGCAGGGAAATGGAAATCTTCCAGAAGAGCACCCAGGGCCAGGACCATCCTGGCTGGCCTGCAGGCACCAAGTCGGCCGGCATGCTGTCACTCGTGTGGCTCTATGGCCCTTCCTCTAGGCTTTCAAGTCCTTGTATATATTCAGGTGTTTTACCTGGGACGGGTGGGAATAGTTCAGCAGCAACTGGCCTGGGGCTCAGCTCACGTTTACTCACAGATGCCTCGGCACGGTGCCCCAGCTTTGCAATGAGGACGCTTGTTGCGTGGGGGCTGCTGGCTGAATGGGAGACGATTCCCCACCACTGACCAACTTCAGAATTGTTTACAACTGGAGCAAGTGCCCTGATACGGTTTTCCTCTGTGTAACTGGTGGGTTCTGTGTTTTTTTCTCTTTTTCGTTTTTGGTTCAAGGTAGATTTTATTCCTCTTTTTTGTATTTACAGATATAAGCATGGAAATAATTTATTCATATAAATACATGTATGTGCAGGGAATAATTGTTTTTTCTGTTTTATTTTTTAAATTTTATTTCTTTTTAATTTTGAATTTTATTTTATATTTTTATACAGCAGGTTCTTATTGGTTATCTATTTTATACATATAAATGTATACATGCCAATCCCAGTCTCTCAACTCCTCCCACCACCACCCCCCCAACAGCTTTCCCCCCTTGTTGTCCATACGTTTGTTGTCTACATCTGTTGCTCTATTTATGCCTTGCAAAATGGTTAATCTGTACAGTTTTTCTAGGTTCCACATATATGCATGAATATACCAGATTTGTTTTTCTCTTTCTGACTTACTTCACTCTGTATGACAGTCTCTAGATCCATCGACGTCTCTACAAATGACCCAATTTCATTCCTTTTCATGGCTTAGTAATATTCCATTTTATATATGTACCACAGCTTTATGCATTCGTCTGTCTGTGGGCATTTAGGTTGCTTCCATTACCTCGATATTGTAAATAGTGATGCAATGAACATTGCGGTGAATGACTCTTTTTGATTTATGGTTTTGTCTGGGTATATGTCCAGTACTGGGATTGCTGTATCATATGGTAATTCTATTGTTAGTTTCTTAAGAAATTCCATATTGTTCTCCATAATGACTGTATCAATTTATATTCCCAACAATAGTGGAAGAGGGTTCCTTTTCTCCACACCCTTTCCAGCATTATTTGTTTGTAGATTTTCTATGATGCCTATTCTACCAGGTGTGAGGTGATACCTCATTGTTGAATCCATTTCATTGAGCAAGGGGTAGGTCTTGTCTATTACATATTTGGCTTATGGAACGGTATCTGTGCTAATTTCAAACTCTGCTTTTATGCAGCACCCCAACTCACCTTCCCCCTTAAGCAAGCATAAGTTGGTTTTCTAAATTTGAGACCCTGTTCTGTTTTGTAATTCAGTTCATGTGTAGCCAAGTTCACATTCCACGTATTAGTGATACCTTATGATGTTTCTTTTTCTGTGTGACTTATTTCACTTAGAATCATCGTGCCTCAATCCACTCATTATGCTGGTACGGGCCTGGTGACATAGATTACATTGCTGAGTGGTATTCTGTTGTACATAAGTACCGCAACTTCTTTATCCATTATTTGCTCTCTGGGATATTTAACTTGTGCCGCACAAGAGATTCCTGTAAAAAGAGCCGTCCCAAATTTTGGGGTGGCTGTGTCTTTTTGATTTTAATTTCCCTAAGCTATAGGACCATAAGTGGAAGTGCCCTAGGCTCTGTTGCTTTGTTTTTTAGATGTTTCAGGAAACACCATACACTTCTACAGAGCTGCTGTTGGGAATTTACATCCCGCCCATCAGCATAACAAGGCTCCCAGTTCTCCGTGGCCTGTTCTGCCTTTCTGGATTTTACACTTTTTTCAGATGGCCCTTTTGACCGGGGGGAAGTGAGACTTCATTGTAGTGCAGATTTCCTTTGCAAGCTTGCTTGGTTGGCCAAAAAGGGCGTATGAGTTTTCTCCTGAATATATTCAGGAAAAAACACATACGCCCTTTTTGGCCAAGTGCATCATTGTCGACGTTCTTCCTCTTTTCCTGTGTTTTAAATGCAATCCAATTCCGATTCCTCCTGAAATCGGTTTCCTGCAATTCTGCCCCGCATTCAAGTCCTCTTGGCAGCCCTACTTCAGTATATTTTCGGACAATAGCTGTCATTTATAAATCTGCAGCTTTGTGAATTACAGTGCCCCTGAGCTCCTTTCTTCAACTCGCTTTCTTTTGAGCTGGCCACAACACCGCAGGATTGCTTCAGGCCCTAATCTGGTTCCGGCACGGCATGCTGAGCCTTTGGTTTATTCCTCTTCCCTGTGGGAAATGAGAGTTAAATTTGCCCGTCCAGACACCTCCAGCTAGTCTCTCATTGGTTCTCGCTATTCCTGTTCATCTTCCGCAGAAATTGCAAACTGGGCCAAACAGGAGGTTAAAGGGACTGACTCTCCAAGTTGGGAGAGTGTTAGTAAAGCGTCTGGAATGTTGCACCCGAGTACCAGGGAACGAAAAGTGAGACATATTTGAACACGTCTCCCGATCACATGGTTGATCATACTCTAGGTTCCACATGCATTTTTTAGCTGAAGGAAGAATACCTTAAACCTGGGTAGTTGAAACCCGTGGAATGGGTACCATGCAATATGACTTCAAAGGGTCTTCATTTGCTCACCGAACCTCTCCAATCCTATCACTGCTGCGTTTATGTCCCTGTACACATGCTTGATTCTCTTTCGGAGACATAGCAATCCATAGGTTTTAAGATACTTAAGAGTCAGGTACATTCTTAGGCGTTTAATATGCGGTGTTGAGTCCATTTCGTTGAGCAAGGAGTAGCTCTTGTCTATTCCATATTTGGCTTAAGGAACTTTATCTGTGCTCATTTCAATCTCTGGTTTTATGCAGCACCCCAACTCACCTTTACCCTTAAACAAGCATAAGTTGGTTTTCTAAATTTGAGACCCTGTTCTGTTCTGTAATTCAGTTCCTGTGTAGCCAAGTTTACATTCCATGTATTACTGATATCTTATGATGTTTCTTTTTCTGTGTGACTTATTTCAGTTAGAATCATCGTACCTGAATCCACTCATCGTGCTGCTACGGGCCTGATGACATAGATTTCACTGCTGAGTGATACTGCATTGTACGTAAGTACCACAAGTTCTTTATCCATTTTTCACTTTCTGTGATATTGAACTTGTACGGTAAACGAGGTTCTTGTAAACAGAGGCGTCCCAAACATTGGGGTGGCTGTATCTTTTTGATTTTAATTTCCCTAAGCTATAGGACCATAAGTGGAAGTGCCCTAGGCTCTGTTGCTTTGTTTTTTAGATGTTTCAGGAAACACCATACACTTCTCCCGAGTGTCTGTTGGCAATTGACATCCCGCCCATCAGCATAACAAGGCTCCCAGTTCTCCATGGCCTGTCCTGCCTTTCTGGATTTTACACTTTTTTCAGATGGCCCTTTTGACCGGGGGGAAGTGAGACTTCATTGTAGTGCAGATTTCCTTTGCAAGCTTGCTTGGTTGGCTAAAAAGGGCGTATGCGTGTTTTCCTGAATATATTCAGGAAAAAACGCATAAGCGCTTTTTGGCCAAGTGCATTCTTGTGGACCTTCTGCCTCTTTTCCTATGCTTTCAATGCAATTCCAGTCTACATCCTGAAATCGGTTTCCTGCAATTCTGCCCCGCTTTCAACTCCTTTTGGCAGCCTTACTTCAGTATATTTTTGGACGATAGCTGTCATTTATAACTCTGCAGGTTTGTGAATTACAGTGCCCCTGAGCTCCTTTCTTCAACTCGCTTTCTTGTGACCTGGCCGTAACACCGCAGGATGGCTTCAGGCCCTAATCTGGTTCCGGCATGGCACGCTGAGCCTTTGGTTATTTCCTCTTCCTGGTGGGAAATGAGAGTTAAATTTGCCCGTCCAGACACCTCCAGCTAGTCTCTCATTGGTTCTCGCTATTCCTGTTCATCTTCCGCAGAAATTGCAAACTGGGCCAAACAGGAGGTTAAAGGGACTGACTCTCCAAGTCGGGAGAGTGTTAGTAAAGCGTCTGGAATGTTGCACCCGAGTACCAGGGTACGAAAACTGAGACATATTTGAACACGTCCCCCGATCACATGGTTGATCATACTCTAGGTTCCACATGCATGTTTTAGCTGAAGGAAGAATACCTTAAACCTGGGTAGTTGAAACCCGTGGAATGGGTACCATGCAATATGACTTCAAAGGGTCTTCATTTGCTCACCGAACCTCTCCAATCCTATCACTGCTGCGTTTATGCCCCTGTACACACGCTTGATTCTCTTTCAGACATAGCCATCCATACGTTTTAAGATTCTTACTAGTCAGGTATATTCTTTGGCGTTTAATATGGGGTGTTGAGTCCATTTCGTTGAGCAAGGAGTAGCTCTTGTCTATTCCATATTTGGCTTAAGGAACTTTATCTGTGCTCATTTCAATCTCTGGTTTTATGCAGCACCCCAACTCACCTTTACCCTTAAGCAAGCATAAGTTGGTTTTCTAAATTGGAGACCCTGTTCTGTTCTGTAATTCAGTTCCTGAGTAGCCAAGTTTACATTCCGTGTATTACTGATATCTTATGATGTTTCTTTTTCTGTGTGACTTATTTCAGTTAGAATCATCATACCTGAATCCACTCATTGTGCTGCTAAGGGCCTGATGACATAGATTTCATTGCTGAGTGATATTGCATTGTACGTAAGTACCACAACTTCTTTATCCATTTTTCACTTTCTGCGATATTGAACTTGTACCGTAAACGAGGTTCTTGTAAACAGAGCCGTCCCAAACTTTGGGGTGGCTGTGTCTTTTTAATTTTAATTTCCCTAATCTATAGGACCATAAGTGGAAGTGCCCTAGGCTCTGTTGCTTTGTTTTTTAGATGTTTCAGGAAACACCATACACTTCTCCAGAGTGGCTGTTGGCAATTTCCATCCCGCCCATCAGCATAAGAAGGCTCCCAGTTCTCCATGCCCTGTCGTGCCTTTATGGATTTTACACTTTTTTCAGATGGCCCTTTTGACCGGGGGGAAGTGAGACTTCATTGTAGTGCAGATTTCCTTTGCAAGCTTGCTTGGTTGGCCAAAAAGTGTGTATGCGTTTTTTCCTGAATATATTCAGGAAAAAACACATACGCCCTTTTTGGCCAAGTGCATCATTGTCGAGGTTCTGACTCTCTTCATATGTTTTCAATGCAATTCCAGTCTACCTCCTGAAATCGGTTTCCTGCACTTCTGCCTTGCTTTCAATGTCTCTTCATAGCCTTACCTCAATATATTTTTTGAAAATAGTTGGCCTTTATAACTCTGCAGGTTTTTGAATTGCGGTGGCCCTTAGCCCCACTTTTCAGCTCTTATTTTTGTGGTCTTGCCCCATAACCACAGGATTCCTTGAAGCCCTATTTTTCTTCTGGGGCACCTTGCTGTGCCTTTGGTTAATTCTTCTTACTGATGTGGCATTAGAGTGACATGTGCCCATTGAAACCGCTACAGCTTGTTTCTCACTGGTTCCCCCTATTCCCATTCATCCTCCACACTAACTGCAGACTGTGCGATACCAGAACTTAAAGGCATTGACTCCATGTGGGGATGTTGTTAGTAAAGCGGCTGGAATGTCGATCCGCAGCCCCAGGAGAGGAAAAATGAGGTGCGTTTTAGAAACCTTTCCCGATCATATGGTATACCAGTCGCTGGGTTTCCCAAGCATGGTTTAGCTGTAGGAAGATTCCCTTCAACCTGGAGTGTTGGGACCCTTGGACTGAGTAGCATGAAGTATTGCATTAAACTTTCGGCAGTTGCTCACCAAAGCTCACCAATCCTCTCAGCCCCAAGTGTCCAGCCTTATGTCTTATCCAGCTGTGGGTTTATATGTGGTCAATCCAGGTTGCAATCCAGGTTGCATCACAGCCCCTGAGCGAATTTTGTAAGAATTTTTCTCTCTTTCATTGTTTCAGCGTTTTCTTTTTAAAATTTATTTCTATAATGGGGTTTAGCTCATTTTCACTGCTGTGTTTGTGCCGCTCTGCACACACTTGATTCCCTTATGGAGATATATCAATACATGGGTTTTAAGATTCTTATTACTCAGATATATTTCTCTGCGGTGTATAGGGTGTGTTGAGGCCAGTTCATTGAGCAAGGTGTAGATCTTGTCTAATACCTATTTGGTTTATTGAACGGTATCTGTGCTAATTTCAAACTCTGGTTTTATGCATCACCCTACCTCTCCTTTCCCCTTAAGCTGACATAAGTGTGTTTTCTAAATGTGAGACACTGTTCTGTTCTGTAATTCATTTCTTGTGCAGCCATATTTACCCTCCCTCTATAAGTGATATCTTATGATATGTTTCTTTTTCTGTTTGACTTATTTCAAGTAGTATTATCGGACCTAAATCCACTCTTTATCCTTCTACTAGCCTTATTACATTGATTTCATGGTGAAGAGATATTCCATTGTACATAAGTACCACATCTTCTTTATCCATTGTTCTCTTTCCTGGGATATTTAAGGTGTACTGAAGTTGAGGTTCTTGTAAACAGAGTAGCCCTAAACTGTGGTGTGCTTGTGTCTTGTTGATTTTTAGACTTCCCTAGATATACTCCCATGATTGGAAGTGTCCTATGCTCTGTAGCTCTGTTTTTTAGATGATTTAGGAACCACCATACACTTCTCCAGAGTGGCTCTCGGCAGTTCACACACTGCCCATCAGCGTATAAAGGCTCCCTGTTCTCCATGGCCTGTCCTGCCTTTCTGGATTTTACACTTTTTTAGGATGGCCCTTTTGACCGGTGGGAAGTGAGACTTCTTTGTTGTGCACATTTGCATTGCTTACTTGCTTCGTTGCCCATAAAGTGCGTATGCGTTTTTTCCTGGATATAATCAGGAAAAAACGCATACGCCCTTTTGGGCCAACTGCATCATTGTCGAAATTCTGCCGCTTTTCATGTGCATTAAAGACGAGTCCAATCTATCTCTTGAAATCTGTTTCTTGCAATTCTGTCTTGCATTCAGATCCTCTTCTTTGCCTTACCTCAACATATTTTTGGACATTAGTTTTCATTTATAACTCTGCAGGTTTGTGAATTGCAGTGACCCTGAGCTCCATTTTTTAAGTTGCTCTTTTGTGAGCTGGCCTCAAACCCGCAGGATTGCTTCAGGCCCTATTTTGGCTCCGGCGAGGCAGGCTGAGCCTTTCTTTAATTCTTATTCTTAATGGGAAATTAGAGTGATATGTGCCCGTCCAAACCCCTACAACTATTCTCTCATTGGTTCCCCCTCTTCCCGTTCATCCTCCTCACAATTTGCAAAATGTGTGAAACAGAAGTTTAAATGTGCTGATTCTCCAAGTGGGGAGATTCTAAGTAACATGGCTGGAATGGTGAACAGGAGCACCAGGAGAGGATAAATGAGGTGCATTTTAGACACATCTCCCGATCACATGGTGTACAGTCCTCTGGGTTTTCCATGCATGTTTTAGCTGTAGGAAGATCCCTTGAACCTGCAGATTTGGGACCCATTGAATGGGTACCAGGTAGTATTACTTTAAAGGGTGTGCATTTCCTCACCCAACCTCACATTCCTCTTAGCGCAAACAGTTTCCAGCCTTATGTCTCATCCTGCTGTGGGTCTAGATGTGTTCAATCCATGTTGCATCACCGTCCCTGAGGAAAAGTTGTAAGAGGTTTTCTCTGTCTCTCTGTCGTTTATTTTTTTCAATTTATTACTATATTGGTTACAGCTGATTTTCAAAGCTCTGTTTCTTGCTGCTGTACATCCACTTGATTCACGTACAGAGAGTCATCAATAAATTCTTTTTCAGATTCTTACCAGTCGTATATATTCTTTTCCGGTGACTTGAGTGTGCTGAGTGCAGTTCTTTTAGCTACTGTGTAGGCCTTGTTGATTATCAGTTTGGTATTTGGAATGGTATCTTTGCTAATTTCAACCTCCTGGATGATGCCTCACCCCTCCCCACCTTTCCCGTTTAGCAGCCTTATGCGTGTTTTCTACATATTTGACTATGTTTTTGTTTTGTAATTTATTTCATGTGTAGCCATTTTGGATTCCACCTTTAAGTGATATCTTATGATATGTGTCTTTTTCTTTTTGAATTCTGTCACTTAGAATGATCATACGTAACTCCTCCGGAGTTGTTACAACTGGCCATATTTCATTGATTTCCAGGCTGAATAATATTCCACTCTACCTAAGTACCACATCTCTATCCATTTTTTCCCTCCAGAGACATTTAAGTTATATCCTAGTCGAGGATCTTTTAAACAGAGAGGGGGTAAACATTGGGGTGCCTGTGTCCTCTCGATTTTTGTTTTTCCCAAGATATACGCCCATGAGTGCAAGTGCCCTATGCTCTGTAGCTCATTTTTTAGATGCTTTAGTAAACACAATACACTTCTCCAGAATGGCCGTTGGCAATATACATTTCCACTATAAGTCTCACAGGGCTCCCTCTTCTCGTTGCCCTGTCCTGCATTTCTGTTGTTTACGCTTTATGAGGATGGCTCTTCTGACTGATGCGAAGTGATATCTTTTGTAGTATTGACTTCCAGTGCCCACCTGTTTGGTTGGCTAAAAAAGTGTATGCCCTTTTCTTGAATATATACAGAAAAAAACGCATACACCCTTTTTGGCCAACTGCAATGTTGGCAATGTTGGCAATGTTCAGCTCCTTTTCTTGTGCTTAATGGCGAGTCCTTTCTACCTCCTCAAATCCCTTTCCTGCCATTCTCCCTTGCTTACAAGTCCTTTTCTCTGACTTTCCTCAAGACATTTTTCAGTGATGGATATTTTCAACTCTGCAGTTTTGTGAATTTTACTGCCCCTGAGTTCCATTGTTCAACTTGTGTTTATGGGAACTGGCCACAAAGCAGCGGGATTTCCTCAAGCCCTATACTGTTTCCATGGGCAACCCTAGCCTTTGGTCAATTCGTCTTCCTGATTGGAAATTAGAGTGACATGTGCCTGTCTGAACACCTAGGACTTGTCTCTCATTGTTCTTCATCCTTCCGCTTCATCCTCTGGACAAATTCCAAACTGTACACAACAGGATGTTGACAGTGCTGACATCTCCAAGTGGGGAGACTGTTAGTAAAGACGCTGGAGGGGTGAACCCGAGCACCAGGAGATGAGGAGATGAGATGCCTTTTCCAAACTCTTCCCGATCAGACGGTATACCATCCTCTGGGTGTGACAGACATGTTTTAGCAGTAGGAAGAGTCCCATTCATGTAAGGAGAACACCAGGGCTTTTTCAAAATCAGTGTCTCCCCGAAACCCAAACTGGGGAAGTTTTTAAGCTACGGCTACACATATGTTCATTAAGGGCCTTGGGAAGTAGGCAGAGTCCAAACTTTAGATGATTGAAGTCTTCAGGGTCAGAAGCACTCACCACCAGCTTCCCTTAGGCTACACTTTAACTATCATTGATAGATGATGTCAATAAAAATATCTATTCTTTTTCAGATTATTTCCCCTTATAGGTTATTGCAAAATGTTGAGTGTAGTTCCCTGTGCTATACAGTAGTTCCTTGTTGATGATTTATTTTATACATAGCAGTGTGTATGTGTTAATTCCAAACTGTTAATTTATCCCTCCTCCCACCTTTCCCCTTTGGTAATAATAAATTATAAGATTTTATACTTCTCAGAAATGGGGGAGCTGAAAGAGAGGTATCATTTTCAATGGAAAAGCATTTAAAACAAGATTGAAGGTTTAACCAAGATTATTAGATGTACATCCTTGGAAAGAAATCACTTCGTTTCTCTAATATTGACCTGACAAATAAGACAAACCTTTTCACTGAACTTGCTTATAAAAAGTGATGGAAATATCAAATGGAAGTGTTAGAAACATCTTATTTTACCCGAGCCTTATACACTGTTCTATGTTAACTACAGTTTGGCTCACACATCTGTTCATTGAGGTTACAATAGTCTCAATTTCTGTTACTGATCCTCCAGAGTGGACCCCAACAAGTGTCCCCCTGCCCAGTGTCATTGGGGCCAACAGATCGAGACTGAGTTTGGTTCACAAGCAAAGGAAACTTTATATTTTGATCAGAGAATGGAGAGGTGAGAGCATGCACTACCCCGTGGGCTGTGGGCTGGGCTGCTGTGTAGAGATCCTGTCAGAGTCAGTGGGAGGGAGGGAGGCGGCAGAGCTCTCGAGGGCCGGGTTGGCTGTAGCTCAGGCTCTATATCGTGGAGTCTGCACTGGGCCCCAGGAGCTGAGGTGTCGACCCAGCCATTCTGCACTAGGAAATCTGGTCTGAAGTGCCGGGTGTGGAACCTCTGCATGCGGGACCCTAGGAGCACGTGAAATTAGACAAAGCACAAAGGATAAAAAAGGTTAGACTTGACTTTATTGCCCAGATTCTATTTTTATCTCCCAGGGATTTTTAATGGGCTTTGCTGGGGACAAACCCCTCCTCTGCCTTTTGTCCCGTTCCTCATTCTTGGAGTGCTGAGGGTGCAGACCCTTCTTCTGTAACTGCTGAGTGCTGAGTTGGGAGCCCTCATACCCTGGGGCGAGGGTCAGAGCTTCTCCCCAGCAGCCTCCCGGTGACGTTGATTGTCCCCAGGACCCCTGCCTCCCTGCTCGTCCACCTGAGCACCAGCATTGGAAGTGTTATAGATTCTAATGACCTTTAAGGGTCCAGGAAAGAGATGTGCAGAGACGCTGTGGGGGCCGGTTTCACCCCGCCCCACATTTGTTCGGCCACCTTAGGCTGACCGTTTCTGCCAGCCTAGATGCTCTGACCAGTAGTCTGCGCTTTCTTCAATTAGGCCCCTGAATTAACGTACAAACAGCACCAGGTGTCAGAGCCCTGCCCGCTCAACTCCCAGACAGTCCAGGGTCAGTGGTGATAAGGACCATGATGGTTACTGAGTCAACAGCCTTTTGAAGTAAACAGGAGTCCAGCCGGTCTTATTGGCCACCATCATCACGGTGTCTGTAGGCTTTTCTATGGTGACAGTGTGGTATACTGTTCCCCTGCCAAGATTATTAGCTCCCCTCTGGGTGCAGTAAGTCCTGCAAGCAGTAGTCTACTCTTTTGGGACACACTCTTGTTGTTTTATGAGAGAAACTCCAGGTCAAGTGATGTTCACACGAGTCGTCATGGTGCCCTGTTGCCCCCGGTTATCTCTCTGGATGTTGGAGTTGGAGGGCCTCCTCACTCGAGGTCGGTGTGCCCACGGAGCGAACCCTGCAACTTCAGGGCATGGTTGGTGGTTAGGATCACCACGTGGGGTCCTTTTCCCATAGGAGGGAGGTGGCCTTTTGGGCTGCTGATTTCCAGGTTTTTAGATACCGCCAGTATCTTGGCCAGATGTGGCAGTGGGCCAAGCTCCTTAGTGACCGTAGTTTATCCTACCTGGATGGCATTCTTGCATTGTTCCATTTCAAGTGGTCCCAGTTTTTGCACTAATTCTCCAATGGCGATTCACCTTTCACTGGGAATGTAAAGGTCAAAGGGTTTAGCTAAATTAGGGAGTTCCAGGGCAAGGGTCTGAATTGACTGCTCTTTCCATTCTTGAAAGGCCACTTCTGGATTCTATTCAAAAGGATCATCATCTTTTCCTTTCAGTGTTTCATATAGAGGCCCAGCTAGTAGACTGTAGTTAGGGATCCAGAAGCAGCAAACCCTGGCCTCCCCAGGAACCCCTAAGCTGTCTTCTAGTTTTAGAAAGGGGTAAGGCTGAAAATGGTTTCTTCCCTTTCCTGGGATGGGCTTCTCTGACCTTGTGTGAGAATGAAGCCCAGGCAGGTCACCGCAGTCTGT
Source organism: Globicephala melas (assembly GCF_963455315.2). Lineage (NCBI taxonomy): Eukaryota > Metazoa > Chordata > Mammalia > Artiodactyla > Delphinidae > Globicephala > Globicephala melas. The sequence goes on from NW_027207318.1 coordinate 89,225, forward strand.
GATATTTGAGCTTTTTCTTGGACAACTTCTATCCTTTATTGGCTTGGTAGTTCAGAGGCCTCCTTAGTAGGGCTGGCGATCAGAATGTCGTCTGCATATTGAAGGAGGGTTTCCTTTTCCAGAGGTAGAACTTTTAGGTCTTTAGCTAAGCTTTCCCCAAAGACGGTGTGGGAATTTTTGCACCCTTGGGGCCAGACGGCCCGGAAGTATTGTTTTAGTTGTATGTTGAGTCCTGCCACTCACAAGCCAAAATTTCTTGTGACTCTGGGACTAATGGAATACAAAAGAAGGCATCATTGAAGACTAATACAGAATACCATGTCCTGGTGGTTGGTAGAATGACCAGCAGGGTGTAGGAATTAGGAGCAACTGGAGGTATATCCTCGGTGGCTTCACTGACTGTCCTGACATCCTTTACCAGGTCCCCAGCAGCCCATGGGGCTCTCGTGGTCAGACCAATCGCAGAATATGGAGCTCACCTGGGCAGGTACCCCACCCCCACCCCAGCCCACGGGGCTCTTGTGATCAGGCCCCTCCCAGGATACAGAGCTACCCTTGCAGGTACCCTGGCAGGGCTGGGCACACAGGAACCGTGCACATAGCCCTCATTGCAGAGCACCCCCAGCTCACCTGTCGCTCAGAGCTGACACAGAGCACCTCAGAGCAGGACTTGAACTAACAAACAGCAGCTGCGACAGGTCTGTGACCCTGGGCATCACTCCGTGAGGCCTCCCTCCACCTGGTCTTCCAGAGACTTCCACTGCACCCGGGGCACCAGGCCTCTGTCTCCAACCACCACCCACCCCTCCTTTCCCTGACTCCTGGGTTCCTCTCATTAGGAGAGGGTTTTCTTGAAGTTGTCTCCCACTCATGGGCCAGATAAAATGATTAGAAAACAAGCCAAAGCTGCAGCCCCTTGTCTATCCTGACTCTCAGGAGCCCACACCTGTTCCTTGGACCTGGCCGGTTCAGCAAGTTCCATTTTCTGCAACTGTGAGCCCCTGAGGGGTGATGATTGGCTGACCTGGGCAGCCTTACCGTGCCGGCCAGCCCTCCCCAGGTGTGCCTGGGTTGAGATCAATATAAATACCACTCCAGGCAGCAAGAGCCCCTGCAGCCGTGCCTGACGCCATTTTCTCTGCCCTGTCAGCAGTCTCGGGGCTGGGCTGGTGGGAGGGAGTGAGAGGCCACGGCTTTGTGGGTGGCCCAGTGTGAGTGGGGCTCTGCTGGACTTTCTGCAGCAGTTGCCAGGCTGCCACCTGCTAAAGAAGAGGATGTGTCACCCATACCTGCTGCTGGAATTTCTCCCTGGGCAGAGGTGAGGAAGGAAAAAAGCAGTGGGGGCAGGGACAGGACGGGTATCTCAGGCAGGGAAATGGAAATCTTCCAGAAGAGCACCCAGGGCCAGGACCATCCTGGCTGGCCTGCAGGCACCAAGTCGGCCGGCATGCTGTCACTCGTGTGGCTCTATGGCCCTTCCTCTAGGCTTTCAAGTCCTTGTATATATTCAGGTGTTTTACCTGGGACGGGTGGGAATAGTTCAGCAGCAACTGGCCTGGGGCTCAGCTCACGTTTACTCACAGATGCCTCGGCACGGTGCCCCAGCTTTGCAATGAGGACGCTTGTTGCGTGGGGGCTGCTGGCTGAATGGGAGACGATTCCCCACCACTGACCAACTTCAGAATTGTTTACAACTGGAGCAAGTGCCCTGATACGGTTTTCCTCTGTGTAACTGGTGGGTTCTGTGTTTTTTTCTCTTTTTCGTTTTTGGTTCAAGGTAGATTTTATTCCTCTTTTTTGTATTTACAGATATAAGCATGGAAATAATTTATTCATATAAATACATGTATGTGCAGGGAATAATTGTTTTTTCTGTTTTATTTTTTAAATTTTATTTCTTTTTAATTTTGAATTTTATTTTATATTTTTATACAGCAGGTTCTTATTGGTTATCTATTTTATACATATAAATGTATACATGCCAATCCCAGTCTCTCAACTCCTCCCACCACCACCCCCCCAACAGCTTTCCCCCCTTGTTGTCCATACGTTTGTTGTCTACATCTGTTGCTCTATTTATGCCTTGCAAAATGGTTAATCTGTACAGTTTTTCTAGGTTCCACATATATGCATGAATATACCAGATTTGTTTTTCTCTTTCTGACTTACTTCACTCTGTATGACAGTCTCTAGATCCATCGACGTCTCTACAAATGACCCAATTTCATTCCTTTTCATGGCTTAGTAATATTCCATTTTATATATGTACCACAGCTTTATGCATTCGTCTGTCTGTGGGCATTTAGGTTGCTTCCATTACCTCGATATTGTAAATAGTGATGCAATGAACATTGCGGTGAATGACTCTTTTTGATTTATGGTTTTGTCTGGGTATATGTCCAGTACTGGGATTGCTGTATCATATGGTAATTCTATTGTTAGTTTCTTAAGAAATTCCATATTGTTCTCCATAATGACTGTATCAATTTATATTCCCAACAATAGTGGAAGAGGGTTCCTTTTCTCCACACCCTTTCCAGCATTATTTGTTTGTAGATTTTCTATGATGCCTATTCTACCAGGTGTGAGGTGATACCTCATTGTTGAATCCATTTCGTTGAGCAAGGGGTAGGTCTTGTCTATTACATATTTGGCTTATGGAACGGTATCTGTGCTAATTTCAAACTCTGCTTTTATGCAGCACCCCAACTCACCTTCCCCCTTAAGCAAGCATAAGTTGGTTTTCTAAATTGAGACCCTGTTCTGTTCTGTAATTCAGTTCCTGTGTAGCCCAGTTTACATTCCGTGTATTAGTGATATCTTATGATGTTTCTTTTTCTGTGTGACTTATTTCAGTTAGAATCATCGTACCTGAATCCACTCATCGTGCTGCTACGGGCCTGATGACATAGATTTCACTGCTGAGTGATACTGCATTGTACGTAAGTACCACAAGTTCTTTATCCATTTTTCACTTTCTGTGATATTGAACTTGTACGGTAAACGAGGTTCTTGTAAACAGAGGCGTCCCAAACATTGGGGTGGCTGTATCTTTTTGATTTTAATTTCCCTAAGCTATAGGACCATAAGTGGAAGTGCCCTAGGCTCTGTTGCTTTGTTTTTTAGATGTTTCAGGAAACACCATACACTTCTCCCGAGTGTCTGTTGGCAATTGACATCCCGCCCATCAGCATAACAAGGCTCCCAGTTCTCCATGGCCTGTCCTGCCTTTCTGGATTTTACACTTTTTTCAGATGGCCCTTTTGACCGGGGGGAAGTGAGACTTCATTGTAGTGCAGATTTCCTTTGCAAGCTTGCTTGGTTGGCCAAAAAGTGCGTATGCGTGTTTTCCTGAATATATTCAGGAAAAAACGCATACGCCCTTTTTGGCCAAGTGCATCATTGTGGACGTTCTGCCTCTTTTCCTATGCTTTCAATGCAATTCCAGTCTACCTCCTGAAATCGGTTTCCTGCAATTCTGCCCCACTTTCAAGTCCTCTTGGCAGCGTTACTTCAGTATATTTTTGGACGATAGTTGTCATTTATAACTCTGCAGGTTTGTGAATTACAGTGCCCCTGAGCTCCTTTCTTCAACTCCTTTTCTTGTGAGCTGGCCGCAACACCACAGGATGGCTTCAGGCCCTAATCTGGTTCCGGCACGGCACGCTGAGCCTTTGGTTATTTCCTCTTCCTGGCGGGAAATGAGAGTTAAATTTGCCCGTCCAGACACCTCCAGCTAGTCTCTCATTGGTTCTCGCTATTCCTGTTCATCTTCCGCAGAAATTGCAAACTGGGCCAAACAGGAGGTTAAAGGGACTGACTCTCCAAGTCGGGAGAGTGTTAGTAAAGCGTCTGGAATGTTGCACCCGAGTACCAGGGTACGAAAACTGAGACATATTTGAACACGTCTCCCGATCACATGGTTGATCATACTCTAGGTTCCACATGCATGTTTTAGCTGAAGGAAGAATACCTTAAACCTGGGTAGTTGAAACCCGTGGAATGGTACCATGCAATATGACTTCAAAGGGTCTTCATTTGCTCACCGAACCTCTCCAATCCTATCACTGCTGCGTTTATGTCCCTGTACACATGCTTGATTCTCTTTCGGAGACATAGCAATCCATAGGTTTTAAGATACTTACTAGTCAGGTACATTCTTAGGCGTTTAATATGGGGTGTTGAGTCCATTTCGTTGAGCAAGGAGTAGCTCTTGTCTATTCCATATTTGGCTTAAGGAACTTTATCTGTGCTCATTTCAATCTCTGGTTTTATGCAGCACCCCAACTCACCTTTACCCTTAAACAAGCATAAGTTGGTTTTCTAAATTTGAGACCCTGTTCTGTTCTGTAATTCAGTTCCTGTGTAGCCAAGTTTACATTCCGTGTATTAGTGATATCTTATGATGTTTCTTTTTCTGTGTGACTTATTTCAGTTAGAATCATCGTACCTGAATCCACTCATTGTGCTGCTACGGGCCTGATGACATAGATTTCACTGCTGAGTGATACTGCATTGTACGTAAGTACCACAAGTTCTTTATCCATTTTTCACTTTCTGTGATATTGAACTTGTACGGTAAACGAGGTTCTTGTAAACAGAGGCGTCCCAAACATTGGGGTGGCTGTATCTTTTTGATTTTAATTTCCCTAAGCTATAGGACCATAAGTGGAAGTGCCCTAGGCTCTGTTGCTTTGTTTTTTAGATGTTTCAGGAAACACCATACACTTCTCCCGAGTGTCTGTTGGCAATTTACATCCCGCCCACCAGCATAACAAGGCTCCCAGTTCTCCATGGCCTGTCCTGCCTTTCTGGATTTTACACTTTTTTCAGATGGCCCTTTTGACCGGGGGGGGGGGGAAGTCAGACTTCATTGTAGTGCAGATTTCCTTTGCAAGCTTGCTTGGTTGGCCAAAAAGGGCGTATACGTTTTTTCCTGAATATATTCAGGAAAAAACGCATACGCCCTTTTTGGCCAAGTGCATCATTGTGGACGTTCTGCCTCTTTTCCTATGCTTTCAATGCAATTCCAGTCTACCTCCTGAAATCGGTTTCCTGCAATTCTGCCCCGCTTTCAAGTCCTCTTGGCAGCCTTACTTCAGTATATTTTTGGACGATAGTTGTCATTTATAACTCTGCAGGTTTTTGAATTACAGTGCCCCTGAGCTCCTTTCTTCAACTCCTTTTCTTGTGAGCTGGCCGCAACACCACAGGATGGCTTCAGGCCCTAATCTGGTTCCGGCACGGCACGCTGAGCCTTTGGTTATTTCCTCTTCCTGGTGGGAAATGAGAGTTAAATTTGCCCGTCCAGACACCTCCAGCTAGTCTCTCATTGGTTCTCGCTATTCCTGTTCATCTTCCGCAGAAATTGCAAACTGGGCCAAACAGGAGGTTAAAGGGACTGACTCTCCAAGTCGGGAGAGTGTTAGTAAAGCGTCTGGAATGTTGCACCCGAGTACCAGGGTACGAAAACTGAGACATATTTGAACACGTCTCCCGATCACATGGTTGATCATACTCTAGGTTCCACATGCATGTTTTAGCTGAAGGAAGAATACCTTAAACCTGGGTAGTTGAAACCCGTGGAATGGGTACCATGCAATATGACTTCAAAGGGTCTTCATTTGCTCACCGAACCTCTCCAATCCTATCACTGCTGCGTTTATGTCCCTGTACACATGCTTGATTCTCTTTTGGAGACATAGCAATCCATAGGTTTTAAGATACTTAACAGTCAGGTACATTCTTAGGCGTTTAATATGGGGTGTTGAGTCCATTTCGTTGAGCAAGGAGTAGCTCTTGTCTATTCCATATTTGGCTTAAGGAACTTTATCTGTGCTCATTTCAATCTCTGGTTTTATGCAGCACCCCAACTCACCTTTCCCCTTAAGCAAGCATAAGTTGGTTTTCTAAATTTGAGACCCTGTTCTGTTTTGGAATTCAGTTCCTGTGTAGCCAAGTTTACATTCCGTGTATTAGTGATATCTTATGATGTTTCTTTTTCTGTGTGACTTATTTCAGTTAGAATCATCGTACCTGAATCCACTCATTATGCTGCTACGGGCCTGATGACATAGATTTCATTGCTGAGTGATACTGCATTGTACGTAAGTACCACAAGTTCTTTATCCATTTTTCACTTTCTGCGATGTTGAACTTGTACTGTAAATGAGGTTCTTGTAAACAGAGGCGTCCCAAACTTTGGGGTGGCTGTGTCTTTTTGATTTTAATTTCCCTAAGCTATAGGACCATAAGTGGAAGTGCCCTAGGCTCTGTTGCTTTGTTTTTTAGATGTTTCAGGAAACACCATACACTTCTCCTGAGTGTCTGTTGGCAATTTACATCCCGCCCATCAGCATAACAAGGCTCCCAGTTCTCCATGGCCTGTCCTGCCTTTCTGGATTTTACACTTTTTTCCGATGGCCCTTTTGACCGGGGGGAAGTGAGACTTCATTGTAGTGCAGATTTCCTTTGCAAGCTTGCTTGGTTGGCCAAAAAGGGCGTATGCGTTTTTTCCTGAATATATTCAGGAAAAAACGCATACGCCCTTTTTGGCCAAGTGCATCATTGTGGACGTTCTGCCTCTTTTCCTATGCTTTCAATGCAATTCCAGTTTACCTCCTGAAATCGGTTTCCTGCAATTCTGCCCCGCTTTCAACTCCTCTTGGCAGCCTTACTTCAGTATATTTTTGGACGATAGCTGTCATTTATAACTCTGCAGGTTTGTGAATTACAGTGCCCCTGAGCTCCTTTCTTCAACTCGCTTTCTTGTGAGCTGGCCGCAACACCGCAGGATGGCTTCAGGCCCTAATCTGGTTCTGGCACGGCACGCTGAGCCTTTGGTTATTTCCTCTTCCTGGCGGGAAATGAGAGTTAAATTTGCCCGTCCAGACACCTCCAGCTAGTCTCTCATTGGTTCTCCCTATTCCTGTTCATCTTCCGCAGAAATTGCAAATTGGGCCAAACAGGAGGTTAAAGGCGCTGACTCTCCAAGTGGGGAGAGTGTTAGTAAAGCATCTGGAATGTTGCACCCGAGTACCATGGGAGGAAAACTGAGATATATTTGAACACTTCTCCCGTTCACATGGTTGATCATACTCTGGGTTCCACATGCAAGTTTCAGCTGAAGGAAGAATACCTTAAACCTGGAGAGTTGAGACCCGTGGAATGGGTACCATGCAATATGACTTCAAAGGGTCTTCATTTGCTCACCGAACCTCTCCAATCCTATCACTGCTGCGTTTATGCCCTTGGACACACGCTTGATTCTCTTATGGAGACATAGCAATCCATAGGTTTTAAGATACTTACTAATCAGGTACATTCTTAAGCGTTTAATATGGGGTGTTGAGTCCATTTCGTTGAGCAAGGAGTAGCTCTTGTCTATTCCATATTTGGCTTAAGGAACTTTATCTGTGCTCATTTCAATCTCTGCTTTTATGCAGCATCCCAACTCACCTTTACCCTTAAGCAAGCATAAGTTGGTTTTCTAAATTTGAGTCCCTGTTCTGTTCTGTAATTCAGTTCCTGTGTAGCCAAGTTTACATTCCGTGTGTTACTGATATCTTATGATGTTTCTTTTTCTGTGTGACTTATTTCAGTTAGAATCATCGTACCTGAATCCACTCATTGTGCTGCTACGGGCCTGATGACATAGATTTCACTGCTGAGTGATACTGCATTGTACGTAAGTACCACAAGTTCTTTATCCATTTTTCACTTTCTGTGATATTGAACTTGTACGGTAAACGAGGTTCTTGTAAACAGAGGCGTCCCAAACATTGGGGTGGCTGTATCTTTTTGATTTTAATTTCCCTAAGCTATAGGACCATAAGTGGAAGTGCCCTAGGCTCTGTTGCTTTGTTTTTTAGATGTTTCAGGAAACACCATACACTTCTCCCGAGTGACTGTTGGCAATTTACATCCCGCCCATCAGCATAACAAGGCTCCCAGTTCTCCATGGCCTGTCCTGCCTTTCTGGATTTTACACTTTTTTCAGATGGCCCTTTTGACCGGGGGGAAGTGAGACTTCATTGTAGTGCAGATTTCCTTTGCAAGCTTGCTTGGTTGGCCAAAAAGGGCGTATGCGTTTTTTCCTGAATATATTCAGGAAAAAACGCATACGCAATTTTTGGCCAAGTGCATCATTGTGGACGTTCTGCCTCTTTTCCTATGCTTTCAATGCAATTCCAGTCTACCTCCTGAAATCGGTTTCCTGCAATTCTGCCCCGCTTTCAAGTCCTCTTGGCAGCCTTACTTCAGTATATTTTTGTACGATAGCTGTCATTTATAACTCTGCAGGTTTGTGAATTACAGTGCCCCTGAGCTCCTTTCTTCAACTCGCTTTCTTGTGACCTGGCCGCAACACCGCAGGATGGCTTCAGGCCCTAATCTGGTTCCGGCACGGCACGCTGAGCCTTTGGTTAATTCCTCTTCCTGGTGGGAAACGAGAGTTAAATTTGCCCGTCCAGACACCTCCAGCTAGTCTCTCATTGGTTCTCCCTATTCCTGTTCATCTTCCGCAGAAATTGCAAACTGGGCCAAACAGGAGGTTAAAGGCGCTGACTCTCCAAGTGGGGAGAGTGTTAGTAAAGCGTCTGGAATGTTGCACCCGAGTACCAGGGGAGGAAAACTGAGACATATTTGAACACGTCTCCCGTTCACACGGTTGATCATACTCTGGGTTCCACATGCATGTTATAGCTGAAGGAAGAATACCTTAAACCTGGGTAGTTGGGACCCGTGGAATGGGTACCATGCAATATGACTTCAAAGGGTCTTCATTTGCTCACCGAACCTCTCCAATCCTATCACTGCTGCGTTTATGCCCCTGTACACATGCTTGATTCTCTTTCGGAGACATAGCAATCCATAGGTTTTAAGATACTTAAGAGTCAGGTACATTCTTAGGCGTTTAATATGCGGTGTTGAGTCCATTTCGTTGAGCAAGGAGTAGCTCTTGTCTATTCCGTATTTGGCTTAAGGAACTTTATCTGTGCTCATTTCAATCTCTGGTTTTATGCAGCACCCCAACTCACCTTTACCCTTAAGCAAGCATAAGTTGGTTTTCTAAATTTGAGACCCTGTTCTGTTTTGGAATTCAGTTCCTGTGTAGCCCAGTTTACATTCCGTGTATTAGTGATATCTTATGATGTTTCTTTTTCTGTGTGACTTATTTCAGTTAGAATCATCGTACCTGAATCCACTCATTATGCTGCTACGGGCCTGATGACATAGATTTCATTGCTGAGTGATACTGCATTGTACGTAAGTACCACAAGTTCTTTATCCATTTTTCACTTTCTGTGATAGAGAACTTGTACGGTAAACGAGGTTCTTGTAAACAGAGGCGTCCCAAATTTTGGGGTGGCTGTGTCTTTTTGATTTTAATTTCCCTAAGCTATAGGACCATAAGTGAAAGTGCCCTTGGCTCTGTTGCTTTGTTTCTTAGATGTTTCAGGAAACACCATACACTTCTCCCCAGTGTCTGTTGGCAATTTACATCCCGCCCATCAGCATAACAAGGCTCCCAGTTCTCCATGGCCTGTCCTGCCTTTCTGGATTTTACACTTTTTTCAGATGGCCCTTTTGACCAGGGGGAAGTGAGACTTCATTGTAGTGCAGATTTCCTTTGCAAGTTTGCTTGGTTGGCCAAAAAGGGCGTATGCGTTTTTTCCTGAATATATTCAGGAAAAAACGCATACGCCCTTTTTGGCCAAGTGCATCATTGTGGACGTTCTGCCTCTTTTCCTATGCTTTCAATGCAATTCCAGTCTACCTCCTGAAATCGGTTTCCTGTAATTCTGCCCTGCTTTCAAGTCCTCTTGGCAGCCTTACTTCAGTATATTTTTGGACGATAGCTGTCATTTATAACTCTGCAGGTTTGTGAATTACAGTGCCCCTGAGCTCCTTTCTTCAACTCGCTTTCTTGTGAGCTGGCCGCAACACCGCAGGATGGCTTCAGGCCCTAATCTGGTTCCGGCATGGCACGCTGAGCCTTTGGTTATTTCCTCTTCCTGGTGGGAAATGAGAGTTAAATTTGCCCGTCCAGACACCTCCACCTAGTCTCTCATTGGTTTTCGCTATTCCTGTTCATCTTCCGCAGAAATTGCAAACTGGGCCAAACAGGAGGTTAAAGGCGCTGACTCTCCAAGTGGGGAGAGTGTTAGTAAAGCGTCTGGAATGTTGCACCCGAGTACCAGGGGAGGAAAACTGAGACATATTTGAACACGTCTCCCGTTCACACTGTTGATCATACTCTGGGTTCCACATGCATATTTTAGCTGAAAGAAGAATACCTTAAACCTGGAGAGTTGAGACCCGTGTAATGGGTACCATGCAATATGACTTCAAAGGGTCTTCATTTGCTCACCGAACCTCTCCAATCCTATCACTGCTGCGTTTATGTCCCTGTACACATGCTTGATTCTCTTTCGGAGACATAGCAATCCATAGGTTTTAAGATACTTAAGAGTCAGGTACATTCTTAGGCGTTTAATATGCGGTGTTGAGTCCATTTCGTTGAGCAAGGAGTAGCTCTTGTCTATTCCATATTTGGCTTAAGGAACTTTATCTGTGCTCATTTCAATCTCTGGTTTTATGCAGCACCCCAACTCACCTTTCCCCTTAAACAAGCATAAGTTGGTTTTCTAAATTTGAGACCCTGTTCTGTTCTGTAATTCAGTTCCTGTGTAGCCAAGTTTACATTCCGTGTATTACTGATATCTTATGATGTTTCTTTTTCTGTGTGACTTATTTCAGTTAGAATCATCATACCTGAATCCACTCATTGTGCTGCTACGGGCCTGATGACATAGATTTCACTGCTGAGTGATACTGCATTGTACGTAAGTACCACAAGTTCTTTATCCATTTTTCACTTTCTGTGATATTGAACTTGTACGGTAAATGAGGTTCTTGTAAACAGAGGCGTCCCAAACATTGGGGTGGCTGTATCTTTTTGATTTTAATTTCCCTAAGCTATAGGACCACAAGTGGAAGTGCCCTAGGCTCTGTTGCTTTGTTTTTTAGATGTTTCAGGAAACACCATACACTTCTCCCGAGTGTCTTTTGGCAATTTACATCCCGCCCATCAGCATAACAAGGCTCCCAGTTCTCCATGGCCTGTCCTGCCTTTCTGGATTTTACACTTTTTTCAGATGACCCTTTTGACCGGGGGGAAGTGAGACTTCATTGTAGTGCAGATTTCCTTTGCAAGCTTGCTTGGTTGGCCAAAAAGGGCGTATGCGTTTTTTCCTGAATATATTCAGGAAAAAACGCATACGCCCTTTTTGGCCAAGTGCATCATTGTGGACGTTCTGCCTCTTTTCCTATGCTTTCAATGCAATTCCAGTCTACCTCCTGAAATCGGTTTCCTGCAATTCTGCTCCGCTTTCAAGTCCTCTTGGTAGCCTTACTTCAGTATATTTTTGGACGATAGTTGTCATTTATAACTCTGCAGGTTTGTGAATTACAGTGCCCCTGAGCTCCTTTCTTCAACTCGTTTTCTTGTGAGCTGGCCGCAACACCGCAGGATGGCTTCAGGCCCTAATCTGGTTCCGGCACGGCACGCTGAGCCTTTGGTTATTTCCTCTTCCTGGTGGGAAATGAGAGTTAAATTTGCCCGTCCAGACACCTCCAGCTAGTCTCTCATTGGTTCTCGCTATTCCTGTTCATCTTCCGCAGAAATTGCAAACTGGGCCAAACAGGAGGTTAAAGGGACTGACTCTCCAAGTCGGGAGAGTGTTAGTAAAGCGTCTGGAATGTTGCACCCGAGTACCAGGGTACGAAAACTGAGACATATTTGAACACGTCTCCCGATCACATGGTTGATCATACTCTAGGTTCCACATGCATGTTTTAGCTGAAGGAAGAATACCTTAAACCTGGAGAGTTGAAACCCGTGGAATGGGTACCATGCAGTATGACTTCAAAGGGTCTTCATTTGCTCACCGAACCTCTCCAATCCTATCACTGCTGCGTTTATGTCCCTGTACACATGCTTGATTCTCTTTCGGAAACATAGCAATCCACAGGTTTTAAGATACTTAAGAGTCAGGTACATTCTTAGGCGTTTAATATTCGGTGTTGAGTCCATTTCGTTGAGCAAGGAGTAGCTCTTGTCTATTCCATATTTGGCTTAAGGAACTTTATCTGTGCTCATTTCAATCTCTGCTTTTATGCAGCATCCCAGCTCACCTTTACCCTTAAGTATGCATAAGTTGGTTTTCTAAATTTGAGTCCCTGTTCTGTTCTGTAATTCAGTTCCTGTGTAGCCAAGTTTATATTCCGTGTATTAGTGATATCTTATGATGTTTCTTTTTCTGTGTGACTTATTTCAGTTAGAATCATCGTACCTGAATCCACTCATTATGCTGCTACGGGCCTGATGACATAGATTTCATTGCTGAGTGATACTGCATTGTACGTAAGTACCACAAGTTCTTTATCCATTTTTCACTTTCTGTGATAGAGAACTTGTACGGTAAACGAGGTTCTTGTAAACAGAGGCGTCCCAAATTTTGGGGTGGCTGTGTCTTTTTGATTTTAATTTCCCTAAGCTATAGGACCATAAGTGAAAGTGCCCTAGGCTCTGTTGCTTTGTTTCTTAGATGTTTCAGGAAACACCATACACTTCTCCCGAGTGGCTGTTGGCAATTTACATCCCGCCCATCAGCATAACAAGGCTCCCAGTTCTCCATGGCCTGTCCTGCCTTTCTGGATTTTACACTTTTTTCAGATGGCCCTTTTGACCGGGGGGAAGTGAGACTTCATTGTAGTGCAGATTTCCTTTGCAAGTTTGCTTGGTTGGCCAAAAAGGGCGTATGCGTTTTTTTCCTGAATATATTCAGGAAAAAACGCATACGCCCTTTTTGGCCAAGTGCATCATTGTGGACGTTCTGCCTCTTTTCCTATGCTTTCAATGCAATTCCAGTCTACCTCCTGAAATCGGTTTCCTGCAATTCTGCCCCGCTTTCAAGTCCTCTTGGCAGCCTTACTTCAGTATATTTTTGGACGATAGCTGTCATTTATAACTCTGCAGGTTTTTGAATTACAGTGCCCCTGAGCTCCTTTCTTCAACTCCTTTTCTTGTGAGCTGGCCGCAACACCGCAGGATGGCTTCAGGCCCTAATCTGGTTCCGGCACGGCACGCTGAGCCTTTGGTTATTTCCTCTTCCTGGTGGGAAATGAGAGTTAAATTTGCCCGTCCAGACACCTCCAGCTAGTCTCTCATTGGTTCTCGCTATTCCTGTTCATCTTCCGCAGAAATTGCAAACTGGGCCAAACAGGAGGTTAAAGGGACTGACTCTCCAAGTCGGGAGAGTGTTAGTAAAGCGTCTGGAATGTTGCACCCGAGTACCAGGGTACGAAAACTGAGACATATTTGAACACGTCTCCCGATCACATGGTTGATCATACTCTAGGTTCCACATGCATGTTTTAGCTGAAGGAAGAATACCTTAAACCTGGGTAGTTGAAACCCGTGGAATGGGTACCATGCAATATGACTTCAAAGGGTCTTCATTTGCTCACCGAACCTCTCCAATCCTATCACTGCTGCGTTTATGTCCCTGTACACATGCTTGATTCTCTTTCGGAGACATAGCAATCCATAGGTTTTAAGATACTTAACAGTCAGGTACATTCTTAGGCGTTTAATATGCGGTGTTGAGTCCATTTCGTTGAGCAAGGAGTAGCTCTTGTCTATTCCATATTTGGCTTAAGGAACTTTATCTGTGCTCATTTCAATCTCTGGTTTTATGCAGCACCCCAACTCACCTTTACCCTTAAACAAGCATAAGTTGGTTTTCTAAATTTGAGACCCTGTTCTGTTCTGTAATTCAGTTCCTGTGTAGCCAAGTTTACATTCCGTGTATTACTGATATCTTATGATGTTTCTTTTTCTGTGTGACTTATTTCAGTTAGAGTCATTGTACCTGAATCCACTCATTGTGCTGCTACGGGCCTGATGACATAGATTTCACTGCTGAGTGATACTGCATTGTACGTAAGTACCACAAGTTCTTTATCCATTTTTCACTTTCTGTGATATTGAACTTGTACGGTAAACGAGGTTCTTGTAAACAGAGGCGTCCCAAACTTTGGGGTGGCTGTGTCTTTTTCATTTTAATTTCCCTAAGCTATAGGACCATAAGTGGAAGTGCCCTAGGCTCTGTTGCTTTGTTTTTTAGATGTTTCAGGAAACACCATACACTTCTCCCGAGTGTCTGTTGGCAATTTACATCCCGCCCATCAGCATAACAAGGCTCCCAGTTCTCCATGGCCTGTCCTGCCTTTCTGGATTTTACACTTTTTGCAGATGGCCCTTTTGACCGGGGGGAAGTGAGACTTCATTGTAGTGCAGATTTCCTTTGCAAGCTTGCTTGGTTGGCCAAAAAGGGCGTATGCGTTTTTTCCTGAGTATATTCAGGAAAAAACGCATACGCCCTTTTTGGCCAAGTACATCATTGTGGACGTTCTGCCTCTTTTCCTATGCTTTCAATGCAATTCCAGTCTACCTCCTGAAATCGGTTTCCTGCAATTCTGCCCCGCTTTCAAGTCCTCTTGGCAGCCTTACTTCAGTATATTTTTGGATGATAGCTGTCATTTATAACTCTGAAGGTTTGTGAATTACAGTGCCCCTGAGCTCCTTTCTTCAACTCGCTTTCTTGTGACCTGGCCGCAACACCGCAGGATGGCTTCAGGCCCTAATCTGGTTCCGGCACGGCACGCTGAACCTTTGATTAATTCCTCTTCCTGGTGGGAAATGAGAGTTAAATTTGCCCGTCCAGACACCTCCAGCTAGTCTCTCATTGGTTCTCGCTATTCCTGTTCATCTTCCACAGAAATTGCAAACTGGGCCAAACAGGAGGTTAAAGGGACTGACTCTCCAAGTCGGGAGAGTGTTAGTAAAGCGTCTGGAATGTTGCACCCGAGTACCAGGATACGAAAACTGAGACATATTTGAACATGTCTCCCGATCACATGGTTGATCATACTCTAGGTTCCACATGCATGTTTTAGCTGAAGGAAGAATACCTTTAATCTGGGTAGTTGAAACCCGTGGAATGGGTACCATGCAATATGACTTCAAAGGGTCTTCATTTGCTCACCGAACCTCTCCAATCCTATTACTGCTGCGTTTATGCCCCTGTACACATGCTTGATTCTCTTTTGGAGACATAGCAATCCATAGGTTTTAAGATACTTACTAGTCAGGTACATTCTTAGGCGTTTAATATGGGGTGTTGAGTCCATTTCGTTGAGCAAGGAGTAGCTCTTGTCTATTCCATATTTGGCTTAAGGAACTTTATCTGTGCTCATTTCAATCTCTGGTTTTATGCAGCACCCCAACTCACCTTTCCCCTTAAGCAAGCATAAGTTGGTTTTCTAAATTTGAGACCCTGTTCTGTTTTGGAATTCAGTTCCTGTGTAGCCAAGTTTACATTCCGTGTATTAGTGATATCTTATGATGTTTCTTTTTCTGTGTGACTTATTTCAGTTAGAATCATCGTACCTGAATCCACTCATTATGCTGCTACGGGCCTGATGACATAGATTTCATTGCTGAGTGATACTGCATTGTACGTAAGTACCACAAGTTCTTTATCCATTTTTCACTTTCTGCGATGTTGAACTTGTACTGTAAATGAGGTTCTTGTAAACAGAGGCGTCCCAAACTTTGGGGTGGCTGTGTCTTTTTGATTTTAATTTCCCTAAGCTATAGGACCATAAGTGGAAGTGCCCTAGGCTCTGTTGCTTTGTTTTTTAGATGTTTCAGGAAACACCATACACTTCTCCTGAGTGTCTGTTGGCAATTTACATCCCGCCCATCAGCATAACAAGGCTCCCAGTTCTCCATGGCCTGTCCTGCCTTTCTGGATTTTACACTTTTTTCCGATGGCCCTTTTGACCGGGGGGAAGTGAGACTTCATTGTAGTGCAGATTTCCTTTGCATGCTTGCTTGGTTGGCCAAAAAGGGCGTATGCGTTTTTTCCTGAATATATTCAGGAAAAAACGCATACGCCCTTTTTGGCCAAGTGCATCATTGTGGACGTTCTGCCTCTTTTCCTATGCTTTCAATGCAATTCCAGTTTACCTCCTGAAATCGGTTTCCTGCAATTCTGCCCCGCTTTCAAGTCCTCTTGGCAGCCTTACTTCAGTATATTTTTGGACGATAGCTGTCATTTATAACTCTGCAGGTTTGTGAATTACAGTGCCCCTGAGCTCCTTTCTTCAACTCGCTTTCTTGTGAGCTGGCTGCAACACCGCAGGATGGCTTCAGGCCCTAATCTGGTTCTGGCACGGCACGCTGAGCCTTTGGTTATTTCCTCTTCCTGGCGGGAAATGAGAGTTAAATTTGCCCGTCCAGACACCTCCAGCTAGTCTCTCATTGGTTCTCCGTATTCCTGTTCATCTTCCGCAGAAATTGCAAATTGGGCCAAACAGGAGGTTAAAGGCGCTGACTCTCCAAGTTGGGAGAGTGTTAGTAAAGCATCTGGAATGTTGCACCCGAGTACCATGGGAGGAAAACTGAGATATATTTGAACACTTCTCCCGTTCACATGGTTGATCATACTCTGGGTTCCACATGCAAGTTTCAGCTGAAGGAAGAATACCTTAAACCTGGAGAGTTGAGACCCGTGGAATGGGTACCATGCAATATGACTTCAAAGGGTCTTCATTTGCTCACCGAACCTCTCCAATCCTATCACTGCTGCGTTTTTGCCCCTGTACACATGCTTGATTCTCTTATGGAGACATAGCAATCCATAGGTTTTAAGATACTTACTAGTCAGGTACATTCTTAAGCGTTTAATATGGGGTGTTGAGTCCATTTCGTTGAGCAAGGAGTAGCTCTTGTCTATTCCATATTTGGCTTAAGGAACTTTATCTGTGCTCATTTCAATCTCTGGTTTTATGCAGCACCCCAACTCAACTTTCCCCTTAAGCAAGCATAAGTTGGTTTTCTAAATTTGAGACCCTGTTCTGTTTTGGAATTCAGTTCCTGTGTAGCCAAGTTTACATTCCGTGTATTAGTGATATCTTATGATGTTTCTTTTTCTGTGTGACTTATTTCAGTTAGAATCATCGTACCTGAATCCACTCATTATGCTGCTACGGGCCTGATGACATAGATTTCATTGCTGAGTGATACTGCATTGTACGTAAGTACCATAAGTTCTTTATCCATTTTTCACTTTCTGTGATAGAGAACTTGTACGGTAAACGAGGTTCTTGTAAACAGAGGCGTCCCAAATTTTGGGGTGGCTGTGTCTTTTTGATTTTAATTTCCCTAAGCTATAGGACCATAAGTGAAAGTGCCCTAGGCTCTGTTGCCTTGTTTCTTAGATGTTTCAGGAAACACCATACACTTCTCCCGAGTGGCTGTTGGCAATTTACATCCCGCCCATCAGCATAACAAGGCTCCCAGTTCTCCATGGCCTGTCCTGCCTTTCTGGATTTTACACTTTTTTCAGATGGCCCTTTTGACCGGGGGGAAGTGAGACTTCATTGTAGTGCAGATTTCCTTTGCAAGTTTGCTTGGTTGGCCAAAAAGGGCGTATGCGTTTTTTCCTGAATATATTCAGGAAAAAACGCATACGCCCTTTTTGGCCAAGTGCATCATTGTGGACGTTCTGCCTCTTTTCCTATGCTTTCAATGCAATTCCAGTCTACCTCCTGAAATCGGTTTCCTGCAATTCTGCCCCGCTTTCAAGTCCTCTTGGCAGCCTTACTTCAGTATATTTTTGGACGATAGCTGTCATTTATAACTCTGCAGGTTTGTGAATTACAGTGCCCCTGAGCTCCTTTCTTCAACTCGCTTTCTTGTGAGCTGGCCGCAACACCGCAGGATGGCTTCAGGCCCTAATCTGGTTCCGGCACGGCACGCTGAGCCTTTGGTTATTTCCTCTTCCTGGTGGGAAATGAGAGTTAAATTTGCCCGTCCAGACACCTCCACCTAGTCTCTCATTGGTTCTCCCTATTCCTGTTCATCTTCCGCAGAAATTGCAAACTGGGCCAAACAGGAGGTTAAAGGCGCTGACTCTCCAAGTGGGGAGAGTGTTAGTAAAGCGTCTGGAATGTTGCACCCGAGTACCAGGGGAGGAAAACTGAGACATATTTGAACACGTCTCCCATTCACACTGTTGATCATACTCTGGGTTCCACATGCATATTTTAGCTGAAGGAAGAATACCTTAAACCTGGAGAGTTGAGACCCGTGTAATGGGTACCATGCAATATGACTTCAAAGGGTTTTCATTTGCTCACCGAACCTCTCCAATCCTATCACTGCTGCGTTTATGCCCCTGGACACACGCTTGATTCTCTTATGGAGACATAGCAATCCATAGGTTTTAAGATACTTACTAGTCAGGTACATTCTTAAGCGTTTAATATGGGGTGTTGAGTCCATTTCGTTGAGCAAGGAGTAGCTCTTGTCTATTCCATATTTGGCTTAAGGAACTTTATCTGTGCTCATTTCAATCTCTGGTTTTATGCAGCACCCCAACTCAACTTTCCCCTTAAGCAAGCATAAGTTGGTTTTCTAAATTTGAGACCCTGTTCTGTTTTGGAATTCAGTTCCTGTGTAGCCAAGTTTACATTCCGTGTATTAGTGATATCTTATGATGTTTCTTTTTCTGTGTGACTTATTTCAGTTAGAATCATCGTACCTGAATCCACTCATTATGCTGCTACGGGCCTGATGACATAGATTTCATTGCTGAGTGATACTGCATTGTACGTAAGTACCATAAGTTCTTTATCCATTTTTCACTTTCTGTGATAGAGAACTTGTACGGTAAACGAGGTTCTTGTAAACAGAGGCGTCCCAAATTTTGGGGTGGCTGTGTCTTTTTGATTTTAATTTCCCTAAGCTATAGGACCATAAGTGAAAGTGCCCTAGGCTCTGTTGCCTTGTTTCTTAGATGTTTCAGGAAACACCATACACTTCTCCCGAGTGGCTGTTGGCAATTTACATCCCGCCCATCAGCATAACAAGGCTCCCAGTTCTCCATGGCCTGTCCTGCCTTTCTGGATTTTACACTTTTTTCAGATGGCCCTTTTGACCGGGGGGAAGTGAGACTTCATTGTAGTGCAGATTTGCTTTGCAAGTTTGCTTGGTTGGCCAAAAAGCGCGTATGCGTTTTTTCCTGAATATATTCAGGAAAAAACGCATACGCCCTTTTTGGCCAAGTGCATCATTGTGGACGTTCTGCCTCTTTTCCTATGCTTTCAATGCAATTCCAGTCTACCTCCTGAAATCGGTTTCCTGCAATTCTGCCCCGCTTTCAAGTCCTCTTGGCAGCCTTACTTCAGTATATTTTTGGACGATAGCTGTCATTTATAACTCTGCAGGTTTGTGAATTACAGTGCCCCTGAGCTCCTTTCTTCAACTCGCTTTCTTGTGAGCTGGCCGCAACACCGCAGGATGGCTTCAGGCCCTAATCTGGTTCCGGCACGGCACGCTGAGCCTTTGGTTATTTCCTCTTCCTGGTGGGAAATGAGAGTTAAATTTGCCCGTCCAGACACCTCCAGCTAGTCTCTCATTGGTTCTCGCTATTCCTGTTCATCTTCCGCAGAAATTGCAAACTGGGCCAAACAGGAGGTTAAAGGCGCTGACTCTCCAAGTGGGGAGAGTGTTAGTAAAGCGTCTGGAATGTTGCACCCGAGTACCAGGGGAGGAAACCTGAGACATATTTGAACATGTCTCCCGTTCACACTGTTGATCATACTCTGGGTTCCACATGCATATTTTAGCTGAAGGAAGAATACCTTAAACCTGGAGAGTTGAGACCCGTGTAATGGGTACCATGCAATATGACTTCAAAGGGTCTTCATTTGCTCACCGAACCTCTCCAATCCTATCACTGCTGCGTTTATGTCCCTGTACACATGCTTGATTCTCTTTCGGAGACATAGCAATCCATAGGTTTTAAGATACTTAAGAGTCAGGTACATTCTTAGGCGTTTAATATGCGGTGTTGAGTCCATTTCGTTGAGCAAGGAGTAGCTCTTGTCTATTCCATATTTGGCTTAAGGAACTTTATCTGTGCTCATTTCAATCTCTGGTTTTATGCAGCACCCCAACTCACCTTTCCCCTTAAACAAGCATAAGTTGGTTTTCTAAATTTGAGACCCTGTTCTGTTCTGTAATTCAGTTCCTGTGTAGCCAAGTTTACATTCCGTGTATTAGTGATATCTTATGATGTTTCTTTTTCTGTGTGACTTATTTCAGTTAGAATCATCGTACCTGAATCCACTCATTGTGCTGCTACGGGCCTGATGACATAGATTTCATTGCTGAGTGATACTGCATTGTACGTAAGTACCACAAGTTTTTTATCCATTTTTCACTTTCTGTGATAGAGAACTTGTACGGTAAACGAGGTTCATGTAAACAGAGGCGTCCCAAATTTTGGGGTGGCTGTGTCTTTTTGATTTTAATTTCCCTAAGCTATAGGACCATAAGTGAAAGTGCCCTAGGCTCTGTTGCTTTGTTTCTTAGATGTTTCAGGAAACACCATACACTTCTCCCGAGTGGCTGTTGGCAATTTACATCCCGCCCATCAGCATAACAAGGCTCCCAGTTCTCCATGGCCTGTCCTGCCTTTCTGGATTTTACACTTTTTTCAGATGGCCCTTTTGACCGGGGGGAAGTGAGACTTCATTGTAGTGCAGATTTCCTTTGCAAGTTTGCTTGGTTGGCCAAAAAGGGCGTATGCGTTTTTTCCTGAATATATTCAGGAAAAAACGCATACGCCCTTTTTGGCCAAGTGCATCATTGTGGACGTTCTGCCTCTTTTCCTATGCTTTCAATGCAATTCCAGTCTACCTCCTGAAATCGGTTTCCTGCAATTCTGCCCCGCTTTGAAGTCCTCTTGGCAGCCTTACTTCAGTATATTTTTGGACGATAGTTGTCATTTATAACTCTGCAGGTTTGTGAATTACAGTGCCCCTGAGCTCCTTTCTTCAACTCGCTTTCTTGTGAGCTGGCCGCAACACCGCAGGATGGCTTCAGGCCCTAATCTGGTTCCGGCACGGCACGCTGAGCCTTTGGTTATTTCCTCTTCCTGGTGGGAAATGAGAGTTAAATTTGCCCGTCCAGACACCTCCAGCTAGTCTCTCACTGGTTCTCGCTATTCCTGTTCATCTTCCGCAGAAATTGCAAACTGGGCCAAACAGGAGGTTAAAGGCGCTGACTCTCCAAGTGGGGAGAGTGTTAGTAAAGCGTCTGGAATGTTGCACCCGAGTACCAGGGGAGGAAACCTGAGACATATTTGAACACGTCTCCCGTTCACACTGTTGATCATACTCTGGGTTCCACATGCATATTTTAGCTGAAGGAAGAATACCTTAAACCTGGAGAGTTGAGACCCGTGTAATGGGTACCATGCAATATGACTTCAAAGGGTCTTCATTTGCTCACCGAACCTCTCCAATCCTATCACTGCTGCGTTTATGTCCCTGTACACATGCTTGATTCTCTTTCGGAGACATAGCAATCCATAGGTTTTAAGATACTTAAGAGTCAGGTACATTCTTAGGCGTTTAATATGCGGTGTTGAGTCCATTTCGTTGAGCAAGGAGTAGCTCTTGTCTATTCCATATTTGGCTTAAGGAACTTTATCTGTGCTCATTTCAATCTCTGGTTTTATGCAGCACCCCAACTCACCTTTCCCCTTAAACAAGCATAAGTTGGTTTTCTAAATTTGAGACCCTGTTCTGTTCTGTAATTCAGTTCCTGTGTAGCCAAGTTTACATTCCGTGTATTACTGATATCTTATGATGTTTCTTTTTCTGTGTGACTTATTTCAGTTAGAATCATCGTACCTGAATCCACTCATTGTGCTGCTACGGGCCTGATGACATAGATTTCACTGCTGAGTGATACTGCATTGTACGTAAGTACCACAAGTTCTTTATCCATTTTTCACTTTCAGTGATATTGAACTTGTACGGTAAATGAGGTTTTTGTAAACAGAGGCGTCCCAAACATTGGGGTGGCTGTATCTTTTTGATTTTAATTTCCCTAAGCTATAGGACCATAAGTGGAAGTGCCCTAGGCTCTGTTGCTTTGTTTCTTAGATGTTTCAGGAAACACCATACACTTCTCCCGAGTGTCTGTTGGCAATTTACATCCCGCCCATCAGCATAACAAGGCTCCCAGTTCTCCATGGCCTGTCCTGCCTTTCTGGATTTTACACTTTTTTCAGATGACCCTTTTGACCGGGGGGAAGTGAGACTTCATTGTAGTGCAGATTTCCTTTGCAAGCTTGCTTGGTTGGCCAAAAAGGGCGTATGCGTTTTTTCCTGAATATATTCAGGAAAAAACGCATTCGCCCTTTTTGGCCAAGTGCATCATTGTGGACGTTCTGCCTCTTTTCCTATGCTTTCAATGCAATTCCAGTCTACCTCCTGAAATCGGTTTCCTGCAATTCTGCTCCGCTTTCAAGTCCTCTTGGTAGCCGTACTTCAGTATATTTTTGGACGATAGTTGTCATTTATAACTCTGCAGGTTTGTGAATTACAGTGCCCCTGAGCTCCTTTCTTCAACTCGCTTTCTTGTGAGCTGGCCGCAACACCGCAGGATGGCTTCAGGCCCTAATCTGGTTCCGGCACGGCACGCTGAGCCTTTGGTTATTTCCTCTTCCTGGTGGGAAATGAGAGTTAAATGTGCCCGTCCAGACACCTCCAGCTAGTCTCTCATTGGTTCTCGCTATTCCTGTTCATCTTCCGCAGAAATTGCAAACTGGGCCAAACAGGAGGTTAAAGGGACTGACTCTCCAAGTCGGGAGAGTGTTAGTAAAGCGTCTGGAATGTTGCACCCGAGTACCAGGGTACGAAAACTGAGACATATTTGAACACGTCTCCCGATCACATGGTTGATCATACTCTAGGTTCCACATGCATGTTTTAGCTGAAGGAAGAATACCTTAAACCTGGGTAGTTGAAACCCGTGGATTGGGTACCATGCAGTATGACTTCAAAGGGTCTTCATTTGCTCACCGAACCTCTCCAATCCTATCACTGCTGCGTTTATGTCCCTGTACACATGCTTGATTCTCTTTCGGAGACATAGCAATCCATAGGTTTTAAGATACTTAAGAGTCAGTTACATTCTTAGGCGTTTAATATGCAGTGTTGAATCCATTTCGTTGAGCAAGGAGTAGCTCTTGTCTATTCCATATTTGGCTTAAGGAACTTTATCTGTGCTCATTTCAATCTCTGGTTTTATGCAGCACCCCAACTCACCTTTACCCTTAAGCAAGCATAAGTTGGTTTTCTAAATTTGAGACCCTGTTCTGTTCTGTAATTCAGTTCCTGTGTAGCCAAGTTTACATTCCGTGTATTACTGATATCTTATGATGTTTCTTTTTCTGTGTGACTTATTTCAGTTAGAATCATCGTACCTGAATTAACTCATTGTGCTGCTACGGGCCTGATGACATAGATTTCACTGCTGAATGATACTGCATTGTACGTAAGTACCACAAGTTCTTTATCCATTTTTCACTTTCTGTGATATTGAACTTGTACGGTAAACGAGGTTCTTGTAAACAGAGGCGTCCCAAACTTTGGGGTGGCTGTGTCGTTTTGATTTAAATTTCCCTAAGCTATAGGGCCATAAGTGGAAGTGCCCTAGGCTCTGTTGCTTTGTTTTTTAGATGTTTCAGGAAACACCATACACTTCTCCCGAGTGTCTGTTGGCAATTTACATCCCGCCCATCAGCATAACAAGGCTCCCAGTTCTCCATGGCCTGTCCTGCCTTTCTGGATTTTACACTTTTTTCAGATGGCCCTTTTGACCGGGGGGAAGTGAGACTTCATTGTAGTGCAGATTTCCTTTGCAAGTTTGCTTGGTTGGCCAAAAAGGGCGTATGCGTTTTTTCCTGAATATATTCAGGAAAAAACGCATACGCCCTTTTTGGCCAAGTGCATCATTGTGGACGTTCTGCCTCTTTTCCTATGCTTTCAATGCAATTCCAGTCTACCTCCTGAAATCGGTTTCCTGCAATTCTGCCCCGCTTTCAAGTCCTCTTGGCAGCCTTACTTCAGTATATTTTTGGACGATAGCTGTCATTTATAACTCTGCAGGTTTGTGAATTACAGTGCCCCTGAGCTCCTTTCTTCAACTCGCTTTCTTGTGAGCTGGCCGCAACACCGCAGGATGGCTTCAGGCCCTAATCTGGTTCCGGCATGGCACGCTGAGCCTTTGGTTATTTCCTCTTCCTGGTGGGAAATGAGAGTTAAATTTGCCCGTCCAGACACCTCCAGCTAGTCTCTCATTGGTTCTCGCTATTCCTGTTCATCTTCCGCAGAAATTGCAAACTGGGCCAAACAGGAGGTTAAAGGCGCTGACTCTCCAAGTGGGGAGAGTGTTAGTAAAGCGTCTGGAATGTTGCACCCGAGTACCAGGGTAAGAAAACTGAGACATATTTGAACAGGTCTCCCGATCACACGGTTGATCATACTCTGGGTTCCACATGCATGTTTTAGCTGAAGGAAGAATACCTTAAACGTGGGTAGTTGAAACCCGTGGAATGGGTACCATGCAATATGACTTCAAAGGGTCTTCATTTGCTCACCAAACCTCTCCAATCCTATCACTGCTGCGTTTATGCCCCTGTACACACGCTTGATTCTCTTTTGGAGACATAGCAATCCATAGGTTTTAAGATACTTACTAGTAAGGTACATTCTTAGGCGTTTAATATGGGGTGTTGAGTCCATTTCGTTGAGCAAGGAGTAGCTCTTGTCTATTCCATATTTGGCTTAAGGAACTTTATCTGTGCTCATTTCAATCTCTGGTTTTATGCAGCACCCCAACTCACCTTTACCCTTAAACAAGCATAAGTTGGTTTTCTAAATTTGAGACCCTGTTCTGTTCTGTAATTCAGTTCCTGTGTAGCCAAGTTTACATTCCGTGTATTACTGATATCTTATGATGTTTCTTTTTCTGTGTGACTTATTTCAGTTAGAATCATCGTACCTGAATCCACTCATTGTGCTGCTACGGGCCTGATGACATAGATTTCACTGCTGAGTGATACTGCATTGTACGTAAGTACCACAAGTTCTTTATCCATTTTTCACTTTCTGTGATATTGAACTTGTACGGTAAACGAGGTTCTTGTAAACAGAGGCGTCCCAAACTTTGGGGTGGCTGTGTCGTTTTGATTTTAATTTCCCTAAGCTATAGGGCCATAAGTGGAAGTGCCCTAGGCTCTGTTGCTTTGTTTTTTAGATGTTTCAGGAAACACCATACACTTCTCCCGAGTGTCTTTTGGCAATTTACATCCCGCCCATCAGCATAACAAGGCTCCCAGTTCTCCATGGCCTGTCCTGCCTTTCTGGATTTTACACTATTTTCAGATGGCCCTTTTGACCGGGGGGAAGTGAGACTTCATTGTAGTGCAGATTTCCTTTGCAAGTTTGCTTGGTTGGCCAAAAAGGGCGTATGCGTTTTTTCCTGAATATATTCAGGAAAAAACGCATACGTCCTTTTTGGCCAAGTGCATCATTGTGGACGTTCTGCCTCTTTTCCTATGCTTTCAATGCAATTCCACTGTACCTCCTGAAATCGGTTTCCTGCAATTCTGCCCCGCTTTCAAGTCCTCTTGGCAGCCTTACTTCAGTATATTTTTGGACGATAATTGTCATTTATAACTCTGCAGGTTTGTGAATTACAGTGCCCCTGAGCTCCTTTCTTCAACTCGCTTTCTTGTGAGCTGGCCGCAACACCGCAGGATGGCTTCAGGCCCTAATCTGGTTCCGGCACGGCACGCCGAGCCTTTGGTTAATTCCTCTTCCTGGTGGGAAATGAGAGTTAAATTTGCCCGTCCAGACACCTCCAGCTAGTCTCTCATTGGTTCTCGCTATTCCTGTTCATCTTCCGCAGAAATTGCAAACTGGGCCAAACAGGAGGTTAAAGGGACTGACTCTCCAAGTCGGGAGAGTGTTAGTAAAGCGTCTGGAATGTTGCACCCGTGTACCAGGGTACGAAAACTGAGACATATTTGAACAGGTCTCCCGATCACACGGTTGATTATACTCTGGGTTCCACATGCATGTTTTAGCTGAAGGAAGAATACCTTAAACGTGGGTAGTTGAAACCCGTCGAATGGGTACCATGCAATATGACTTCAAAGTTCTTCATTTGCTCACCGAACCTCTCCAATCCTATCACTGCTGCGTTTATGCCCCTGTACACACGCTTGATTCTCTTTTGGAGACATAGCAATCCATAGGTTTTAAGATACTTACTAGTAAGGTACATTCCTAGGCGTTTAATATGGGGTGTTGAGTCCATTTCGTTGAGCAAGGAGTAGCTCTTGTCTATTCCATATTTGGCTTAAGGAACTTTATCTGTGCTCATTTCAATCTCTGGTTTTATGCAGCACCCCAACTCACCTTTCCCCTTAAGCAAGCATAAGTTGGTTTTCTAAATTTGAGACCCTGTTGTGATTTGGAATTCAGTTCCTGTGTAGCCAAGTTTACATTCCGTGTATTAGTGATATCTTATGATGTTTCTTTTTCTGTGTGACTTATTTCAGTTAGAATCATCATACCTGAATCCACTCATTATGCTGCTACGGGCCTGATGACATAGATTTCATTGCTGAGTGATACTGCATTGTACGTAAGTACCACAAGTTCTTTATCCATTTTTCACTTTCTGTGATATTGAACTTGTACGGTAAACGAGGTTCTTGTAAACAGAGGCGTCCCAAACATTGGGATGGCTGTGTCTTTTTGATTTTAATTTCCCTAAGCTATAGGACCATAAGTGAAAGTGCCCTAGGCTCTGTTGCTTTGTTTCTTAGATGTTTCTGGAAACACCATACACTTCTCCCAAGTGTCTGTTGGCAATTTACATCCCGCCCATCAGCATAACAAGGCTCCCAGTTCTCCATGGCCTGTCCCGCCTTTCTGGATTTTACACCTTTTTCAGATGGCCCTTTTGACCGGGGGGAAGTGAGACTTCATTGTAGTGCAGATTTCCTTTGCAAGTTTGCTTGGTTGGCCAAAAAGGGCGTATGCGTTTTTTCCTGAATATATTCAGGAAAAAACGCATACGCCCTTTTTGGCCAAGTACATCATTGTGGATGTTCTGCCTCTTTTCCTATGCTTTCAATGCAATTCCAGTCTACCTCCTGAAATCGGTTTCCTGCAATTCTGCCCCGCTTTCAAGTCCTCTTGGCAGCCTTACTTCAGTATATTTTTGGACGATAGCTGTCATTTATAACTCTGCAGGTTTGTGAATTACAGTGCCCCTGAGCTCCTTTCTTCAACTTGCTTTCTTGTGAGCTGGCCGCAACACCGCAGGATGGCTTCAGGCCCTAATCTGGTTCCGGCACGGCACGCTGAGCCTTTGGTTATTTCCTCTTCCTGGTGGGAAATGAGAGTTAAATTTGCCCGTCCAGACACCTCCAGCTAGTCTCTCATTGGTTCTCGCTATTCCTGTTCATCTTCCGCAGAAATTGCAAACTGGGCCAAACAGGAGGTTAAAGGCGCTGACTCTCCAAGTGGGGAGAGTGTTAGTAAAGCGTCTGGAATGTTGCACCCGAGTACCAGGGTACGAAAACTGAGACATATTTGAACACGTCTCCCGTTCACACGATTGATCATACTCTGGGTTCCACATGCATGTTTTAGCTGAAGGAAGAATACCTTAAACCTGGAGAGTTGAGACCCGTGGAATGGGTACCATAAAATATGACTTCAAAGGGTCTTCATTTGCTCACCGAACCTCTCCAATCCTATCACTGCTGCGTTTATGTCCCTGTACACATGCTTGATTCTCTTTCGGAGACATAGCAATCCATAGGTTTTAAGATACTTAAGAGTCAGGTACATTCTTAGGCGTTTAATATGCGGTGTTGAGTCCATTTCGTTGAGCAAGGAGTAGCTCTTGTCTATACCATATTTGGCTTAAGGAACTTTATCTGTGCTCATTTCAATCTCTGGTTTTATGCAGCACCCCAACTCACCTTTACCCTTAAACATGCATAAGATGGTTTTCTAAATTTGAGACCCTGTTCTGTTCTGTAATTCAGTTCCTGTGTAGGCAAGTTTACATTCCGTGTATTACTGATATCTTATGATGTTTCTTTTTCTGTGTGACTTATTTCAGTTAGAATCATCGTACCTGAATCCACTCATTGTGCTGCTACGGGCCTGATGACATAGATTTCACTGCTGAGTGATACTGCATTGTACATAAGTACCACAAGTTCTTTATCCATTTTTCACTTTCTGTGATATTGAACTTGTATGGTAAACGAGGTTCTTGTAAACAGAGGCGTCCCAAACATTGGGGTGGCTGTATCTTTTTGGTTTTAATTTCCCTAAGCTATAGGACCATAAGTGGAAGTGCCCTAGGCTCTGTTGCTTTGTTTTTTAGATGTTTCAGGAAACACCATACACTTCTCCCAAGTGTCTGTTGGCAATTTACATCCCGCCCATCAGCATAACAAGGCTCCCAGTTCTCCATGGCCTGTCCTGCCTTTCTGGATTTTACACTTTTTTCAGATGGCCCTTTTGACCGGGGGGAAGTGAGACTTCATTGTAGTGCAGATTTCCTTTGCAAGCTTGCTTGGTTGGCCAAAAAGGGCGTATGCGTTTTTTCCTGAATATATTCAGGAAAAAACGCATACGCCCTTTTTGGCCAAGTGCATCATTGTGGACGTTCTGCCTCTTTTCCTATGCTTTCAATGCAATTCCAGTCTACCTCCTGAAATCGGTTTCCTGCAATTCTGCCCCGCTTTCAAGTCCTCTTGGCAGCCTTACTTCAGTATATTTTTGGACGATAGCTGTCATTTATAACTCTGCAGGTTTGTGAATTACAGTGCCCCTGAGCCCCTTTCCTCAACTCGTTTTCTTGTGAGCTGGCCGCAACACCGCAGGATGGCTTCAGGCCCTAATCTTGTTCCGGCACGGCACGCTGAGCCTTTGGTTATTTCCTCTTCCTGGTGGGAAATGAGAGTTAAATTTGCCCGTCCAGACACCTCCAGCTAGTCTCTCATTGGTTCTCGCTATTCCTGTTCATCTTCCGCAGAAATTGCAAACTGGGCCAAACAGGAGGTTAAAGGGACTGACTCTCCAAGTCGGGAGAGTGTTAGTAAAGCGTCTGGAATGTTGCACCCGAGTACCAGGGTACGAAAACTGAGACATATTTGAACACGTCTCCCGATCACATGGTTGATCATACTCTAGGTTCCACATGCATGTTTTAGCTGAAGGAAGAATACCTTAAACCTGGGTATTTGAAACCCGTGGAATGGGTACCATGCAATATGACTTCAAAGGGTCTTCATTTGCTCACCGAACCTCTCCAATCCTATCACCGCTGCGTTTATGTCCCTGTACACATGCTTGATTCTCTTTTGGAGACATAGCAAACCATAGGTTTTAAGATACTTAAGAGTCAGGTACATTCTTAGGCGTTTAATATGGGGTGTTGAGTCCATTTCGTTGAGCAAGGAGTAGCTCTTGTCTATTCCATATTTGGCTTAAGGAACTTTATCTGTGCTCATTTCAATCTCTGGTTTTATGCAGCACCCCAACTCACCTTTACCCTTAAACAAGCATAAGTTGGTTTTCTAAATTTGAGACCCTGTTCTGTTCTGTAATTCAGTTCCTGTGTAGCCAAGTTTACATTCAGTGTATTACTGATATCTTATGATGTTTCTTTTTCTGTGTGACTTATTTCAGTTAGAATCATCGTACCTGAATCCACTCATTGTGCTGCTACGGGCCTGATGACATAGATTTCACTGCTGAGTGATACTGCATTGTACGTAAGTACCACAAGTTCTTTATCCATTTTTCACTTTCTGTGATATTGAACTTGTACGGTAAACGAGGTTCTTGTAAACAGAGGCGTCCCAAACTTTGGGGTGGCTGTGTCTTTTTCATTTTAATTTCCCTAAGCTATAGGACCATAAGTGGAAGTGCCCTAGGCTCTGTTGCTTTGTTTTTTAGATGTTTCAGGAAACACCATACACTTCTCCCGAGTGTCTGTTGGCAATTTACATCCCGCCCATCAGCATAACAAGGCTCCCAGTTCTCCATGGCCTGTCCTGCCTTTCTGGATTTTACACTTTTTGCAGATGGCCCTTTTGACCGGGGGGAAGTGAGACTTCATTGTAGTGCAGATTTCCTTTGCAAGCTTGCTTGGTTGGCCAAAAAGGGCGTATGCGTTTTTTCCTGAGTATATTCAGGAAAAAACGCATACGCCCTTTTTGGCCAAGTGCATCATTGTGGACGTTCTGCCTCTTTTCCTATGCTTTCAATGCAATTCCAGTCTACCTCCTGAAATCGGTTTCCTGCAATTCTGCCCCGCTTTCAAGTCCTCTTGGCAGCCTTACTTCAGTATATTTTTGGATGATAGCTGTCATTTATAACTCTGAAGGTTTGTGAATTACAGTGCCCCTGAGCTCCTTTCTTCAACTCGCTTTCTTGTGACCTGGCCGCAACACCGCAGGATGGCTTCAGGCCCTAATCTGGTTCCGGCACGGCACGCTGAACCTTTGATTAATTCCTGTTCCTGGTGGGAAATGAGAGTTAAATTTGCCCGTCCAGACACCTCCAGCTAGTCTCTCATTGGTTCTCGCTATTCCTGTTCATCTTCCACAGAAATTGCAAACTGGGCCAAACAGGAGGTTAAAGGGACTGACTCTCCAAGTCGGGAGAGTGTTAGTAAAGCGTCTGGAATGTTGCACCCGAGTACCAGGATACGAAAACTGAGACATATTTGAACACGTCTCCCGATCACATGGTTGATCATACTCTAGGTTCCACATGCATGTTTTAGCTGAAGGAAGAATACCTTTAATCTGGGTAGTTGAAACCCGTGGAATGGGTACCATGCAATATGACTTCAAAGGGTCTTCATTTGCTCACCGAACCTCTCCAATCCTATTACTGCTGCGTTTATGCCCCTGTACACATGCTTGATTCTCTTTTGGAGACATAGCAATCCATAGGTTTTAAGATACTTACTAGTCAGGTACATTCTTAGGCGTTTAATATGGGGTGTTGAGTCCATTTCGTTGAGCAAGGAGTAGCTCTTGTCTATTCCATATTTGGCTTAAGGAACTTTATCTGTGCTCATTTCAATCTCTGGTTTTATGCAGCACCCCAACTCACCTTTCCCCTTAAGCAAGCATAAGTTGGTTTTCTAAATTTGAGACCCTGTTCTGTTTTGGAATTCAGTTCCTGTGTAGCCAAGTTTACATTCCGTGTATTAGTGATATCTTATGATGTTTCTTTTTCTGTGTGACTTATTTCAGTTAGAATCATCGTACCTGAATCCACTCATTATGCTGCTACGGGCCTGATGACATAGATTTCATTGCTGAGTGATACTGCATTGTACGTAAGTACCACAAGTTCTTTATCCATTTTTCACTTTCTGCGATGTTGAACTTGTACTGTAAATGAGGTTCTTGTAAACAGAGGCGTCCCAAACTTTGGGGTGGCTGTGTCTTTTTGATTTTAATTTCCCTAAGCTATAGGACCATAAGTGGAAGTGCCCTAGGCTCTGTTGCTTTGTTTTTTAGATGTTTCAGGAAACACCATACACTTCTCCTGAGTGTCTGTTGGCAATTTACATCCCGCCCATCAGCATAACAAGGCTCCCAGTTCTCCATGGCCTGTCCTGCCTTTCTGGATTTTACACTTTTTTCAGATGGCCCTTTTGACCGGGGGGAAGTGAGACTTCATTGTAGTGCAGATTTCCTTTGCAAGCTTGCTTGGTTGGCCAAAAAGGGCGTATGCGTTTTTCCTGAATATATTCAGGAAAAAACGCATACGCCCTTTTTGGCCAAGTGCATCATTGTGGACGTTCTGCCTCTTTTCCTATGCTTTCAATGCAATTCCAGTTTACCTCCTGAAATCGGTTTCCTGCAATTCTGCCCCGCTTTCAAGTCCTCTTGGCAGCCTTACTTCAGTATATTTTTGGACGATAGCTGTCATTTATAACTCTGCAGGTTTGTGAATTACAGTGCCCCTGAGCTCCTTTCTTCAACTCGCTTTCTTGTGAGCTGGCCGCAACACCGCAGGATGGCTTCAGGCCCTAATCTGGTTCTGGCACGGCACGCTGAGCCTTTGGTTATTTCCTCTTCCTGGCGGGAAATGAGAGTTAAATTTGCCCGTCCAGACACCTCCAGCTAGTCTCTCATTGGTTCTCCGTATTCCTGTTCATCTTCCGCAGAAATTGCAAATTGGGCCAAACAGGAGGTTAAAGGCGCTGACTCTCCAAGTGGGGAGAGTGTTAGTAAAGCATCTGGAATGTTGCACCCGAGTACCATGGGAGGAAAACTGAGATATATTTGAACACTTCTCCCGTTCACATGGTTGATCATACTCTGGGTTCCACATGCAAGTTTCAGCTGAAGGAAGAATACCTTAAACCTGGAGAGTTGAGACCCGTGGAATGGGTACCATGCAATATGACTTCAAAGGGTCTTCATTTGCTCACCGAACCTCTCCAATCCTATCACTGCTGCGTTTATGCCCTTGGACACACGCTTGATTCTCTTATGGAGACATAGCAATCCATAGGTTTTAAGATACTTACTAATCAGGTACATTCTTAAGCGTTTAATATGGGGTGTTGAGTCCATTTCGTTGAGCAAGGAGTAGCTCTTGTCTATTCCATATTTGGCTTAAGGAACTTTATCTGTGCTCATTTCAATCTCTGCTTTTATGCAGCATCCCAACTCACCTTTACCCTTAAGCAAGCATAAGTTGGTTTTCTAAATTTGAGTCCCTGTTCTGTTCTGTAATTCAGTTCCTGTGTAGCCAAGTTTACATTCCGTGTGTTACTGATATCTTATGATGTTTCTTTTTCTGTGTGACTTATTTCAGTTATAATCATCGTACCTGAATCCACTCATTGTGCTGCTACGGGCCTGATGACATAGATTTCACTGCTGAGTGATACTGCATTGTACGTAAGTACCACAAGTTCTTTATCCATTTTTCACTTTCTGTGATATTGAACTTGTACGGTAAACGAGGTTCTTGTAAACAGAGGCGTCCCAAACTTTGGGGTGGCTGTGTCATTTTGATTTTAATTTCCCTAAGCTATAGGGCCATAAGTGGAAGTGCCCTAGGCTCTGTTGCTTTGTTTTTTAGATGTTTCAGGAAACACCATACACTTCTCCCGAGTGTCTGTTGGCAATTTACATCCCGCCCATCAGCATAACAAGGCTCCCAGTTCTCCATGGCCTGTCCTGCCTTTCTGGATTTTACACTTTTTTCAGATGGCCCTTTTGACCGGGGGGAAGTGAGACTTCATTGTAGTGCAGATTTCCTTTGCAAGTTTGCTTGGTTGGCCAAAAAGGGCGTATGCGTTTTTTCCTGAATATATTCAGGAAAAAACGCATACGCAATTTTTGGCCAAGTGCATCATTGTGGACGTTCTGCCTCTTTTCCTATGCTTTCAATGCAATTCCAGTCTACCTCCTGAAATCGGTTTCCTGCAATTCTGCCCCGCTTTCAAGTCCTCTTGGCAGCCTTACTTCAGTATATTTTTGTACGATAGCTGTCATTTATAACTCTGCAGGTTTGTGAATTACAGTGCCCCTGAGCTCCTTTCTTCAACTCGCTTTCTTGTGACCTGGCCGCAACACCGCAGGATGGCTTCAGGCCCTAATCTGGTTCCGGCACGGCACGCTGAGCCTTTGGTTAATTCCTCTTCCTGGTGGGAAACGAGAGTTAAATTTGCCCGTCCAGACACCTCCAGCTAGTCTCTCATTGGTTCTCCCTATTCCTGTTCATCTTCCGCAGAAATTGCAAACTGGGCCAAACAGGAGGTTAAAGGCGCTGACTCTCCAAGTGGGGAGAGTGTTAGTAAAGCGTCTGGAATGTTGCACCCGAGTACCAGGGGAGGAAAACTGAGACATATTTGAACACGTCTCCCGTTCACACGGTTGATCATACTCTGGGTTCCACATGCATGTTATAGCTGAAGGAAGAATACCTTAAACCTGGGTAGTTGGGACCCGTGGAATGGGTACCATGCAATATGACTTCAAAGGGTCTTCATTTGCTCACCGAACCTCTCCAATCCTATCACTGCTGCGTTTATGCCCCTGTACACATGCTTGATTCTCTTTCGGAGACATAGCAATCCATAGGTTTTAAGATACTTAAGAGTCAGGTACATTCTTAGGCGTTTAATATGCGGTGTTGAGTCCATTTCGTTGAGCAAGGAGTAGCTCTTGTCTATTCCGTATTTGGCTTAAGGAACTTTATCTGTGCTCATTTCAATCTCTGGTTTTATGCAGCACCCCAACTCACCTTTACCCTTAAGCAAGCATAAGTTGGTTTTCTAAATTTGAGACCCTGTTCTGTTTTGGAATTCAGTTCCTGTGTAGCCCAGTTTACATTCCGTGTATTAGTGATATCTTATGATGTTTCTTTTTCTGTGTGACTTATTTCAGTTAGAATCATCGTACCTGAATCCACTCATTATGCTGCTACGGGCCTGATGACATAGATTTCATTGCTGAGTGATACTGCATTGTACGTAAGTACCACAAGTTCTTTATCCATTTTTCACTTTCTGTGATAGAGAACTTGTACGGTAAACGAGGTTCTTGTAAACAGAGGCGTCCCAAATTTTGGGGTGGCTGTGTCTTTTTGATTTTAATTTCCCTAAGCTATAGGACCATAAGTGAAAGTGCCCTTGGCTCTGTTGCTTTGTTTCTTAGATGTTTCAGGAAACACCATACACTTCTCCCCAGTGTCTGTTGGCAATTTACATCCCGCCCATCAGCATAACAAGGCTCCCAGTTCTCCATGGCCTGTCCTGCCTTTCTGGATTTTACACTTTTTTCAGATGGCCCTTTTGACCAGGGGGAAGTGAGACTTCATTGTAGTGCAGATTTCCTTTGCAAGTTTGCTTGGTTGGC
This sequence comes from Globicephala melas, assembly GCF_963455315.2. Lineage (NCBI taxonomy): Eukaryota > Metazoa > Chordata > Mammalia > Artiodactyla > Delphinidae > Globicephala > Globicephala melas. The sequence continues at coordinate 124,156 of NW_027207318.1, forward strand.
CAAAAAGGGCGTATGCGTTTTTTCCTGAATATATTCAGGAAAAAACGCATACGCCCTTTTTGGCCAAGTGCATCATTGTGGACGTTCTGCCTCTTTTCCTATGCTTTCAATGCAATTCCAGTCTACCTCCTGAAATCGGTTTCCTGTAATTCTGCCCTGCTTTCAAGTCCTCTTGGCAGCCTTACTTCAGTATATTTTTGGACGATAGCTGTCATTTATAACTCTGCAGGTTTGTGAATTACAGTGCCCCTGAGCTCCTTTCTTCAACTCGCTTTCTTGTGAGCTGGCCGCAACACCGCAGGATGGCTTCAGGCCCTAATCTGGTTCCGGCATGGCACGCTGAGCCTTTGGTTATTTCCTCTTCCTGGTTGGAAATGAGAGTTAAATTTGCCCGTCCAGACACCTCCACCTAGTCTCTCATTGGTTTTCGCTATTCCTGTTCATCTTCCGCAGAAATTGCAAACTGGGCCAAACAGGAGGTTAAAGGCGCTGACTCTCCAAGTGGGGAGAGTGTTAGTAAAGCGTCTGGAATGTTGCACCCGAGTACCAGGGGAGGAAAACTGAGACATATTTGAACACGTCTCCCGTTCACACTGTTGATCATACTCTGGGTTCCACATGCATATTTTAGCTGAAAGAAGAATACCTTAAACCTGGAGAGTTGAGACCCGTGTAATGGGTACCATGTAATATGACTTCAAAGGGTCTTCATTTGCTCACCGAACCTCTCCAATCCTATCACTGCTGCGTTTATGTCCCTGTACACATGCTTGATTCTCTTTCGGAGACATAGCAATCCATAGGTTTTAAGATACTTAAGAGTCAGGTACATTCTTAGGCGTTTAATATGCGGTGTTGAGTCCATTTCGTTGAGCAAGGAGTAGCTCTTGTCTATTCCATATTTGGCTTAAGGAACTTTATCTGTGCTCATTTCAATCTCTGGTTTTATGCAGCACCCCAACTCACCTTTACCCTTAAACAAGCATAAGTTGGTTTTCTAAATTTGAGACCCTGTTCTGTTCTGTAATTCAGTTCCTGTGTAGCCAAGTTTACATTCCGTGTATTACTGATATCTTATGATGTTTCTTTTTCTGTGTGACTTATTTCAGTTAGAATCATCATACCTGAATCCACTCATTGTGCTGCTACGGGCCTGATGACATAGATTTCACTGCTGAGTGATACTGCATTGTACGTAAGTACCACAAGTTCTTTATCCATTTTTCACTTTCTGTGATATTGAACTTGTACGGTAAATGAGGTTCTTGTAAACAGAGGCGTCCCAAACATTGGGGTGGCTGTATCTTTTTGATTTTAATTTCCCTAAGCTATAGGACCACAAGTGGAAGTGCCCTAGGCTCTGTTGCTTTGTTTTTTAGATGTTTCAGGAAACACCATACACTTCTCCCGAGTGTCTTTTGGCAATTTACATCCCGCCCATCAGCATAACAAGGCTCCCAGTTCTCCATGGCCTGTCCTGCCTTTCTGGATTTTACACTTTTTGCAGATGGCCCTTTTGACCGGGGGGAAGTGAGACTTCATTGTAGTGCAGATTTCCTTTGCAAGCTTGCTTGGTTGGCCAAAAAGTGCGTATGCGTTTTTTCCTGAATATATTCAGGAAAAAACGCATACGCCCTTTTTGGCCAAGTGCATCATTGTGGACGTTCTGCCTCTTTTCCTATGCTTTCAATGCAATTCCAGTCTACCTCCTGAAATCGGTTTCCTGCAATTCTGCCCCGCTTTCAAGTCCTCTTGGCAGCCTTACTTCAGTATATTTTTGTACGATAGCTGTCATTTATAACTCTGCAGGTTTGTGAATTACAGTGCCCCTGAGCTCCTTTCTTCAACTCGCTTTCTTGTGACCTGGCCGCAACACCGCAGGATGGCTTCAGGCCCTAATCTGGTTCCGGCACGGCACGCTGAGCCTTTGGTTAATTCCTCTTCCTGGTGGGAAACGAGAGTTAAATTTGCCCGTCCAGACACCTCCAGCTAGTCTCTCATTGGTTCTCCCTATTCCTGTTCATCTTCCGCAGAAATTGCAAACTGGGCCAAACAGGAGGTTAAAGGCGCTGACTCTCCAAGTGGGGAGAGTGTTAGTAAAGCGTCTGGAATGCTGCACCCGAGTACCAGGGGAGGAAAACTGAGACATATTTGAACACGTCTCCCGTTCACACGGTTGATCATACTCTGGGTTCCACATGCATGTTATAGCTGAAGGAAGAATACCTTAAACCTGGGTAGTTGGGACCCGTGGAATGGGTACCATGCAATATGACTTCAAAGGGTCTTCATTTGCTCACCGAACCTCTCCAATCCTATCACTGCTGCGTTTATGCCCCTGTACACATGCTTGATTCTCTTTCGGAGACATAGCAATCCATAGGTTTTAAGATACTTAAGAGTCAGGTACATTCTTAGGCGTTTAATATGCGGTGTTGAGTCCATTTCGTTGAGCAAGGAGTAGCTCTTGTCTATTCCGTATTTGGCTTAAGGAACTTTATCTGTGCTCATTTCAATCTCTGGTTTTATGCAGCACCCCAACTCACCTTTACCCTTAAGCAAGCATAAGTTGGTTTTCTAAATTTGAGACCCTGTTCTGTTTTGGAATTCAGTTCCTGTGTAGCCCAGTTTACATTCCGTGTATTAGTGATATCTTATGATGTTTCTTTTTCTGTGTGACTTATTTCAGTTAGAATCATCGTACCTGAATCCACTCATTATGCTGCTACGGGCCTGATGACATAGATTTCATTGCTGAGTGATACTGCATTGTACGTAAGTACCACAAGTTCTTTATCCATTTTTCACTTTCTGTGATAGAGAACTTGTACGGTAAACGAGGTTCTTGTAAACAGAGGCGTCCCAAATTTTGGGGTGGCTGTGTCTTTTTGATTTTAATTTCCCTAAGCTATAGGACCATAAGTGAAAGTGCCCTTGGCTCTGTTGCTTTGTTTCTTAGATGTTTCAGGAAACACCATACACTTCTCCCCAGTGTCTGTTGGCAATTTACATCCCGCCCATCAGCATAACAAGGCTCCCAGTTCTCCATGGCCTGTCCTGCCTTTCTGGATTTTACACTTTTTTCAGATGGCCCTTTTGACCAGGGGGAAGTGAGACTTCATTGTAGTGCAGATTTCCTTTGCAAGTTTGCTTGGTTGGCCAAAAAGGGCGTATGCGTTTTTTCCTGAATATATTCAGGAAAAAACGCATACGCCCTTTTTGGCCAAGTGCATCATTGTGGATGTTCTGCCTCTTTTCCTATGCTTTCAATGCAATTCCAGTCTACCTCCTGAAATCGGTTTCCTGTAATTCTGCCCTGCTTTCAAGTCCTCTTGGCAGCCTTACTTCAGTATATTTTTGGACGATAGCTGTCATTTATAACTCTGCAGGTTTGTGAATTACAGTGCCCCTGAGCTCCTTTCTTCAACTCGCTTTCTTGTGAGCTGGCCGCAACACCGCAGGATGGCTTCAGGCCCTAATCTGGTTCCGGCATGGCACGCTGAGCCTTTGGTTATTTCCTCTTCCTGGTGGGAAATGAGAGTTAAATTTGCCCGTCCAGACACCTCCACCTAGTCTCTCATTGGTTTTCGCTATTCCTGTTCATCTTCCGCAGAAATTGCAAACTGGGCCAAACAGGAGGTTAAAGGCGCTGACTCTCCAAGTGGGGAGAGTGTTAGTAAAGCGTCTGGAATGTTGCACCCGAGTACCAGGGGAGGAAAACTGAGACATATTTGAACACGTCTCCCGTTCACACTGTTGATCATACTCTGGGTTCCACATGCATATTTTAGCTGAAAGAAGAATACCTTAAACCTGGAGAGTTGAGACCCGTGTAATGGGTACCATGTAATATGACTTCAAAGGGTCTTCATTTGCTCACCGAACCTCTCCAATCCTATCACTGCTGCGTTTATGTCCCTGTACACATGCTTGATTCTCTTTCGGAGACATAGCAATCCATAGGTTTTAAGATACTTAAGAGTCAGGTACATTCTTAGGCGTTTAATATGCGGTGTTGAGTCCATTTCGTTGAGCAAGGAGTAGCTCTTGTCTATTCCATATTTGGCTTAAGGAACTTTATCTGTGCTCATTTCAATCTCTGGTTTTATGCAGCACCCCAACTCACCTTTACCCTTAAACAAGCATAAGTTGGTTTTCTAAATTTGAGACCCTGTTCTGTTCTGTAATTCAGTTCCTGTGTAGCCAAGTTTACATTCCGTGTATTACTGATATCTTATGATGTTTCTTTTTCTGTGTGACTTATTTCAGTTAGAATCATCATACCTGAATCCACTCATTGTGCTGCTACGGGCCTGATGACATAGATTTCACTGCTGAGTGATACTGCATTGTACGTAAGTACCACAAGTTCTTTATCCATTTTTCACTTTCTGTGATATTGAACTTGTACGGTAAATGAGGTTCTTGTAAACAGAGGCGTCCCAAACATTGGGGTGGCTGTATCTTTTTGATTTTAATTTCCCTAAGCTATAGGACCACAAGTGGAAGTGCCCTAGGCTCTGTTGCTTTGTTTTTTAGATGTTTCAGGAAACACCATACACTTCTCCCGAGTGTCTTTTGGCAATTTACATCCCGCCCATCAGCATAACAAGGCTCCCAGTTCTCCATGGCCTGTCCTGCCTTTCTGGATTTTACACTTTTTTCAGATGACCCTTTTGACCGGGGGTAAGTGAGACTTCATTGTAGTGCAGATTTCCTTTGCAAGCTTGCTTGGTTGGCCAAAAAGTGCGTATGCGTTTTTTCCTGAATATATTCAGGAAAAAACGCATACGCCCTTTTTGGCCAAGTGCATCATTGTGGACGTTCTGCCTCTTTTCCTATGCTTTCAATGCAATTCCAGTCTACCTCCTGAAATCGGTTTCCTGCAATTCTGCTCCGCTTTCAAGTCCTCTTGGTAGCCTTACTTCAGTATATTTTTGGACGATAGTTGTCATTTATAACTCTGCAGGTTTGTGAATTACAGTGCCCCTGAGCTCCTTTCTTCAACTCGTTTTCTTGTGAGCTGGCCGCAACACCGCAGGATGGCTTCAGGCCCTAATCTGGTTCCGGCACGGCACGCTGAGCCTTTGGTTATTTCCTCTTCCTGGTGGGAAATGAGAGTTAAATTTGCCCGTCCAGACACCTCCAGCTAGTCTCTCATTGGTTCTCGCTATTCCTGTTCATCTTCCGCAGAAATTGCAAACTGGGCCAAACAGGAGGTTAAAGGGACTGACTCTCCAAGTCGGGAGAGTGTTAGTAAAGCGTCTGGAATGTTGCACCCGAGTACCAGGGTACGAAAACTGAGACATATTTGAACACGTCTCCCGATCACATGGTTGATCATACTCTAGGTTCCACATGCATGTTTTAGCTGAAGGAAGAATACCTTAAACCTGGAGAGTTGAAACCCGTGGAATGGGTACCATGCAGTATGACTTCAAAGGGTCTTCATTTGCTCACCGAACCTCTCCAATCCTATCACTGCTGCGTTTATGTCCCTGTACACATGCTTGATTCTCTTTCGGAAACATAGCAATCCACAGGTTTTAAGATACTTAAGAGTCAGGTACATTCTTAGGCGTTTAATATTCGGTGTTGAGTCCATTTCGTTGAGCAAGGAGTAGCTCTTGTCTATTCCATATTTGGCTTAAGGAACTTTATCTGTGCTCATTTCAATCTCTGCTTTTATGCAGCATCCCAGCTCACCTTTACCCTTAAGTAAGCATAAGTTGGTTTTCTAAATTTGAGTCCCTGTTCTGTTCTGTAATTCAGTTCCTGTGTAGCCAAGTTTATATTCCGTGTATTAGTGATATCTTATGATGTTTCTTTTTCTGTGTGACTTATTTCAGTTAGAATCATCGTACCTGAATCCACTCATTATGCTGCTACGGGCCTGATGACATAGATTTCATTGCTGTGTGATACTGCATTGTACGTAAGTACCACAAGTTCTTTATCCATTTTTCACTTTCTGTGATAGAGAACTTGTACGGTAAACGAGGTTCTTGTAAACAGAGGCGTCCCAAATTTTGGGGTGGCTGTGTCTTTTTGATTTTAATTTCCCTAAGCTATAGGACCATAAGTGAAAGTGCCCTAGGCTCTGTTGCTTTGTTTCTTAGATGTTTCAGGAAACACCATACACTTCTCCGGAGTGGCTGTTGGCAATTTACATCCCGCCCATCAGCATAACAAGGCTCCCAGTTCTCCATGGCCTGTCCTGCCTTTCTGGATTTTACACTTTTTTCAGATGGCCCTTTTGACCGGGGGGAAGTGAGACTTCATTGTAGTGCAGATTTCCTTTGCAAGTTTGCTTGGTTGGCCAAAAAGGGCGTATGCGTTTTTTCCTGAATATATTCAGGAAAAAACGCATACGCCCTTTTTGGCCAAGTGCATCATTGTGGACGTTCTGCCTCTTTTCCTATGCTTTCAATGCAATTCCAGTCTACCTCCTGAAATCGGTTTCCTGCAATTCTGCCCCGCTTTCAAGTCCTCTTGGCAGCCTTACTTCAGTATATTTTTGGACGATAGCTGTCATTTATAACTCTGCAGGTTTGTGAATTACAGTGCCCCTGAGCTCCTTTCTTCAACTCGCTTTCTTGTGAGCTGGCCGCAACACCACAGGATGGCTTCAGGCCCTAATCTTGTTCCGGCATGGCACGCTGAGCCTTTGGTTATTTCCTCTTCCTGGTGGGAAATGAGAGTTAAATTTGCCCGTCCAGACACCTCCACCTAGTCTCTCATTGGTTCTCCCTATTCCTGTTCATCTTCCGCAGAAATTGCAAACTGGGCCAAACAGGAGGTTAAAGGCGCTGACTCTCCAAGTGGGGAGAGTGTTAGTAAAGCGTCTGGAATGTTGCACCAGAGTACCAGGGGAGGAAAACTGAGACATATTTGAACACGTCTCCCGTTCACACTGTTGATCATACTCTGGGTTCCACATGCATATTTTAGCTGAAGGAAGAATACCTTAAACCTGGAGAGTTGAGACCCGTGTAATGGGTACCATGCAATATGACTTCAAAGGGTCTTCATTTGCTCACCGAACCTCTCCAATCCTATCACTGCTGCGTTTATGCCCCTGTACACATGCTTGATTCTCTTATGGAGACATAGCAATCCATAGGTTTTAAGATACTTACTAGTCAGGTACATTCTTAAGCGTTTAATATGGGGTGTTGAGTCCATTTCGTTGAGCAAGGAGTAGCTCTTGTCTATTCCATATTTGGCTTAAGGAACTTTATCTGTGCTCATTTCAGTCTCTGGTTTTATGCAGCACCCCAACTCAACTTTCCCCTTAAGCAAGCATAAGTTGGTTTTCTAAATTTGAGACCCTGTTCTGTTTTGGAATTCAGTTCCTGTGTAGCCAAGTTTACATTCCGTGTATTAGTGATATCTTATGATGTTTCTTTTTCTGTGTGACTTATTTCAGTTAGAATCATCGTACCTGAATCCACTCATTATGCTGCTACGGGCCTGATGACATAGATTTCATTGCTGAGTGATACTGCATTGTACGTAAGTACCATAAGTTCTTTATCCATTTTTCACTTTCTGTGATAGAGAACTTGTACGGTAAACGAGGTTCTTGTAAACAGAGGCGTCCCAAATTTTGGGGTGGCTGTGTCTTTTTGATTTTAATTTCCCTAAGCTATAGGACCATAAGTGAAAGTGCCCTAGGCTCTGTTGCCTTGTTTCTTAGATGTTTCAGGAAACACCATACACTTCTCCCGAGTGGCTGTTGGCAATTTACATCCCGCCCATCAGCATAACAAGGCTCCCAGTTCTCCATGGCCTCTCCTGCCTTTCTGGATTTTACACTTTTTTCAGATGGCCCTTTTGACCGGGGGGAAGTGAGACTTCATTGTAGTGCAGATTTCCTTTGCAAGTTTGCTTGGTTGGCCAAAAAGGGCGTATGCGTTTTTTCCTGAATATATTCAGGAAAAAACGCATACGCCCTTTTTGGCCAAGTGCTTCATTGTGGACGTTCTGCCTCTTTTCCTATGCTTTCAATGCAATTCCAGTCTACCTCCTGAAATCGGTTTCCTGCAATTCTGCCCCGCTTTCAAGTCCTCTTGGCAGCCTTACTTCAGTATATTTTTGGACGATAGCTGTCATTTATAACTCTGCAGGTTTGTGAATTACAGTGCCCCTGAGCTCCTTTCTTCAACTCGCTTTCTTGTGAGCTGGCCGCAACACCGCAGGATGGCTTCAGGCCCTAATCTTGTTCCGGCATGGCACGCTGAGCCTTTGGTTATTTCCTCTTCCTGGTGGGAAATGAGAGTTAAATTTGCCCGTCCAGACACCTCCAGCTAGTCTCTCATTGGTTCTCGCTATTCCTGTTCATCTTCCGCAGAAATTGCAAACTGGGCCAAACAGGAGGTTAAAGGGACTGACTCTCCAAGTCGGGAGAGTGTTAGTAAAGCGTCTGGAATGTTGCACCCGAGTACCAGGGTACGAAAACTGAGACATATTTGAACACGTCTCCCGATCACATGGTTGATCATACTCTAGGTTCCACATGCATGTTTTAGCTGAAGGAAGAATACCTTAAACCTGGAGAGTTGAAACCCGTGGAATGGGTACCATGCAGTATGACTTCAAAGGGTCTTCATTTGCTCACCGAACCTCTCCAATCCTATCACTGCTGCGTTTATGTCCCTGTACACATGCTTGATTCTCTTTCGGAGACATAGCAATCCACAGGTTTTAAGATACTTAAGTGTCAGGTACATTCTTAGGCGTTTAATATTCGGTGTTGAGTCCATTTCGTTGAGCAAGGAGTAGCTCTTGTCTATTCCATATTTGGCTTAAGGAACTTTATCTGTGCTCATTTCAATCTCTGGTTTTATGCAGCACCCCAACTCAACTTTCCCCTTAAGCAAGCATAAGTTGGTTTTCTAAATTTGAGACCCTGTTCTGTTTTGGAATTCAGTTCCTGTGTAGCCAAGTTTACATTCCGTGTATTAGTGATATCTTATGATGTTTCTTTTTCTGTGTGACTTATTTCAGTTAGAATCATCGTACCTGAATCCACTCATTATGCTGCTACGGGCCTGATGACATAGATTTCATTGCTGAGTGATACTGCATTGTACGTAAGTACCATAAGTTCTTTATCCATTTTTCACTTTCTGTGATAGAGAACTTGTACGGTAAACGAGGTTCTTGTAAACAGAGGCGTCCCAAATTTTGGGGTGGCTGTGTCTTTTTGATTTTAATTTCCCTAAGCTATAGGACCATAAGTGAAAGTGCCCTAGGCTCTGTTGCCTTGTTTCTTAGATGTTTCAGGAAACACCATACACTTCTCCCGAGTGGCTGTTGGCAATTTACATCCCGCCCATCAGCATAACAAGGCTCCCAGTTCTCCATGGCCTGTCCTGCCTTTCTGGATTTTACACTTTTTTCAGATGGCCCATTTGACCGGGGGGAAGTGAGACTTCATTGTAGTGCAGATTTCCTTTGCAAGTTTGCTTGGTTGGCCAAAAAGGGCGTATGCGTTTTTTCCTGAATATATTCAGGAAAAAACGCATACGCCCTTTTTGGCCAAGTGCATCATTGTGGACGTTCTGCCTCTTTTCCTATGCTTTCAATGCAATTCCAGTCTACCTCCTGAAATCGGTTTCCTGCAATTCTGCCCCGCTTTCAAGTCCTCTTGGCAGCCTTACTTCAGTATATTTTTGGACGATAGCTGTCATTTATAACTCTGCAGGTTTGTGAATTACAGTGCCCCTGAGCTCCTTTCTTCAACTCGCTTTCTTGTGAGCTGGCCGCAACACCGCAGGATGGCTTCAGGCCCTAATCTTGTTCCGGCATGGCACGCTGAGCCTTTGGTTATTTCCTGTTCCTGGTGGGAAATGAGAGTTAAATTTGCCCGTCCAGGCACCTCCACCTAGTCTCTCATTGGTTCTCGCTATTCCTGTTCATCTTCCGCAGAAATTGCAAACTGGGCCAAACAGGAGGTTAAAGGCGCTGACTCTCCAAGTGGGGAGAGTGTTAGTAAAGCGTCTGGAATGTTGCACCCGAGTACCAGGGGAGGAAAACTGAGACATATTTGAACACGTCTCCCATTCACACTGTTGATCATACTCTGGGTTCCACATGCATATTTTAGCTGAAGGAAGAATACCTTAAACCTGGAGAGTTGAGACCCGTGTAATGGGTACCATGCAATATGACTTCAAAGGGTTTTCATTTGCTCACCGAACCTCTCCAATCCTATCACTGCTGCGTTTATGCCCCTGGACACACGCTTGATTCTCTTATGGAGACATAGCAATCCATAGGTTTTAAGATACTTACTAGTCAGGTACATTCTTAAGCGTTTAATATGGGGTGTTGAGTCCATTTCGTTGAGCAAGGAGTAGCTCTTGTCTATTCCATATTTGGCTTAAGGAACTTTATCTGTGCTCATTTCAATCTCTGGTTTTATGCAGCACCCCAACTCAACTTTCCCCTTAAGCAAGCATAAGTTGGTTTTCTAAATTTGAGACCCTGTTCTGTTTTGGAATTCAGTTCCTGTGTAGCCAAGTTTACATTCCGTGTATTAGTGATATCTTATGATGTTTCTTTTTCTGTGTGACTTATTTCAGTTAGAATCATCGTACCTGAATCCACTCATTATGCTGCTACGGGCCTGATGACATAGATTTCATTGCTGAGTGATACTGCATTGTACGTAAGTACCATAAGTTCTTTATCCATTTTTCACTTTCTGTGATAGAGAACTTGTACGGTAAACGAGGTTCTTGTAAACAGAGGCGTCCCAAATTTTGGGGTGGCTGTGTCTTTTTGATTTTAATTTCCCTAAGCTATAGGACCATAAGTGAAAGTGCCCTAGGCTCTGTTGCCTTGTTTCTTAGATGTTTCAGGAAACACCATACACTTCTCCCGAGTGTCTGTTGGCAATTTACATCCCGCCCATCAGCATAACAAGGCTCCCAGTTCTCCATGGCCTGTCCTGCCTTTCTGGATTTTACACTTTTTTCAGATGGCCCATTTGACCGGGGGGAAGTGAGACTTCATTGTAGTGCAGATTTCCTTTGCAAGTTTGCTTGGTTGGCCAAAAAGGGCGTATGCGTTTTTTCCTGAATATATTCAGGAAAAAACGCATACGCCCTTTTTGGCCAAGTGCATCATTGTGGACGTTCTGCCTCTTTTCCTATGCTTTCAATGCAATTCCAGTCTACCTCCTGAAATCGGTTTCCTGCAATTCTGCCCCGCTTTCAAGTCCTCTTGGCAGCCTTACTTCAGTATATTTTTGGACGATAGCTGTCATTTATAACTCTGCAGGTTTGTGAATTACAGTGCCCCTGAGCTCCTTTCTTCAACTCGCTTTCTTGTGAGCTGGCCGCAACACCGCAGGATGGCTTCAGGCCCTAATCTTGTTCCGGCATGGCACGCTGAGCCTTTGGTTATTTCCTGTTCCTGGTGGGAAATGAGAGTTAAATTTGCCCGTCCAGACACCTCCACCTAGTCTCTCATTGGTTCTCCCTATTCCTGTTCATCTTCCGCAGAAATTGCAAACTGGGCCAAACAGGAGGTTAAAGGCGCTGACTCTCCAAGTGGGGAGAGTGTTAGTAAAGCGTCTGGAATGTTGCACCCGAGTACCAGGGTACGAAAACTGAGACATATTTGAACACGTCTCCCATTCACACTGTTGATCATACTCTGGGTTCCACATGCATATTTTAGCTGAAGGAAGAATACCTTAAACCTGGAGAGTTGAGACCCGTGTAATGGGTACCATGCAATATGACTTCAAAGGGTTTTCATTTGCTCACCGAACCTCTCCAATCCTATCACTGCTGCGTTTATGCCCCTGGACACACGCTTGATTCTCTTATGGAGACATAGCAATCCATAGGTTTTAAGATACTTACTAGTCAGGTACATTCTTAAGCGTTTAATATGGGGTGTTGAGTCCATTTCGTTGAGCAAGGAGTAGCTCTTGTCTATTCCATATTTGGCTTAAGGAACTTTATCTGTGCTCATTTCAATCTCTGGTTTTATGCAGCACCCCAACTCAACTTTCCCCTTAAGCAAGCATAAGTTGGTTTTCTAAATTTGAGACCCTGTTCTGTTTTGGAATTCAGTTCCTGTGTAGCCAAGTTTACATTCCGTGTATTAGTGATATCTTATGATGTTTCTTTTTCTGTGTGACTTATTTCAGTTAGAATCATCGTACCTGAATCCACTCATTATGCTGCTACGGGCCTGATGACATAGATTTCATTGCTGAGTGATACTGCATTGTACGTAAGTACCATAAGTTCTTTATCCATTTTTCACTTTCTGTGATAGAGAACTTGTACGGTAAACGAGGTTCTTGTAAACAGAGGCGTCCCAAATTTTGGGGTGGCTGTGTCTTTTTGATTTTAATTTCCCTAAGCTATAGGACCATAAGTGAAAGTGCCCTAGGCTCTGTTGCCTTGTTTCTTAGATGTTTCAGGAAACACCATACACTTCTCCCGAGTGGCTGTTGGCAATTTACATCCCGCCCATCAGCATAACAAGGCTCCCAGTTCTCCATGGCCTGTCCTGCCTTTCTGGATTTTACACTTTTTTCAGATGGCCCATTTGACCGGGGGGAAGTGAGACTTCATTGTAGTGCAGATTTCCTTTGCAAGTTTGCTTGGTTGGCCAAAAAGGGCGTATGCGTTTTTTCCTGAATATATTCAGGAAAAAACGCATACGCCCTTTTTGGCCAAGTGCATCATTGTGGACGTTCTGCCTCTTTTCCTATGCTTTCAATGCAATTCCAGTCTACCTCCTGAAATCGGTTTCCTGCAATTCTGCCCCGCTTTCAAGTCCTCTTGGCAGCCTTACTTCAGTATATTTTTGGACGATAGCTGTCATTTATAACTCTGCAGGTTTGTGAATTACAGTGCCCCTGAGCTCCTTTCTTCAACTCGCTTTCTTGTGAGCTGGCCGCAACACCGCAGGATGGCTTCAGGCCCTAATCTGGTTCCGGCACGGCACGCTGAGCCTTTGGTTATTTCCTCTTCCTGGTGGGAAATGAGAGTTAAATTTGCCCGTCCAGACACCTCCAGCTAGTCTCTCATTGGTTCTCGCTATTCCTGTTCATCTTCCGCAGAAATTGCAAACTGGGCCAAACAGGAGGTTAAAGGCGCTGACTCTCCAAGTGGGGAGAGTGTTAGTAAAGCGTCTGGAATGTTGCACCCGAGTACCAGGGGAGGAAACCTGAGACATATTTGAACACGTCTCCCATTCACACTGTTGATCATACTCTGGGTTCCACATGCATATTTTAGCTGAAGGAAGAATACCTTAAACCTGGAGAATTGAGACCCGTGTAATGGGTACCATGCAATATGACTTCAAAGGGTCTTCATTTGCTCACCGAACCTCTCCAATCCTATCACTGCTGCGTTTATGTCCCTGTACACATGCTTGATTCTCTTTCGGAGACATAGCAATCCATAGGTTTTAAGATACTTAAGAGTCAGGTACATTCTTAGGCGTTTAATATGCGGTGTTGAGTCCATTTCGTTGAGCAAGGAGTAGCTCTTGTCTATTCCATATTTGGCTTAAGGAACTTTATCTGTGCTCATTTCAATCTCTGGTTTTATGCAGCACCCCAACTCACCTTTCCCCTTAAACAAGCATAAGTTGGTTTTCTAAATTTGAGACCTTGTTCTGTTCTGTAATTCAGTTCCTGTGTAGCCAAGTTTACATTCCGTGTATTAGTGATTTCTTATGATGTTTCTTTTTCTGTGTGACTTATTTCAGTTAGAATCATCGTACCTGAATCCACTCATTGTGCTGCTACGGGCCTGATGACATAGATTTCATTGCTGAGTGATACTGCATTGTACGTAAGTACCACAAGTTTTTTATCCATTTTTCACTTTCTGTGATAGAGAACTTGTACGGTAAACGAGGTTCATGTAAACAGAGGCGTCCCAAATTTTGGGGTGGCTGTGTCTTTTTGATTTTAATTTCCCTAAGCTATAGGACCATAAGTGAAAGTGCCCTAGGCTCTGTTGCTTTGTTTCTTAGATGTTTCAGGAAACACCATACACTTCTCCCGAGTGGCTGTTGGCAATTTACATCCCGCCCATCAGCATAACAAGGCTCCCAGTTCTCCATGGCCTGTCCCGCCTTTCTGGATTTTACACTTTTTTCAGATGGCCCTTTTGACCAGGGGGAAGTGAGACTTCATTGTAGTGCAGATTTCCTTTGCAAGTTTGCTTGGTTGGCCAAAAAGGGCGTATGCGTTTTTTCCTGAATATATTCAGGAAAAAACACATACGCCCTTTTTGGCCAAGTGCATCATTGTGGACGTTCTGCCTCTTTTCCTATGCTTTCAATGCAATTCCAGTCTACCTCCTGAAATCGGTTTCCTGCAATTCTGCCCCGCTTTCAAGTCCTCTTGGCAGCCTTACTTCAGTATATTTTTGGACGATAGCTGTCATTTATAACTCTGCAGGTTTGTGAATTACAGTGCCCCTGAGCTCCTTTCTTCAACTCGCTTTCTTGTGAGCTGGCCGCAACACCGCAGGATGGCTTCAGGCCCTAATCTGGTTCCGGCACGGCACGCTGAGCCTTTGGTTATTTCCTCTTCCTGGTGGGAAATGAGAGTTAAATTTGCCCGTCCAGACACCTCCAGCTAGTCTCTCATTGGTTCTCGCTATTCCTGTTCATCTTCCGCAGAAATTGCAAACTGGGCCAAACAGGAGGTTAAAGGCGCTGACTCTCCAAGTGGGGAGAGTGTTAGTAAAGCGTCTGGAATGTTGCACCCGAGTACCAGGGGAGGAAACCTGAGACATATTTGAACACGTCTCCCGTTCACACGGTTGATCATACTCTGGGTTCCACATGCATATTTTAGCTGAAGGAAGAATACCTTAAACCAGGAGAGTTGAGACCCGTGTAATGGGTACCATGCAATATGACTTCAAAGGGTCTTCATTTGCTCACCGAACCTCTCCAATCCTATCACTGCTGCGTTTATGTCCCTGTACACATGCTTGATTCTCTTTCGGAGACATAGCAATCCATAGGTTTTAAGATACTTAAGAGTCAGGTACATTCTTAGGCGTTTAATATGCGGTGTTGAGTCCATTTCGTTGAGCAAGGAGTAGCTCTTGTCTATTCCATATTTGGCTTAAGGAACTTTATCTGTGCTCATTTCAATCTCTGGTTTTATGCAGCACCCCAACTCACCTTTCCCCTTAAACAAGCATAAGTTGGTTTTCTAAATTTGAGACCCTGTTCTGTTCTGTAATTCAGTTCCTGTGTAGCCAAGTTTACATTCCGTGTATTACTGATATCTTATGATGTTTCTTTTTCTGTGTGACTTATTTCAGTTAGAATCATCGTACCTGAATCCACTCATTGTGCTGCTACGGGCCTGATGACATAGATTTCACTGCTGAGTGATACTGCATTGTACGTAAGTACCACAAGTTCTTTATCCATTTTTCACTTTCAGTGATATTGAACTTGTACGGTAAATGAGGTTCTTGTAAACAGAGGCGTCCCAAACATTGGGGTGGCTGTATCTTTTTGATTTTAATTTCCCTAAGCTATAGGACCATAAGTGGAAGTGCCCTAGGCTCTGTTGCTTTGTTTCTTAGATGTTTCAGGAAACACCATACACTTCTCCCGAGTGTCTGTTGGCAATTTACATCCCGCCCATCAGCATAACAAGGCTCCCAGTTCTCCATGGCCTGTCCTGCCTTTCTGGATTTTACACTTTTTTCAGATGACCCTTTTGACCGGGGGGAAGTGAGACTTCATTGTAGTGCAGATTTCCTTTGCAAGCTTGCTTGGTTGGCCAAAAAGGGCGTATGCGTTTTTTCCTGCAGGAAAAAACGCATACGCCCTTTTTGGCCAAGTGCATCATTGTGGACGTTCTGCCTCTTTTCCTATGCTTTCAATGCAATTCCAGTCTACCTCCTGAAATCGGTTTCCTGCAATTCTGCTCCGCTTTCAAGTCCTCTTGGTAGCCGTACTTCAGTATATTTTTGGACGATAGTTGTCATTTATAACTCTGCAGGTTTGTGAATTACAGTGCCCCTGAGCTCCTTTCTTCAACTCGCTTTCTTGTGAGCTGGCCGCAACACCGCAGGATGGCTTCAGGCCCTAATCTGGTTCCGGCACGGCACGCTGAGCCTTTGGTTATTTCCTCTTCCTGGTGGGAAATGAGAGTTAAATGTGCCCGTCCAGACACCTCCAGCTAGTCTCTCATTGGTTCTCGCTATTCCTGTTCATCTTCCGCAGAAATTGCAAACTGGGCCAAACAGGAGGTTAAAGGGACTGACTCTCCAAGTCGGGAGAGTGTTAGTAAAGCGTCTGGAATGTTGCACCCGTGTACCAGGGTACGAAAACTGAGACATATTTGAACAGGTCTCCCGATCACACGGTTGATTATACTCTGGGTTCCACATGCATGTTTTAGCTGAAGGAAGAATACCTTAAACGTGGGTAGTTGAAACCCGTGGATGGGTACCATGCAATATGACTTCAAAGGTTCTTCATTTGCTCACCGAACCTCTCCAATCCTATCACTGCTGCGTTTATGCCCCTGTACACACGCTTGATTCTCTTTTGGAGACATAGCAATCCATAGGTTTTAAGATACTTACTAGTAAGGTACATTCCTAGGCGTTTAATATGGGGTGTTGAGTCCATTTCGTTGAGCAAGGAGTAGCTCTTGTCTATTCCATATTTGGCTTAAGGAACTTTATCTGTGCTCATTTCAATCTCTGGTTTTATGCAGCACCCCAACTCACCTTTCCCCTTAAGCAAGCATAAGTTGGTTTTCTAAATTTGAGACCCTGTTGTGATTTGGAATTCAGTTCCTGTGTAGCCAAGTTTACATTCCGTGTATTAGTGATATCTTATGATGTTTCTTTTTCTGTGTGACTTATTTCAGTTAGAATCATCATACCTGAATCCACTCATTATGCTGCTACGGGCCTGATGACATAGATTTCATTGCTGAGTGATACTGCATTGTACGTAAGTACCACAAGTTCTTTATCCATTTTTCACTTTCTGTGATATTGAACTTGTACGGTAAACGAGGTTCTTGTAAACAGAGGCGTCCCAAACATTGGGATGGCTGTGTCTTTTTGATTTTAATTTCCCTAAGCTATAGGACCATAAGTGAAAGTGCCCTAGGCTCTGTTGCTTTGTTTCTTAGATGTTTCTGGAAACACCATACACTTCTCCCAAGTGTCTGTTGGCAATTTACATCCCGCCCATCAGCATAACAAGGCTCCCAGTTCTCCATGGCCTGTCCCGCCTTTCTGGATTTTACACTTTTTTCAGATGGCCCTTTTGACCGGGGGGAAGTGAGACTTCATTGTAGTGCAGATTTCCTTTGCAAGTTTGCTTGGTTGGCCAAAAAGGGCGTATGCGTTTTTTCCTGAATATATTCAGGAAACAACGCATACGCCCTTTTTGGCCAAGTGCATCATTGTGGACGTTCTGCCTCTTTTCCTATGCTTTCAATGCAATTCCAGTCTACCTCCTGAAATCGGTTTCCTGCAATTCTGCCCCGCTTTCAAGTCCTCTTGGCAGCCTTACTTCAGTATATTTTTGGACGATAGCTGTCATTTATAACTCTGCAGGTTTGTGAATTACAGTGCCCCTGAGCTCCTTTCTTCAACTTGCTTTCTTGTGAGCTGGCCGCAACACCGCAGGATGGCTTCAGGCCCTAATCTGGTTCCGGCACGGCACGCTGAGCCTTTGGTTATTTCCTCTTCCTGGTGGGAAATGAGAGTTAAATTTGCCCGTCCAGACACCTCCAGCTAGTCTCTCATTGGTTCTCGCTATTCCTGTTCATCTTCCGCAGAAATTGCAAACTGGGCCAAACAGGAGGTTAAAGGCGCTGACTCTCCAAGTGGGGAGAGTGTTAGTAAAGCGTCTGGAATGTTGCACCCGAGTACCAGGGTACGAAAACTGAGACATATTTGAACACGTCTCCCGTTCACACGATTGATCATACTCTGGGTTCCACATGCATGTTTTAGCTGAAGGAAGAATACCTTAAACCTGGAGAGTTGAGACCCGTGGAATGGGTACCATAAAATATGACTTCAAAGGGTCTTCATTTGCTCACCGAACCTCTCCAATCCTATCACTGCTGCGTTTATGTCCCTGTACACATGCTTGATTCTCTTTCGGAGACATAGCAATCCATAGGTTTTAAGATACTTAAGAGTCAGGTACATTCTTAGGCGTTTAATATGCGGTGTTGAGTCCATTTCGTTGAGCAAGGAGTAGCTCTTGTCTATACCATATTTGGCTTAAGGAACTTTATCTGTGCTCATTTCAATCTCTGGTTTTATGCAGCACCCCAACTCACCTTTACCCTTAAACAAGCATAAGTTGGTTTTCTAAATTTGAGACCCTGTTCTGTTCTGTAATTCAGTTCCTGTGTAGGCAAGTTTACATTCCGTGTATTACTGATATCTTATGATGTTTCTTTTTCTGTGTGACTTATTTCAGTTAGAATCATCGTACCTGAATCCACTCATTGTGCTGCTACGGGCCTGATGACATAGATTTCACTGCTGAGTGATACTGCATTGTACATAAGTACCACAAGTTCTTTATCCATTTTTCACTTTCTGTGATATTGAACTTGTATGGTAAACGAGGTTCTTGTAAACAGAGGCGTCCCAAACATTGGGGTGGCTGTATCTTTTTGGTTTTAATTTCCCTAAGCTATAGGACCATAAGTGGAAGTGCCCTAGGCTCTGTTGCTTTGTTTTTTAGATGTTTCAGGAAACACCATACACTTCTCCCAAGTGTCTGTTGGCAATTTACATCCCGCCCATCAGCATAACAAGGCTCCCAGTTCTCCATGGCCTGTCCTGCCTTTCTGGATTTTACACTTTATTCAGATGGCCCTTTTGACCGGGGGGAAGTGAGACTTCATTGTAGTGCAGATTTCCTTTGCAAGCTTGCTTGGTTGGCCAAAAAGGGCGTATGCGTTTTTTCCTGAATATATTCAGGAAAAAACGCATACGCCCTTTTTGGCCAAGTGCATCATTGTGGACGTTCTGCCTCTTTTCCTATGCTTTCAATGCAATTCCAGTCTACCTCCTGAAATCGGTTTCCTGCAATTCTGCCCCGCTTTCAAGTCCTCTTGGCAGCCTTACTTCAGTATATTTTTGGACGATAGCTGTCATTTATAACTCTGCAGGTTTGTGAATTACAGTGCCCCTGAGCCCCTTTCCTCAACTCGTTTTCTTGTGAGCTGGCCGCAACACCGCAGGATGGCTTCAGGCCCTAATCTTGTTCCGGCACGGCACGCTGAGCCTTTGGTTATTTCCTCTTCCTGGTGGGAAATGAGAGTTAAATTTGCCCGTCCAGACACCTCCAGCTAGTCTCTCATTGGTTCTCGCTATTCCTGTTCATCTTCCGCAGAAATTGCAAACTGGGCCAAACAGGAGGTTAAAGGGACTGACTCTCCAAGTCGGGAGAGTGTTAGTAAAGCGTCTGGAATGTTGCACCCGAGTACCAGGGTACGAAAACTGAGACATATTTGAACACGTCTCCCGATCACATGGTTGATCATACTCTAGGTTCCACATGCATGTTTTAGCTGAAGGAAGAATACCTTAAACCTGGGTATTTGAAACCCGTGGAATGGGTACCATGCAATATGACTTCAAAGGGTCTTCATTTGCTCACCGAACCTCTCCAATCCTATCACCGCTGCGTTTATGTCCCTGTACACATGCTTGATTCTCTTTCGGAGACATAGCAATCCATAGGTTTTAAGATACTTAAGAGTCAGGTACATTCTTAGGCGTTTAATATGCGGTGTTGAGTCCATTTCGTTGAGCAAGGAGTAGCTCTTGTCTATTCCATATTTGGCTTAAGGAACTTTATCTGTGCTCATTTCAATCTCTGGTTTTATGCAGCACCCCAACTCACCTTTACCCTTAAACAAGCATAAGTTGGTTTTCTAAATTTGAGACCCTGTTCTGTTCTGTAATTCAATTCCTGTGTAGCCAAGTTTACATTCCGTGTATTACTGATATCTTATGATGTTTCTTTTTCTGTGTGACTTATTTCAGTTAGAATCATCGTACCTGAATCCACTCATTGTGCTGCTACGGGCCTGATGACATAGATTTCACTGCTGAGTGATACTGCATTGTACGTAAGTACCACAAGTTCTTTATCCATTTTTCACTTTCTGTGATATTGAACTTGTACGGTAAATGAGGTTCTTGTAAACAGAGGCGTCCCAAACATTGGGGTGGCTGTATCTTTTTGATTTTAATTTCCCTAAGCTATAGGACCATAAGTGGAAGTGCCCTAGGCTCTGTTGCTTTGTTTTTTAGATGTTTCAGGAAACACCATACACTTCTCCCGAGTGTCTGTTGGCAATTTACATCCCGCCCATCAGCATAACAAGGCTCCCAGTTCTCCATGGCCTGTCCTGCCTTTCTGGATTTTACACTTTTTTCAAATGACCCTTTTGACTGGGGGGAAGTGAGACTTCATTGTAGTGCAGATTTCCTTTGCAAGCTTGCTTGGTTGGCCAAAAAGGGCGTATGCGTTTTTTCCTGAATATATTCAGGAAAAAACGCATACGCCCTTTTTGGCCAAGTGCATCATTGTGGACGTTCTGCCTCTTTTCCTATGCTTTCAATGCAATTCCAGTCTACCTCCTGAAATCGGTTTCCTGCAATTCTGCTCCGCTTTCAAGTCCTCTTGGTAGCCTTACTTCAGTATATTTTTGGACGATAGTTGTCATTTATAACTCTGCAGGTTTTTGAATTACAGTGCCCCTGAGCTCCTTTCTTCAACTCGTTTTCTTGTGAGCTGGCCGCAACACCGCAGGATGGCTTCAGGTCCTAATCTGGTTCCGGCACGGCACGCTGAGCCTTTGGTTATTTCCTCTTCCTGGTGGGAAATGAGAGTTAAATTTGCCCGTCCAGACACCTCCAGCTAGTCTCTCATTGGTTCTCGCTATTCCTGTTCATCTTCCGCAGAAATTGCAAACTGGGCCAAACAGGAGGTTAAAGGGACTGACTCTCCAAGTCGGGAGAGTGTTAGTAAAGCGTCTGGAATGTTGCACCCGAGTACCAGGGTACGAAAACTGAGACATATTTGAACACGTCTCCCGATCACATGGTTGATCATACTCTAGGTTCCACATGCATGTTTTAGCTGAAGGAAGAATACCTTAAACCTGGGTAGTTGAAACCCGTGGAATGGGTACCATGCAGTATGACTTCAAAGGGTCTTCATTTGCTCACCGAACCTCTCCAATCCTATCACTGCTGCGTTTATGTCCCTGTACACATGCTTGATTCTCTTTCGGAGACATAGCAATCCATAGGTTTTAAGATACTTAAGAGTCAGGTACATTCTTAGGCGTTTAATATGCGGTGTTGAATCCATTTCGTTGAGCAAGGAGTAGCTCTTGTCTATTCCATATTTGGCTTAAGGAACTTTATCTGTGCTCATTTCAATCTCTGCTTTTATGCAGCATCCCAACTCACCTTTACCCTTAAGCAAGCATAAGTTGGTTTTCTAAATTTGAGTCCCTGTTCTGTTCTGTAATTCAGTTCCTGTGTAGCCAAGTTTACATTCCGTGTATTACTGATATCTTATGATGTTTCTTTTTCTGTGTGACTTATTTCAGTTAGAATCATCGTACCTGAATCCACTCATTGTGCTGCTACGGGCCTGATGACATAGATTTCACTGCTGAGTGATACTGCATTGTACGTAAGTACCACAAGTTCTTTATCCATTTTTCACTTTCTGTGATATTGAACTTGTACGGTAAACGAGGTTCTTGTAAACAGAGGCGTCCCAAACTTTGGGGTGGCTTTGTCGTTTTGATTTTAATTTCCCTAAGCTATAGGGCCATAAGTGGAAGTGCCCTAGGCTCTGTTGCTTTGTTTTTTAGATGTTTCAGGAAACACCATACACTTCTCCCGAGTGTCTGTTGGCAATTTACATCCCGCCCATCAGCATAACAAGGCTCCCAGTTCTCCATGGCCTGTCCTGCCTTTCTGGATTTTACACTATTTTCAGATGGCCCTTTTGACCGGGGGGAAGTGAGACTTCATTGTAGTGCAGATTTCCTTTGCAAGCTTGCTTGGTTGGCCAAAAAGGGCGTATGCGTTTTTTCCTGAATATATTCAGGAAAAAACGCATACGTCCTTTTTGGCCAAGTGCATCATTGTGGACGTTCTGCCTCTTTTCCTATGCTTTCAATGCAATTCCAGTGTACCTCCTGAAATCGGTTTCCTGCAATTCTGCCCCGCTTTCAAGTCCTCTTGGCAGCCTTACTTCAGTATATTTTTGGACGATAGTTGTCATTTATAACTCTGCAGGTTTGTGAATTACAGTGCCCCTGAGCTCCTTTCTTCAACTCGCTTTCTTGTGAGCTGGCCGCAACACCGCAGGATGGCTTCAGGCCCTAATCTGGTTCCGGCACGGCACGCCGAGCCTTTGGTTAATTCCTCTTCCTGGTGGGAAATGAGAGTTAAATTTGCCCGTCCAGAGACCTCCAGCTAGTCTCTCATTGGTTCTTGCTATTCCTGTTCATCTTCTGCAGAAATTGCAAACTGGGCCAAACAGGAGGTTAAAGGGACTGACTCTCCAAGTCGGGAGAGTGTTAGTAAAGCGTCTGGAATGTTGCACCCGTGTACCAGGGTACGAAAACTGAGACATATTTGAACAGGTCTCCCGATCACACGGTTGATCATACTCTGGGTTCCACATGCATGTTTTAGCTGAAGGAAGAATACCTTAAACGTGGGTAGTTGAAACCCGTGGAATGGGTACCATGCAATATGACTTCAAAGGGTCTTCATTTGCTCACCAAACCTCTCCAATCCTATCACTGCTGCGTTTATGCCCCTGTACACACCCTTGATTCTCTTTTGGAGACATAGCAAACCATAGGTTTTAAGATACTTACTAGTAAGGTACATTCTTAGGCGTTTAATATGGGGTGTTGAGTCCATTTCGTTGAGCAAGGAGTAGCTCTTGTCTATTCCATATTTGGCTTAAGGAACTTTATCTGTGCTCATTTCAATCTCTGGTTTTATGCAGCACCCCAACTCACCTTTACCCTTAAACAAGCATAAGTTGGTTTTCTAAATTTGAGACCCTGTTCTGTTCTGTAATTCAGTTCCTGTGTAGCCAAGTTTACATTCAGTGTATTACTGATATCTTATGATGTTTCTTTTTCTGTGTGACTTATTTCAGTTAGAATCATCGTACCTGAATCCACTCATTGTGCTGCTACGGGCCTGATGACATAGATTTCACTGCTGAGTGATACTGCATTGTACGTAAGTACCACAAGTTCTTTATCCATTTTTCACTTTCTGTGATATTGAACTTGTACGGTAAACGAGGTTCTTGTAAACAGAGGCGTCCCAAACTTTGGGGTGGCTGTGTCGTTTTGATTTTAATTTCCCTAAGCTATAGGGCCATAAGTGGAAGTGCCCTAGGCTCTGTTGCTTTGTTTTTTAGATGTTTCAGGAAACACCATACACTTCTCCCGAGTGTCTGTTGGCAATTTACATCCCGCCCATCAGCATAACAAGGCTCCCAGTTCTCCATGGCCTGTCCTGCCTTTCTGGATTTTACACTTTTTTCAGATGGCCCTTTTGACCGGGGGGAAGTGAGACTTCATTGTAGTGCAGATTTCCTTTGCAAGTTTGCTTGGTTGGCCAAAAAGGGCGTATGCGTTTTTTCCTGAATATATTCAGGAAAAAACGCATACGTCCTTTTTGGCCAAGTGCATCATTGTGGACGTTCTGCCTCTTTTCCTATGCTTTCAATGCAATTCCAGTCTACCTCCTGAAATCGGTTTCCTGCAATTCTGCCCCGCTTTCAAGTCCTCTTGGCAGCCTTACTTCAGTATATTTTTGGACGATAGTTGTCATTTATAACTCTGCAGGTTTGTGAATTACAGTGCCCCTGAGCTCCTTTCTTCAACTCGCTTTCTTGTGAGCTGGCCGCAACACCGCAGGATGGCTTCAGGCCCTAATCTGGTTCCGGCACGGCACGCCGAGCCTTTGGTTAATTCCTCTTCCTGGTGGGAAATGAGAGTTAAATTTGCCCGTCCAGAGACCTCCAGCTAGTCTCTCATTGGTTCTGGCTATTCCTGTTCATCTTCTGCAGAAATTGCAAACTGGGCCAAACAGGAGGTTAAAGGGACTGACTCTCCAAGTCGGGAGAGTGTTAGTAAAGCGTCTGGAATGTTGCACCCGTGTACCAGGGTACGAAAACTGAGACATATTTGAACAGGTCTCCCGATCACACGGTTGATCATACTCTGGGTTCCACATGCATGTTTTAGCTGAAGGAAGAATACCTTAAACGTGGGTAGTTGAAACCCGTGGAATGGGTACCATGCAATATGACTTCAAAGGGTCTTCATTTGCTCACCAAACCTCTCCAATCCTATCACTGCTGCGTTTCTGCCCCTGTACACACGCTTGATTCTCTTTTGGAGACATAGCAATCCATAGGTTTTAAGATACTTACTAGTAAGGTACATTCTTAGGCGTTTAATATGGGGTGTTGAGTCCATTTCGTTGAGCAAGGAGTAGCTCTTGTCTATTCCATATTTGGCTTAAGGAACTTTATCTGTGCTCATTTCAATCTCTGCTTTTATGCAGCACCCCAACTCACCTTTCCCCTTAAGCAAGCATAAGTTGATTTTCTAAATTTGAGACCCTGTTGTGTTTTGGAATTCAGTTCCTGTGTAGCCAAGTTTACATTCCGTGTATTAGTGATATCTTATGATGTTTCTTTTTCTGTGTGACTTATTTCAGTTAGAATCATCGTACCTGAATCCACTCATTGTTGTGCTACGGGCCTGATGACTTAGATTTCACTGCTGAGTGATACTGCATTGTACGTAAGTACCACAAGTTCTTTATCCATTTTTCACTTTCTGTGATATTGAACTTGTACGGTAAACGAGGTTCTTGTAAACAGAGGCGTCCCAAACATTGGGGTGGCTGTATCTTTTTGATTTTAATTTCCCTAATCTATAGGACCATAAGTGGAAGTGCCCTAGGCTCTGTTGCTTTGTTTTTTAGATGTTTCAGGAAACACCATACACTTCTCCCGAGTGTCTGTTGGCAATTTACATCCCGCCCATCAGCATAACAAGGCTCCCAGTTCTCCATGGCCTGTTCTGCGTTTCTGGATTTTACACTTTTTTCAGATGGCCCTTTTGACCGGGGGGAAGTGAGACTTCATTGTAGTGCAGATTTCCTTTGCAAGCTTGCTTGGTTGGCCAAAAAGGGCGTATGCGTTTTTTCCTGAATATATTCAGGAAAAAACGCATACGCCCTTTTTGGCCAAGTGCATCATTGTGGACGTTCTGCCTCTTTTCCTATGCTTTCAATGCAATTCCAGTCTACCTCCTGAAATCGGTTTCCTGCAATTCTGCCCCGCTTTCAAGTCCTCTTGGCAGCCTTACTTCAGTATATTTTTGGACGATAGTTGTCATTTATAACTCTGCAGGCTTTTGAATTACAGTGACCCTGAGCTCCTTTCTTCAACTCCTTTTCTTGTGATCTGGCCGCAACACCACAGGATGGCTTCAGGCCCTAATCTGGTTCCGGCACGGCACGCTGAGCCTTTGGTTATTTCCCCTTCCTGGCGGGAAATGAGAGTTAAATTTGCCCGTCCAGACACCTCCAGCTAGTCTCTAATTGGTTCTCGCTATTCCTGTTCATCTTCCGCAGAAATTGCAAACTGGGCCAAACAGGAGGTTAAAGGGACTGACTCTCCAAGTTGGGAGAGTGTTAGTAAAGCGTCTGGAATGTTGCACCCGAGTACCAGGGTACGAAAACTGAGACATATTTGAACACGTCTCCCGATCACATGGTTGATCATACTCTAGGTTCCACATGCATGTTTTAGCTGAAGGAAGAATACCTTAAACCTGGGTAGTTGAAACCCGTGGAATGGGTACCATGCAATATGACTTCAAAGGGTCTTCATTTGCTCACCGAACCTCTCCAATCCTATCACTGCTGCGTTTATGTCCCTGTACACATGCTTGATTCTCTTTCGGAGACATAGCAATCCATAGGTTTTAAGATACTTAAGAGTCAGGTACATTCTTAGGCGTTTAATATGCGGTGTTGAGTCCATTTCGTTGAGCAAGGAGTAGCTCTTGTCTATTCCATATTTGGCTTAAGGAACTTTATCTGTGCTCATTTCAATCTCTGGTTTTATGCAGCACCCCAACTCACCTTTACCCTTAAACAAGCATAAGTTGGTTTTCTAAATTTGAGACCCTGTTCTGTTTTGGAATTCAGTTCCTGTGTAGCCAAGTTTACATTCTGTGTATTACTGATATCTTATGATGTTTCTTTTTCTGTGTGACTTATTTCAGTTAGAATCATTGTACCTGAATCCACTCATTGTGCTGCTACGGGCCTGATGACATAGATTTCACTGCTGAGTGATACTGCATTGTACGTAAGTACCACAAGTTCTTTATCCATTTTTCACTTTCTGTGATATTGAACTTGTACGGTAAACGAGGTTCTTGTAAACAGAGGCGTCCCAAACTTTGGGGTGTCTGTGTCTTTTTCATTTTAATTTCCCTAAGCTATAGGACCATAAGTGGAAGTGCCCTAGGCTCTGTTGCTTTGATTTTTATATGTTTCAGGAAACACCATACACTTCTCCCGAGTGTCTGTTGGCAATTTACATCCCGCCCATCAGCATAACAAGGCTCCCAGTTCTCCATGGCCTGTCCTGCCTTTCTGGATTTTACACTTTTTTCAGATGGCCCTTTTGACCGGGGGGAAGTGAGACTTCATTGTAGTGCAGATTTCTTTGCAAGCTTGCTTGGTTGGCCAAAAAGTGCGTATGCGTTTTTTCCTGAATATATTCAGGAAAAAACGCATATGCCCTTTTTGGCCAAGTGCATCATTGTGGACGTTCTGCCTCTTTTCCTATGCTTTCAATGCAATTCCAGTCTACCTCCTGAAATCGGTTTCCTGCAATTCTGCCCCGCTTTCAACTCCTCTTGGCAGCCTTACTTCAGTATATTTTTGTACGATAGATGTCATTTATAACTCTGCAGGTTTGTGAATTACAGTGCCCCTGAGCTCCTTTCTTCAACTCGCTTTCTTGTGACCTGGCCGCAACACCGCAGGATGGCTTCAGGCCCTAATCTGGTTCCGGCACGGCACGCTGAGCCTTTGGTTAATTCCTCTTCCTGGTGGGAAACGAGAGTTAAATTTGCCCGTCCAGACACCTCCAGCTAGTCTCTCATTGGTTCTCCCTATTCCTGTTCATCTTCCGCAGAAATTGCAAACTGGGCCAAACAGGAGGTTAAAGGCGCTGACTCTCCAAGTGGGGAGAGTGTTAGTAAAGCGTCTGGAATGTTGCACCCGAGTACCAGGGGAGGAAAACTGAGACATATTTGAACACGTCTCCCGTTCACACGGTTGATCATACTCTGGGTTCCACATGCATGTTATAGCTGAAGGAAGAATACCTTAAACCTGGGTAGTTGAGACCCGT
Source organism: Globicephala melas (assembly GCF_963455315.2). NCBI lineage: Eukaryota > Metazoa > Chordata > Mammalia > Artiodactyla > Delphinidae > Globicephala > Globicephala melas. Next base: position 151,678 of record NW_027207318.1, read on the forward strand.
GGAATGGGTACCATGCAATATGACTTCAAAGGGTCTTCATTTGCTCACCGAACCTCTCCAATCCTATCACTGCTGCGTTTATGCCCCTGTACACATGCTTGATTCTCTTTCGGAGACATAGCAATCCATAGGTTTTAAGATACTTAAGAGTCAGGTACATTCTTAGGCGTTTAATATGCGGTGTTGAGTCCATTTCGTTGAGCAAGGAGTAGCTCTTGTCTATTCCGTATTTGGCTTAAGGAACTTTATCTGTGCTCATTTCAATCTCTGGTTTTATGCAGCACCCCAACTCACCTTTACCCTTAAGCAAGCATAAGTTGGTTTTCTAAATTTGAGACCCTGTTCTGTTCTGTAATTCAGTTCCTGTGTAGCCAAGTTTACATTCCGTGTATTACTGATATCTTATGATGTTTCTTTTTCTGTGTGACTTATTTCAGTTAGAATCATCGTACCTGAATCCACTCATTGTGCTGCTACGGGCCTGATGACATAGATTTCACTGCTGAGTGATACTGCATTGTACGTAAGTACCACAAGTTCTTTATCCATTTTTCACTTTCTGTGATATTGAACTTGTACGGTAAACGAGGTTCTTGTAAACAGAGGCGTCCCAAACTTTGGGGTGGCTGTGTCGTTTGGATTATAATTTCCCTAAGCTATAGGGCCATAAGTGGAAGTGCCCTAGGCTCTGTTGCTTTGTTTTTTAGATGTTTCAGGAAACACCATACAGTTCTCCCGAGTGTCTGTTGGCAATTTACATCCCGCCCATCAGCATAACAAGGCTCCCAGTTCTCCATGGCCTGTCCTGCCTTTCTGGATTTTACACTTTTTTCAGATGGCCCTTTTGACTGTGGGGAAGTGAGACTTCATTGTAGTGCAGATTTGCTTTGCAAGCTTGCTTGGTTGGCCAAACAGGGCGTATGCGTTTTTTCCTGAATATATTCAGGAAAAAACGCATACGCCCTTTTTGGCCAAGTGCATCATTGTGGACGTTCTGCCTCTTTTCCTATGCTTTCAATGCAATTCCAGTCTACCTCCTGAAATCGGTTTCCTGCAATTCTGCCCCGCTTTCAACTCCTCTTGGCAGCCTTACTTCAGTATATTTTTGGACGATAGCTGTCATTTATAACTCTGCAGGTTTGTGAATTACAGTGCCCCTGAGCTCCTTTCTTCAACTCGCTTTCTTGTGACCTGGCCGCAACACCGCAGGATGGCTTCAGGCCCTAATCTGGTTCCGGCACGGCACGCTGCACCTTTGGTTAATTCCTCTTCCTGGTGGGAAACGAGAGTTAAATTTGCCCGTCCAGACACCTCCAGCTAGTCTCTCATTGGTTCTCCCTATTCCTGTTCATCTTCCGCAGAAATTGCAAACTGGGCCAAACAGGAGGTTAAAGGCGCTGACTCTCCAAGTGGGGAGAGTGTTAGTAAAGCGTCTGGAATGTTGCACCCGAGTACCAGGGGAGGAATACTGAGACATATTTGAACACGTCTCCCGTTCACACGGTTGATCATACTCTGGGTTCCACATGCATGTTTTAGCTGAAGGAAGAATACCTTAAACCTGGGTAGTTGAAACCCGTGGAATGGGTACCATGCAATATGACTTCAAAGGGTTTTCATTTGCTCACCGAACCTCTCCAATCCTATCACTGCTGCGTTTATGCCCCTGTACACACGCTTGATTCTCTTTTGGAGACATAGCAATCCATAGGTTTTAAGATACTTACTAGTCAGGTACATTCTTAGGCGTTTAATATGGGGTGTTGAGTCCATTTCGTTGAGCAAGGAGTAGCTCTTGTCTATTCCATATTTGGCTTAAGGAACTTTATCTGTGCTCATTTCAATCTCTGGTTTTATGCAGCACCCCACCTCACCTTTACCCTTAAGCAAGCATAAGTTGGTTTTCTAAATTTGAGACCCTGTTGTGTTTTGGAATTCAGTTCCTGTGTAGCCAAGTTTACATTCCGTGTATTAGTGATATCTTATGATGTTTCTTTTTCTGTGTGACTTATTTCAGTTAGAATCATCGTACCTGAATCCACTCATTATGCTGCTACGGGCCAGATGACATAGATTTCATTGCTGAGTGATACTGCATTGTACGTAAGTACCACAAGTTCTTTATCCATTTTTCACTTTCTGCGATGTTGAACTTGTACTGTAAATGAGGTTCTTGTAAACAGAGGTGTCCCAAACATTGGGGTGGCTGTGTCTTTTTGATTTTAATTTCCCTAAGCTATAGGACGATAAGTGGAAGTGCCCTAGGCTCTGTTGCTTTGTTTTTTAGATGTTTCAGGAAACACCATACACTTCTCCCGAGTGTCTGTTGGCAATTTACATCCCGCCCATCAGCATAACAAGGCTCCCAGTTCTCCATGGCCTGTTCTGCGTTTCTGGATTTTACACTTTTTTCAGATGGCCCTTTTGACCGGGGGGAAGTGAGACTTCATTGTAGTGCAGATTTCCTTTGCAAGCTTGCTTGGTTGGCCAAAAAGGGCGTATGCGTTTTTTCCTGAATATATTCAGGAAAAAACGCATACGCCCTTTTTCTCCAAGTGCATCATTGTGGACGTTCTGCCTCTTTTCCTATGCTTTCAATGCAATTCCAGTCTACCTCCTGAAATCGGTTTCCTGCAATTCTGCCCCGCTTTCAAGTCCTCTTGGCAGCCTTACCTCAGTATATTTTTGGACGATAGCTGTCATTTATAACTCTGCAGGTTTGTGAATTACAGTGCCCCTGAGCTCCTTTCTTCAACTTGCTTTCTTGTGAGCTGGCCGCAACACCGCAGGATGGCTTCAGGCCCTAATCTGGTTCCGGCACGGCACGCTGAGCCTTTGGTTATTTCCTCTTCCTGGTGGGAAATGAGAGTTAAATTTGCCCGTCCAGACACCTCCAGCTAGTCTCTCATTGGTTCTCGCTATTCCTGTTCATCTTCCGCAGAAATTGCAAACTGGGCCAAACAGGAGGTTAAAGGCGCTGACTCTCCAAGTCGGGAGAGTGTTAGTAAAGCGTCTGGAATGTTGCACCCGAGTACCAGGGTACGAAAACTGAGACATATTTGAACACGTCTCCCGTTCACACGATTGATCATACTCTGGGTTCCACATGCATGTTTTAGCTGAAGGAAGAATACCTTAAACCTGGAGAGTTGAGACCCGTGGAATGGGTACCATGAAATATGACTTCAAAGGGTCTTCATTTGCTCACCGAACCTCTCCAATCCTATCAGTGCTGCGTTTAGGTCCCTGTACACATGCTTGATTCTCTTTCGGAGACATAGCAATCCATAGGTTTTAAGATACTTAAGAGTCAGGTACATTCTTAGGCGTTTAATATGCGGTGTTGAGTCCATTTCGTTGAGCAAGGAGTAGCTCTTGTCTATTCCATATTTGGCTTAAGGAACTTTATCTGTGCTCATTTCAATCTCTGGTTTTATGCAGCACCCCAACTCACCTTTACCCTTAAACAAGCATAAGTTGGTTTTCTAAATTTGAGACCCTGTTCTGTTCTGTAATTCAGTTCCTGTGTAGCCAAGTTTACATTCCGTGTATTACTGATATCTTATGATGTTTCTTTTTCTGTGTGACTTATTTCAGTTAGAATCATCGTACCTGAATCCACTCATTGTGCTGCTACGGGCCTGATGACATAGATTTCACTGCTGAGTGATACTGCATTGTACATAAGTACCACAAGTTCTTTATCCATTTTTCACTTTCTGTGATATTGAACTTGTATGGTAAACGAGGTTCTTGTAAACAGAGGCGTCCCAAACATTGGGGTGGCTGTATCTTTTTGATTTTAATTTCCCTAAGCTATAGGACCATAAGTGGAAGTGCCCTAGGCTCTGTTGCTTTGTTTTTTAGATGTTTCAGGAAACACCATACACTTCTCCCGAGTGTCTGTTGGCAATTTACATCCCGCCCATCAGCATAACAAGGCTCCCAGTTCTCCATGGCCTGTCCTGCCTTTCTGGATTTTACACTTTTTGCAGATGGCCCTTTTGACCGGGGGGAAGTGAGACTTCATTGTAGTGCAGATTTCCTTTGCAAGCTTGCTTGGTTGGCCAAAAAGGGCGTATGCGTTTTTTCCTGAATATATTCAGGAAAAAACGCATACGCCCTTTTTGGCCAAGTGCATCATTGTGGACGTTCTGCCTCTTTTCCTATGCTTTCAATGCAATTCCAGTCTACCTCCTGAAATCGGTTTCCTGCAATTCTGCCCCGCTTTCAAGTCCTCTTGGCAGCCTTACTTCAGTATATTTTTGGACGATAGCTGTCATTTATAACTCTGCAGGTTTGTGAATTACAGTGCCCCTGAGCCCCTTTCTTCAACTCGTTTTCTTGTGAGCTGGCCGCAACACCGCAGGATGGCTTCAGGCCCTAATCTTGTTCCGGCACGGCACGCTGAGCCTTTGGTTATTTCCTCTTCCTGGTGGGAAATGAGAGTTAAATTTGCCCGTCCAGACACCTCCAGCTAGTCTCTCATTGGTTCTCGCTATTCCTGTTCATCTTCCGCAGAAATTGCAAACTGGGCCAAACAGGAGGTTAAAGGGACTGACTCTCCAAGTCGGGAGAGTGTTAGTAAAGCGTCTGGAATGTTGCACCCGAGTACCAGGGTACGAAAACTGAGACATATTTGAACACGTCTCCCGATCACATGGTTCATCATACTCTAGGTTCCACATGCATGTTTTAGCTGAAGGAAGAATACCTTAAACCTGGGTAGTTGAGACCCGTGGAATGGGTACCATGCAATATGACTTCAAAGGGTCTTCATTTGCTCACCGAACCTCTCCAATCCTATCACTGCTGCGTTTATGCCCCTGTACACATGCTTGATTCTCTTTCGGAGACATAGCAATCCATAGGTTTTAAGATACTTAAGAGTCAGGTACATTCTTAGGCGTTTAATATGCGGTGTTGAGTCCATTTCGTTGAGCAAGGAGTAGCTCTTGTCTATTCCGTATTTGGCTTAAGGAACTTTATCTGTGCTCATTTCAATCTCTGGTTTTATGCAGCACCCCAACTCACCTTTACCCTTAAGCAAGCATAAGTTGGTTTTCTAAATTTGAGACCCTGTTCTGTTCTGTAATTCAGTTCCTGTGTAGCCAAGTTTACATTCCGTGTATTAGTGATATCTTATGATGTTTCTTTTTCTGTGTGACTTATTTCAGTTAGAATCATCGTACCTGAATCCACTCATTGTGCTGCTACGGGCCTGATGACATAGATTTCACTGCTGAGTGATACTGCATTGTACGTAAGTACCACAAGTTCTTTATCCATTTTTCACTTTATGTGATATTGAACTTGTACGGTAAACGAGGTTCTTGTAAACAGAGGCGTCCCAAACTTTGGGGTGGCTGTGTCGTTTGGATTATAATTTCCCTAAGCTATAGGGCCATAAGTGGAAGTGCCCTAGGCTCTGTTGCTTTGTTTTTTAGATGTTTCAGGAAACACCATACAGTTCTCCCGAGTGTCTGTTGGCAATTTACATCCCGCCCATCAGCATAACAAGGCTCCCAGTTCTCCATGGCCTGTCCTGCCTTTCTGGATTTTACACTTTTTTCAGATGGCCCTTTTGACTGTGGGGAAGTGAGACTTCATTGTAGTGCAGATTTGCTTTGCAAGCTTGCTTGGTTGGCCAAACAGGGCGTATGCGTTTTTTCCTGAATATATTCAGGAAAAAACGCATACGCCCTTTTTGGCCAAGTGCATCATTGTGGACGTTCTGCCTCTTTTCCTATGCTTTCAATGCAATTCCAGTCTACCTCCTGAAATCGGTTTCCTGCAATTCTGCCCCGCTTTCAACTCCTCTTGGCAGCCTTACTTCAGTATATTTTTGGACGATAGCTGTCATTTATAACTCTGCAGGTTTGTGAATTACAGTGCCCCTGAGCTCCTTTCTTCAACTCGCTTTCTTGTGACCTGGCCGCAACACCGCAGGATGGCTTCAGGCCCTAATCTGGTTCCGGCACGGCACGCTGAGCCTTTGGTTAATTCCCCTTCCTGGTGGGAAACGAGAGTTAAATTTGCCCGTCCAGACACCTCCAGCTAGTCTCTCATTGGTTCTCCCTATTCCTGTTCATCTTCCGCAGAAATTGCAAACTGGGCCAAACAGGAGGTTAAAGGCGCTGACTCTCCAAGTGGGGAGAGTGTTAGTAAAGCGTCTGGAATGTTGCACCCGAGTACCAGGGGAGGAAAACTGAGACATATTTGAACACGTCTCCCGTTCACACGGTTGATCATACTCTGGGTTCCACATGCATGTTATAGCTGAAGGAAGAATACCTTAAACCTGGGTAGTTGAGACCCGTGGAATGGGTACCATGCAATATGACTTCAAAGGGTCTTCATTTGCTCACCGAACCTCTCCAATCCTATCACTGCTGCGTTTATGTCCCTGTACACATGCTTGATTCTCTTTCGGAGACATAGCAATCCATAGGTTTTAAGATACTTAAGAGTCAGGTACATTCTTAGGCGTTTAATATGCGGTGTTGAGTTCATTTCGTTGAGCAAGGAGTAGCTCTTGTCTATTCTATATTTGGCTTAAGGAACTTTATCTGTGCTCATTTCAATCTCTGGTTTTATGCAGCACCCCAACTCACCTTTCCCCTTAAGCAAGCATAAGTTGGTTTTCTAAATTTGAGACCCTGTTCTGTTTTGGAATTCAGTTCCTGTGTAGCCCAGTTTACATTCCGTGTATTAGTGATATCTTATGATGTTTCCTTTTCTGTGTGACTTATTTCAGTTAGAATCATCGTACCTGAATCCACTCATTATGCTGCTACGGGCCTGATGACATAGATTTCATTGCTGAGTGATACTGCATTGTACGTAAGTACCACAAGTTCTTTATCCATTTTTCACTTTCTGTGATATTGAACTTGTACGGTAAACGAGGTTCTTGTAAACAGAGGCGTCCCAAACTTTGGGGTGGCTGTGTCTTTTTCATTTTAATTTCCCTAAGCTATAGGACCATAAGTGGAAGTGCCCTAGGCTCTGTTGCTTTGTTTTTTAGATGTTTCAGGAAACACCATACACTTCTCCCGAGTGTCTGTTGGCAATTTACATCCCGCCCATCAGCATAACAAGGCTCCCAGTTCTCCATGGCCTGTCCTGCCTTTCTGGATTTTACACTTTTTTCAGATGGCCCTTTTGACCGGGGGGAAGTGAGACTTCATTGTAGTGCAGATTTCCTTTGCAAGCTTGCTTGGTTGGCCAAAAAGGGCGTATGCGTTTTTTCCTGAATATATTCAGGAAAAAACGCATACGCCCTTTTTGGCCAAGTGCATCATTGTGGACGTTCTGCCTCTTTTCCTATGCTTTCAATGCAATTCCAGTCTACCTCCTGAAATCGGTTTCCTGCAATTCTGCCCCGCTTTCAACTCCTCTTGGCAGCCTTACTTCAGTATATTTTTGGACGATAGCTGTCATTTATAACTCTGCAGGTTTGTGAATTACAGTGCCCCTGAGCTCCTTTCTTCAACTCGCTTTCTTGTGACCTGGCCGCAACACCGCAGGATGGCTTCAGGCCCTAATCTGGTTCCGGCACGGCACGCTGAGCCTTTGGTTAATTCCCCTTCCTGGTGGGAAACGAGAGTTAAATTTGCCCGTCCAGACACCTCCAGCTAGTCTCTCATTGGTTCTCCCTATTCCTGTTCATCTTCCGCAGAAATTGCAAACTGGGCCAAACAGGAGGTTAAAGGCGCTGACTCTCCAAGTGGGGAGAGTGTTAGTAAAGCGTCTGGAATGTTGCACCCGAGTACCAGGGGAGGAAAACTGAGACATATTTGAACACGTCTCCCGTTCACACGGTTGATCATACTCTGGGTTCCACATGCATGTTATAGCTGAAGGAAGAATACCTTAAACCTGGGTAGTTGAGACCCGTGGAATGGGTACCATGCAATATGACTTCAAAGGGTCTTCATTTGCTCACCGAACCTCTCCAATCCTATCACTGCTGCGTTTATGTCCCTGTACACATGCTTGATTCTCTTTCGGAGACATAGCAATCCATAGGTTTTAAGATACTTAAGAGTCAGGTACATTCTTAGGCGTTTAATATGCGGTGTTGAGTTCATTTCGTTGAGCAAGGAGTAGCTCTTGTCTATTCTATATTTGGCTTAAGGAACTTTATCTGTGCTCATTTCAATCTCTGGTTTTATGCAGCACCCCAACTCACCTTTCCCCTTAAGCAAGCATAAGTTGGTTTTCTAAATTTGAGACCCTGTTCTGTTTTGGAATTCAGTTCCTGTGTAGCCCAGTTTACATTCCGTGTATTAGTGATATCTTATGATGTTTCCTTTTCTGTGTGACTTATTTCAGTTAGAATCATCGTACCTGAATCCACTCATTATGCTGCTACGGGCCTGATGACATAGATTTCATTGCTGAGTGATACTGCATTGTACGTAAGTACCACAAGTTCTTTATCCATTTTTCACTTTCTGTGATATTGAACTTGTACGGTAAACGAGGTTCTTGTAAACAGAGGCGTCCCAAACTTTGGGGTGGCTGTGTCTTTTTCATTTTAATTTCCCTAAGCTATAGGACCATAAGTGGAAGTGCCCTAGGCTCTGTTGCTTTGTTTTTTAGATGTTTCAGGAAACACCATACACTTCTCCCGAGTGTCTGTTGGCAATTTACATCCCGCCCATCAGCATAACAAGGCTCCCAGTTCTCCATGGCCTGTCCTGCCTTTCTGGATTTTACACTTTTTTCAGATGGCCCTTTTGACCGGGGGGAAGTGAGACTTCATTGTAGTGCAGATTTCCTTTGCAAGCTTGCTTGGTTGGCCAAAAAGGGCGTATGCGTTTTTTCCTGAATATATTCAGGAAAAAACGCATACGCCCTTTTTGGCCAAGTGCATCATTGTGGACGTTCTGCCTCTTTTCCTATGCTTTCAATGCAATTCCAGTCTACCTCCTGAAATCGGTTTCCTGCAATTCTGCCCCGCTTTCAAGTCCTCTTGGCAGCCTTACTTCAGTATATTTTTGGACGATAGCTGTCATTTATAACTCTGCAGGTTTGTGAATTACAGTGCCCCTGAGTTCCTTTCTTCAACTCGCTTTCTTGTGACCTGCCCGCAACACCGCAGGATGGCTTCAGGCCCTAATCTGGTTCCAGCACGGCACGCTGAGCCTTTGGTTAATTCCTCTTCCTGGTGGGAAACGAGAGTTAAATTTGCCCGTCCAGACACCTCCAGCTAGTCTCTCATTGGTTCTCCCTATTCCTGTTCATCTTCCACAGAAATTGCAAACTGGGCCAAACAGGAGGTTAAAGGCGCTGACTCTCCAAGTGGGGAGAGTGTTAGTAAAGCGTCTGGAATGTTGCACCCGAGTACCAGGGGAGGAATACTGAGACATATTTGAACACGTCTCCCGTTCACACGGTTGATCATACTCTGGGTTCCACATGCATGTTTTAGCTGAAGGAAGAATACCTTAAACCTGGGTAGTTGAAACCCGTGGAATGGGTACCATGCAATATGACTTCAAAGGGTTTTCATTTGCTCACCGAACCTCTCCAATCCTATCACTGCTGCGTTTATGCCCCTGTACACACGCTTGATTCTCTTTTGGAGACATAGCAATCCATAGGTTTTAAGATACTTACTAGTCAGGTACATTCTTAGGCGTTTAATATGGGGTGTTGAGTCCATTTCGTTGAGCAAGGAGTAGCTCTTGTCTATTCCATATTTGGCTTAAGGAACTTTATCTGTGCTCATTTCAATCTCTGGTTTTATGCAGCACCCCACCTCACCTTTACCCTTAAGCAAGCATAAGTTGGTTTTCTAAATTTGAGACCCTGTTGTGTTTTGGAATTCAGTTCCTGTGTAGCCAAGTTTACATTCCGTGTATTAGTGATATCTTATGATGTTTCTTTTTCTGTGTGACTTATTTCAGTTAGAATCATCGTACCTGAATCCACTCATTATGCTGCTACGGGCCAGATGACATAGATTTCATTGCTGAGTGATACTGCATTGTACGTAAGTACCACAAGTTCTTTATCCATTTTTCACTTTCTGCGATGTTGAACTTGTACTGTAAATGAGGTTCTTGTAAACAGAGGTGTCCCAAACATTGGGGTGGCTGTGTCTTTTTGATTTTAATTTCCCTAAGCTATAGGACGATAAGTGGAAGTGCCCTAGGCTCTGTTGCTTTGTTTTTTAGATGTTTCAGGAAACACCATACACTTCTCCCGAGTGTCTGTTGGCAATTTACATCCCGCCCATCAGCATAACAAGGCTCCCAGTTCTCCATGGCCTGTTCTGCGTTTCTGGATTTTACACTTTTTTCAGATGGCCCTTTTGACCGGGGGGAAGTGAGACTTCATTGTAGTGCAGATTTCCTTTGCAAGCTTGCTTGGTTGGCCAAAAAGGGCGTATGCGTTTTTTCCTGAATATATTCAGGAAAAAACGCATACGCCCTTTTTCTCCAAGTGCATCATTGTGGACGTTCTGCCTCTTTTCCTATGCTTTCAATGCAATTCCAGTCTACCTCCTGAAATCGGTTTCCTGCAATTCTGCCCCGCTTTCAAGTCCTCTTGGCAGCCTTACCTCAGTATATTTTTGGACGATAGCTGTCATTTATAACTCTGCAGGTTTGTGAATTACAGTGCCCCTGAGCTCCTTTCTTCAACTTGCTTTCTTGTGAGCTGGCCGCAACACCGCAGGATGGCTTCAGGCCCTAATCTGGTTCCGGCACGGCACGCTGAGCCTTTGGTTATTTCCTCTTCCTGGTGGGAAATGAGAGTTAAATTTGCCCGTCCAGACACCTCCAGCTAGTCTCTCATTGGTTCTCGCTATTCCTGTTCATCTTCCGCAGAAATTGCAAACTGGGCCAAACAGGAGGTTAAAGGCGCTGACTCTCCAAGTCGGGAGAGTGTTAGTAAAGCGTCTGGAATGTTGCACCCGAGTACCAGGGTACGAAAACTGAGACATATTTGAACTCGTCTCCCGTTCACACGATTGATCATACTCTGGGTTCCACATGCATGTTTTAGCTGAAGGAAGAATACCTTAAACCTGGAGAGTTGAGACCCGTGGAATGGGTACCATGAAATATGACTTCAAAGGGTCTTCATTTGCTCACCGAACCTCTCCAATCCTATCAGTGCTGCGTTTAGGTCCCTGTACACATGCTTGATTCTCTTTCGGAGACATAGCAATCCATAGGTTTTAAGATACTTAAGAGTCAGGTACATTCTTAGGCGTTTAATATGCGGTGTTGAGTCCATTTCGTTGAGCAAGGAGTAGCTCTTGTCTATTCCATATTTGGCTTAAGGAACTTTATCTGTGCTCATTTCAATCTCTGGTTTTATGCAGCACCCCAACTCACCTTTACCCTTAAACAAGCATAAGTTGGTTTTCTAAATTTGAGACCCTGTTCTGTTCTGTAATTCAGTTCCTGTGTAGCCAAGTTTACATTCCGTGTATTACTGATATCTTATGATGTTTCTTTTTCTGTGTGACTTATTTCAGTTAGAATCATCGTACCTGAATCCACTCATTGTGCTGCTACGGGCCTGATGACATAGATTTCACTGCTGAGTGATACTGCATTGTACATAAGTACCACAAGTTCTTTATCCATTTTTCACTTTCTGTGATATTGAACTTGTATGGTAAACGAGGTTCTTGTAAACAGAGGCGTCCCAAACATTGGGGTGGCTGTATCTTTTTGATTTTAATTTCCCTAAGCTATAGGACCATAAGTGGAAGTGCCCTAGGCTCTGTTGCTTTGTTTTTTAGATGTTTCAGGAAACACCATACACTTCTCCCGAGTTTCTGTTGGCAATTTACATCCCGCCCATCAGCATAACAAGGCTCCCAGTTCTCCATGGCCTGTCCTGCCTTTCTGGATTTTACACTTTTTGCAGATGGCCCTTTTGACCGGGGGGAAGTGAGACTTCATTGTAGTGCAGATTTCCTTTGCAAGCTTGCTTGGTTGGCCAAAAAGGGCGTATGCGTTTTTTCCTGAATATATTCAGGAAAAAACGCATACGCCCTTTTTGGCCAAGTGCATCATTGTGGACGTTCTGCCTCTTTTCCTATGCTTTCAATGCAATTCCAGTCTACCTCCTGAAATCGGTTTCCTGCAATTCTGCCCCGCTTTCAAGTCCTCTTGGCAGCCTTACTTCAGTATATTTTTGGACGATAGCTGTCATTTATAACTCTGCAGGTTTGTGAATTACAGTGCCCCTGAGCCCCTTTCTTCAACTCGTTTTCTTGTGAGCTGGCCGCAACACCGCAGGATGGCTTCAGGCCCTAATCTTGTTCCGGCACGGCACGCTGAGCCTTTGGTTATTTCCTCATCCTGGTGGGAAATGAGAGTTAAATTTGCCCGTCCAGACACCTCCAGCTAGTCTCTCATTGGTTCTCGCTATTCCTGTTCATCTTCCGCAGAAATTGCAAACTGGGCCAAACAGGAGGTTAAAGGGACTGACTCTCCAAGTCGGGAGAGTGTTAGTAAAGCGTCTGGAATGTTGCACCCGAGTACCAGGGTACGAAAACTGAGACATATTTGAACACGTCTCCCGATCACATGGTTGATCATACTCTAGGTTCCACATGCATGTTTTAGCTGAAGGAAGAATACCTTAAACCTGGGTATTTGAAACCCGTGGAATGGGTACCATGCAATATGACTTCAAAGGGTCTTCATTTGCTCACCGAACCTCTCCAATCCTATCACCGCTGCGTTTATGTCCCTGTACACATGCTTGATTCTCTTATGGAGACATAGCAATCCATAGGTTTTAAGATACTTAAGAGTCAGGTACATTCTTAGGCGTTTAATATGCGGTGTTGAGTCCATTTCGTTGAGCAAGGAGTAGCTCTTGTCTATTCCATATTTGGCTTAAGGAACTTTATCTGTGCTCATTTCAATCTCTGGTTTTATGCAGCACCCCAACTCACCTTTACCCTTAAACAAGCATAAGTTGGTTTTCTAAATTTGAGACCCTGTTCTGTTCTGTAATTCAGTTCCTGTGTAGCCAAGTTTACATTACGTGTATTACTGATATCTTATGATGTTTCTTTTTCTGTGTGACTTATTTCAGTTAGAATCATCGTACCTGAATCCACTCATTGTGCTGCTACGGGCCTGATGACATAGATTTCACTGCTGAGTGATACTGCATTGTACGTAAGTACCACAAGTTCTTTATCCATTTTTCACTTTCTGTGATATTGAACTTGTACGGTAAATGAGGTTCTTGTAAACAGAGGCGTCCCAAACATTGGGGTGGCTGTATCTTTTTGATTTTAATTTCCCTAAGCTATAGGACCATAAGTGGAAGTGCCCTAGGCTCTGTTGCTTTGTTTTTTAGATGTTTCAGGAAACACCATACACTTCTCCCGAGTGTCTGTTGGCAATTTACATCCCGCCCATCAGCATAACAAGGCTCCCAGTTCTCCATGGCCTGTCCTGCCTTTCTGGATTTTACACTTTTTTCAAATGACCCTTTTGACCGGGGGGAAGTGAGACTTCATTGTAGTGCAGATTTCCTTTGCAAGCTTGCTTGGTTGGCCAAAAAGGGCGTATGCGTTTTTTCCTGAATATATTCAGGAAAAAACGCATACGCCCTTTTTGGCCAAGTGCATCATTGTGGACGTTCTGCCTCTTTTCCTATGCTTTCAATGCAATTCCAGTCTACCTCCTGAAATCGGTTTCCTGCAATTCTGCTCCGCTTTCAAGTCCTCTTGGTAGCCTTACTTCAGTATATTTTTGGACGATAGTTGTCATTTATAACTCTGCAGGTTTGTGAATTACAGTGCCCCTGAGCTCCTTTCTTCAACTCGTTTTCTTGTGAGCTGGCCGCAACACCGCAGGATGGCTTCAGGCCCTAATCTGGTTCCGGCACGGCACGCTGAGCCTTTGGTTATTTCCTCTTCCTGGTGGGAAATGAGAGTTAAATTTGCCCGTCCAGACACCTCCAGCTAGTCTCTCATTGGTTCTCGCTATTCCTGTTCATCTTCCGCAGAAATTGCAAACTGGGCCAAACAGGAGGTTAAAGGGACTGACTCTCCAAGTCGGGAGAGTGTTAGTAAAGCGTCTGGAATGTTGCACCCGAGTACCAGGGTACGAAAACTGAGACATATTTGAACACGTCTCCCGATCACATGGTTGATCATACTCTAGGTTCCACATGCATGTTTTAGCTGAAGGAAGAATACCTTAAACCTGGGTAGTTGAAACCCGTGGAATGGGTACCATGCAGTATGACTTCAAAGGGTCTTCATTTGCTCACCGAACCTCTCCAATCCTATCACTGCTGCGTTTATGTCCCTGTACACATGCTTGATTCTCTTTCGGAGACATAGCAATCCATAGGTTTTAAGATACTTAAGAGTCAGGTACATTCTTAGGCGTTTAATATGCGGTGTTGAATCCATTTCGTTGAGCAAGGAGTAGCTCTTGTCTATTCCATAATTGGCTTAAGGAACTTTATCTGTGCTCATTTCAATCTCTGCTTTTATGTAGCATCCCAACTCACCTTTACCCTTAAGCAAGCATAAGTTGGTTTTCTAAATTTGAGTCCCTGTTCTGTTCTGTAATTCAGTTCCTGTGTAGCCAAGTTTACATTCCGTGTATTACTGATATCTTATGATGTTTCTTTTTCTGTGTGACTTATTTCAGTTAGAATCATCGTACCTGAATCCACTCATTGTGCTGCTACGGGCCTGATGACATAGATTTCACTGCTGAGTGATACTGCATTGTACGTAAGTATCACAAGTTCTTTATCCATTTTTCACTTTCTGTGATATTGAACTTGTACGGTAAACGAGGTTCTTGTAAACAGAGGCGTCCCAAACTTTGGGGTGGCTGTGTCGTTTTGATTTTAATTTTCCTAAGCTAAGGGCCATAAGTGGAAGTGCCCTAGGCTCTGTTGCTTTGTTTTTTAGATGTTTCAGGAAACACCATACACTTCTCCCGAGTGTCTGTTGGCAATTTACATCCCGCCCATCAGCATAACAAGGCTCCCAGTTCTCCATGGCCTGTCCTGCCTTTCTGGATTTTACACTATTTTCAGATGGCCCTTTTGACCGGGGGGAAGTGAGACTTCATTGTAGTGCAGATTTCCTTTGCAAGTTTGCTTGGTTGGCCAAAAAGGGCGTATGCGTTTTTTCCTGAATATATTCAGGAAAAAACGCATACGTCCTTTTTGGCCAAGTGCATCATTGTGGACGTTCTGCCTCTTTTCCTATGCTTTCAATGCAATTCCAGTGTACCTCCTGAAATCGGTTTCCTGCAATTCTGCCCCGCTTTCAAGTCCTCTTGGCAGCCTTACTTCAGTATATTTTTGGACGATAGTTGTCATTTATAACTCTGCAGGTTAGTGAATTACAGTGCCCCTGAGCTCCTTTCTTCAACTCGCTTTCTTGTGAGCTGGCCGCAACACCGCAGGATGGCTTCAGGCCCTAATCTGGTTCCGGCACGGCACGCCGAGCCTTTGGTTAATTCCTCTTCCTGGTGGGAAATGAGAGTTAAATTTGCCCGTCCAGAGACCTCCAGCTAGTCTCTCATTGGTTCTGGCTATTCCTGTTCATCTTCTGCAGAAATTGCAAACTGGGCCAAACAGGAGGTTAAAGGGACTGACTCTCCAAGTCGGGAGAGTGTTAGTAAAGCGTCTGGAATGTTGCACCCGTGTACCAGGGTACGAAAACTGAGACATATTTGAACAGGTCTCCCGATCACACGGTTGATCATACTCTGGGTTCCACATGCATGTTTTAGCTGAAGGAAGAATACCTTAAACGTGGGTAGTTGAAACCCGTGGAATGGGTACCATGCAATATGACTTCAAAGGGTCTTCATTTGCTCACCAAACCTCTCCAATCCTATCACTGCTGCGTTTATGCCCCTGTACACACGCTTGATTCTCTTTTGGAGACATAGCAATCCATAGGTTTTAAGATACTTACTAGTAAGGTACATTCTTAGGCGTTTAATATGGGGTGTTGAGTCCATTTCGTTGAGCAAGGAGTAGCTCTTGTCTATTCCATATTTGGCTTAAGGAACTTTATCTGTGCTCATTTCAATCTCTGGTTTTATGCAGCACCCCAACTCACCTTTCCCCTTAAGCAAGCATAAGTTGGTTTTCTAAATTTGAGACCCTGTTGTGTTTTGGAATTCAGTTCCTGTGTAGCCAAGTTTACATTCCGTGTATTAGTGATATCTTATGATGTTTCTTTTTCTGTGTGACTTATTTCAGTTAGAATCATCATACCTGAATCCACTCATTATGCTGCTACGGGCCTCATGACATAGATTTCATTGCTGAGTGATATTGCATTGTACGTAAGTATCACAAGTTCTTTATCCATTTTTCACTTTCTGTGATATTGAACTTGTACGGTAAACGAGGTTCTTGTAAACAGAGGCGTCCCAAATTTTGGGGTGGCTGTGTCTTTTTGATTTTAATTTCCCTAAGCTATAGGACCATAAGTGAAAGTGCCCTAGGCTCTGTTGCTTTGTTTCTTAGATGTTTCAGGAAACACCATACACTTCTCCCAAGTGTCTGTTGGCAATTTACATCCCGCCCATCAGCATAACAAGGCTCCCAGTTCTCCATGGCCTGTTCTGCGTTTCTGGATCTTACACTTTTTTCAGATGGCCCTTTTGACCGGGGGGAAGTGAGACTTCATTGTAGTGCAGATTTCCTTTGCAAGCTTGCTTGGTTGGGCAAAAAGGGCGTATGCGTTTTTTCCTGAATATATTCAGGAAAAAACGCATACGCCCTTTTTGGCCAAGTGCATCATTGTGGACGTTCTGCCTCTTTTCCTATGCTTTCAATGCAATTCCAGTCTACCTCCTGAAATCGGTTTCCTGCAATTCTGCCCCGCTTTCAAGTCCTCTTGGCAGCCTTACTTCAGTATATTTTTGGACGATAGTTGTCATTTATAACTCTGCAGGCTTTTGAATTACAGTGACCCTGAGCTCCTTTCTTCAACTCCTTTTCTTGTGAGCTGGCCGCAACACCACAGGATGGCTTCAGGCCCTAATCTGGTTCCGGCACGGCACGCTGAGCCTTTGGTTATTTCCCCTTCCTGGCGGGAAATGAGAGTTAAATTTGCCCGTCCAGACACCTCCAGCTAGTCTCTCATTGGTTCTCGCTATTCCTGTTCATCTTCCGCAGAAATTGCAAACTGGGCCAAACAGGAGGTTAAAGGCGCTGACTCTCCAAGTGGGGAGAGTGTTAGTAAAGCGTCTGGAATGTTGCACCCGAGTACCAGGGGAGGAAAACTGAGACATATTTGAACACGTCTCCCGTTCACACGGTTGATCATACTCTGGGTTCCACATGCATGTTATAGCTGAAGGAAGAATACCTTAAACCTGGGTAGTTGAGACCCGTGGAATGGGTACCATGCAATATGACTTCAAAGGGTCTTCATTTGCTCACCGAACCTCTCCAATCCTATCACTGCTGCGTTTATGCCCCTGTACACATGCTTGATTCTCTTTCGGAGACATAGCAATCCATAGGTTTTAAGATACTTAAGAGTCAGGTACATTCTTAGGCGTTTAATATGCGGTGTTGAGTCCATTTCGTTGAGCAAGGAGTAGCTCTTGTCTATTCCGTATTTGGCTTAAGGAACTTTATCTGTGCTCATTTCAATCTCTGGTTTTATGCAGCACCCCAACTCACCTTTACCCTTAAGCAATCATAAGTTGGTTTTCTAAATTTGAGACCCTGTTCTGTTCTGTAATTCAGTTCCTGTGTAGCCAAGTTTACATTCCGTGTATTACTGATATCTTATGATGTTTCTTTTTCTGTGTGACTTATTTCAGTTAGAATCATCGTACCTGAATCCACTCATTGTGCTGCTACGGGCCTGATGACATAGATTTCTCTGCTGAGTGATACTGCATTGTACGTAAGTACCACAAGTTCTTTATCCATTTTTCACTTTCTGTGATATTGAACTTGTACGGTAAACGAGGTTCTTGTAAACAGAGGCGTCCCAAACATTGGGGTGGCTGTGTCGTTTTGATTATAATTTCCCTAAGCTATAGGGCCATAAGTGGAAGTGCCCTAGGCTCTGTTGCTTTGTTTTTTAGATGTTTCAGGAAACACCATACACTTCTCCCGAGTGTCTGTTGGCAATTTACATCCCGCCCATCAGCATAACAAGGCTCCCAGTTCTCCATGGCCTGTCCTGCCTTTCTGGATTTTACACTTTTTTCAGATGGCCCTTTTGACTGGGGGGAAGTGAGACTTCATTGTAGTGCAGATTTGCTTTGCAAGCTTGCTTGGTTGGCCAAAGAGGGCGTATGCGTTTTTTCCTGAATATATTCAGGAAAAAACGCATACGCCCTTTTTGGCCAAGTGCATCATTGTGGACGTTCTGCCTCTTTTCCTATGCTTTCAATGCAATTCCAGTCTACCTCCTGAAATCGGTTTCCTGCAATTCTGCCCCGCTTTCAAGTCCTCTTGGCAGCCTTACTTCAGTATATTTTTGGACGATAGCTGTCATTTATAACTCTGCAGGTTTGTGAATTACAGTGCCCCTGAGCTCCTTTCTTCAACTCGCTTTCTTGTGACCTGGCCGCAACACCGCAGGATGGCTTCAGGCCCTAATCTGGTTCCGGCACGGCACGCTGAGCCTTTGGTTAATTCCCCTTCCTGGTGGGAAACGAGAGTTAAATTTGCCCGTCCAGACACCTCCAGCTAGTCTCTCATTGGTTCTCCCTATTCCTGTTCATCTTCCGCAGAAATTGCAAACTGGGCCAAACAGGAGGTTAAAGGCGCTGACTCTCCAAGTGGGGAGAGTGTTAGTAAAGCGTCTGGAATGTTGCACCCGAGTACCAGGGGAGGAAAACTGAGACATATTTGAACACGTCTCCCGTTCACACGGTTGATCATACTCTGGGTTCCACATGCATGTTATAGCTGAAGGAAGAATACCTTAAACCTGGGTAGTTGAGACCCGTGGAATGGGTACCATGCAATATGACTTCAAAGGGTCTTCATTTGCTCACCGAACCTCTCCAATCCTATCACTGCTGCGTTTATGCCCCTGTACACATGCTTGATTCTCTTTCGGAGACATAGCAATCCATAGGTTTTAAGATACTTAAGAGTCAGGTACATTCTTAGGCGTTTAATATGCGGTGTTGAGTCCATTTCGTTGAGCAAGGAGTAGCTCTTGTCTATTCCGTATTTGGCTTAAGGAACTTTATCTGTGCTCATTTCAATCTCTGGTTTTATGCAGCACCCCAACTCACCTTTACCCTTAAGCAAGCATAAGTTGGTTTTCTAAATTTGAGACCCTGTTCTGTTCTGTAATTCAGTTCCTGTGTAGCCAAGTTTACATTCCGTGTATTACTGATATCTTATGATGTTTCTTTTTCTGTGTGACTTATTTCAGTTAGAATCATCGTACCTGAATCCACTCATTGTGCTGCTACGGGCCTGATGACATAGATTTCTCTGCTGAGTGATACTGCATTGTACGTAAGTACCACAAGTTCTTTATCCATTTTTCACTTTCTGTGATATTGAACTTGTACGGTAAACGAGGTTCTTGTAAACAGAGGCGTCCCAAACTTTGGGGTGGCTGTGTCGTTTTGATTATAATTTCCCTAAGCTATAGGGCCATAAGTGGAAGTGCCCTAGGCTCTGTTGCTTTGTTTTTTAGATGTTTCAGGAAACACCATACACTTCTCCCGAGTGTCTGTTGGCAATTTACATCCCGCCCATCAGCATAACAAGGCTCCCAGTTCTCCATGGCCTGTCCTGCCTTTCTGGATTTTACACTTTTTTCAGATGGCCCTTTTGACCGGGGGGAAGTGAGACTTCATTGTAGTGCAGATTTCCTTTGCAAGCTTGCTTGGTTGGCCAAAAAGTGCGTATGCGTTTTTTCCTGAATATATTCAGGAAAAAACGCATATGCCCTTTTTGGCCAAGTGCATCATTGTGGACGTTCTGCCTCTTTTCCTATGCTTTCAATGCAATTCCAGTCTACCTCCTGAAATCGGTTTCCTGCAATTCTGCCCCGCTTTCAAGTCCTCTTGGCAGCCTTACTTCAGTATATTTTTGGACGATAGCTGTCATTTATAACTCTGCAGGTTTGTGAATTACAGTGCCCCTGAGTTCCTTTCTTCAACTCGCTTTCTTGTGACCTGCCCGCAACACCGCAGGATGGCTTCAGGCCCTAATCTGGTTCCGGCACGGCACGCTGAGCCTTTGGTTAATTCCTCTTCCTGGTGGGAAACGAGAGTTAAATTTGCCCGTCCAGACACCTCCAGCTAGTCTCTCATTGGTTCTCCCTAATCCTGTTCATCTTCCGCAGAAATTGCAAACTGGGCCAAACAGGAGGTTAAAGGCGCTGACTCTCCAAGTGGGGAGAGTGTTAGTAAAGCGTCTGGAATGTTGCACCCGAGTACCAGGGGAGGAATACTGAGACATATTTGAACACGTCTCCCGTTCACACGGTTGATCATACTCTGGGTTCCACATGCATGTTTTAGCTGAAGGAAGAATACCTTAAACCTGGGTAGTTGAAACCCGTGGAATGGGTACCATGCAATATGACTTCAAAGGGTCTTCATTTGCTCACCGAACCTCTCCAATCCTATCACTGCTGCGTTTATGCCCCTGTACACACGCTTGATTCTCTTTTGGAGACATAGCAATCCATAGGTTTTAAGATACTTACTAGTCAGGTACATTCTTAGGCGTTTAATATGGGGTGTTGAGTCCATTTCGTTGAGCAAGGAGTAGCTCTTGTCTATTCCATATTTGGCTTAAGGAACTTTATCTGTGCTCATTTCAATCTCTGGTTTTATGCAGCACCCCAACTCACCTTTACCCTTAAGCAAGCATAAGTTGGTTTTCTAAATTTGAGACCCTGTTGTGTTTTGGAATTCAGTTCCTGTGTAGCCAAGTTTACATTCCGTGTATTAGTGATATCTTATGATGTTTCTTTTTCTGTGTGACTTATTTCAGTTAGAATCATCGTACCTGAATCCACTCATTATGCTGCTACGGGCCAGATGACATAGATTTCATTGCTGAGTGATACTGCATTGTACGTAAGTACCACAAGTTCTTTATCCATTTTTCACTTTCTGCGATGTTGAACTTGTACTGTAAATGAGGTTCTTGTAAACAGAGGTGTCCCAAACTTTGGGGTGGCTGTGTCTTTTTGATTTTAATTTCCCTAAGCTATAGGACGATAAGTGGAAGTGCCCTAGGCTCTGTTGCTTTGTTTTTTAGATGTTTCAGGAAACACCATACACTTCTCCCGAGTGTCTGTTGGCAATTTACATCCCGCCCATCAGCATAACAAGGCTCCCAGTTCTCCATGGCCTGTCCTGCCTTTCTGGATTTTACACTTTTTTCAGATGGCCCTTTTGACCGGGGGGAAGTGAGACTTCATTGTAGTGCAGATTTCCTTTGCAAGCTTGCTTGGTTGGCCAAAAAGGGCGTATGCGTTTTTTCCTGAATATATTCAGGAAAAAACGCATACGCCCTTTTTGGCCAAGTGCATCATTGTGGACGTTCTGCCTCTTTTCCTATGCTTTCAATGCAATTCCAGTCTACCTCCTGAAATCGGTTTCCTGCAATTCTGCCCCGCTTTCAAGTCCTCTTGGCAGCCTTACTTCAGTATATTTTTGGACGATAGTTGTCATTTATAACTCTGCAGGCTTTTGAATTACAGTGACCCTGAGCTCCTTTCTTCAACTCCATTTCTTGTGAGCTGGCCGCAACACCACAGGATGGCTTCAGGCCCTAATCTGGTTCCGGCACGGCACGCTGAGCCTTTGGTTATTTCCCCTTCCTGGCGGGAAATGAGAGTTAAATTTGCCCGTCCAGACACCTCCAGCTATTCTCTCATTGGTTCTCGCTATTCCTGTTCATCTTCCGCAGAAATTGCAAACTGGGCCAAACAGGAGGTTAAAGGGACTGACTCTCCAAGTCGGGAGAGTGTTAGTAAAGCGTCTGGAATGTTGCACCCGAGTACCAGGGTACGAAAACTGAGACATATTTGAACACGTCTCCCGATCACATGGTTGATCATACTCTAGGTTCCACATGCATGTTTTAGCTGAAGGAAGAATACCTTAAACCTGGGTAGTTGAAACCCGTGGAATGGGTACCATGCAATATGACTTCAAAGGGTCTTCATTTGCTCACCGAACCTCTCCAATCCTATCACTGCTGCGTTTATGTCCCTGTACACATGCTTGATTCTCTTTCGGAGACATAGCAATCCATAGGTTTTAAGATACTTAAGAGTCAGGTACATTCTTAGGCGTTTAATATGCGGTGTTGAGTCCATTTCGTTGAGCAAGGAGTAGCTCTTGTCTATTCCATATTTGGCTTAAGGAACTTTATCTGTGCTCATTTCAATCTCTGGTTTTATGCAGCACCCCAACTCACCTTTACCCTTAAACAAGCATAAGTTGGTTTTCTAAATTTGAGACCCTGTTCTGTTTTGGAATTCAGTTCCTGTGTAGCCAAGTTTACATTCTGTGTATTACTGATATCTTATGATGTTTCTTTTTCTGTGTGACTTATTTCAGTTAGAATCATTGTACCTGAATCCACTCATTGTGCTGCTACGGGCCTGATGACATAGATTTCACTGCTGAGTGATACTGCATTGTACGTAAGTACCACAAGTTCTTTATCCATTTTTCACTTTCTGTGATATTGAACTTGTACGGTAAACGAGGTTCTTGTAAACAGAGGCGTCCCAAACTTTGGGGTGTCTGTGTCTTTTTCATTTTAATTTCCCTAAGCTATAGGACCATAAGTGGAAGTGCCCTAGGCTCTGTTGCTTTGTTTTTTATATGTTTCAGGAAACACCATAAACTTCTCCCGAGTGTCTGTTGGCAATTTACATCCCGCCCATCAGCATAACAAGGCTCCCAGTTCTCCATGGCCTGTCCTGCCTTTCTGGATTTTACACTTTTTTCAGATGGCCCTTTTGACCGGGGGGAAGTGAGACTTCATTGTAGTGCAGATTTCTTTGCAAGCTTGCTTGGTTGGCCAAAATGTGCGTATGCGTTTTTTCCTGAATATATTCAGGAAAAAACGCATATGCCCTTTTTGGCCAAGTGCATCATTGTGGACGTTCTGCCTCTTTTCCTATGCTTTCAATGCAATTCCTGTCTACCTCCTGAAATCGGTTTCTTGCAATTCTGCCCCGCTTTCAACTCCTCTTGGCAGCCTTACTTCAGTATATTTTTGTACGATAGGTGTCATTTATAACTCTGCAGGTTTGTGAATTACAGTGCCCCTGAGCTCCTTTCTTCAACTCGCTTTCTTGTGACCTGGCCGCAACACCGCAGGATGGCTTCAGGCCCTAATCTGGTTCCGGCACGGCACGCTGAGCCTTTGGTTAATTCCTCTTCCTGGTGGGAAACGAGAGTTAAATTTGCCCGTCCAGACACCTCCAGCTAGTCTCTCATTGGTTCTCCCTATTCCTGTTCATCTTCCGCAGAAATTGCAAACTGGGCCAAACAGGAGGTTAAAGGCGCTGACTCTCCAAGTGGGGAGAGGGTTAGTAAAGCGTCTGGAATGTTGCACCCGAGTACCAGGGGAGGAAAACTGAGACATATTTGAACACGTCTCCCGTTCAAACGGTTGATCATACTCTGGGTTCCACATGCATGTTATAGCTGAAGGAAGAATACCTTAAACCTGGGTAGTTGAGACCCGTGGAATGGGTACCATGCAATATGACTTCAAAGGGTCTTCATTTGCTCACCGAACCTCTCCAATCCTATCACTGCTGCGTTTATGCCCCTGTACACATGCTTGATTCTCTTTCGGAGACATAGCAATCCATAGGTTTTAAGATACTTAAGAGTCAGGTACATTCTTAGGCGTTTAATATGCGGTGTTGAGTCCATTTCGTTGAGCAAGGAGTAGCTCTTGTCTATTCCATATTTGGCTTAAGGAACTTTATCTGTGCTCATTTCAATCTCTGGTTTTATGCAGCACCCCAACTCACCTTTCCCCTTAAGCAAGCATAAGTTGGTTTTCTAAATTTGAGACCCTGTTCTGTTCTGTAATTCAGTTCCTGTGTAGCCAAGTTTACATTCCGTGTATTACTGATATCTTATGATGTTTCTTTTTCTGTGTGACTTATTTCAGTTAGAATCATCGTACCTGAATCCACTCATTGTGCTGCTACGGGCCTGATGACATAGATTTCACTGCTGAGTGATACTGCATTGTACGTAAGTACCACAAGTTCTTTATCCATTTTTCACTTTCTGTGATATTGAACTTGTACGGTAAATGAGGTTCTTGTAAACAGAGGCGTCCCAAACATTGAGGTGGCTGTATCATTTTGATTTTAATTTCCCTAAGCTATAGGACCATAAGTGGAAGTGCCCTAGGCTCTGTTGCTTTGTTTTTTAGATGTTTCAGGAAACACCATACACTTCTCCCGAGTGTCTGTTGGCAATTTACATCCCGCCCATCAGCATAACAAGGCTCCCAGTTCTCCATGGCCTGTCCTGCCTTTCTGGATTTTACACTTTTTTCAGATGACCCTTTTGACCGGGGGGAAGTGAGACTTCATTGTAGTGCAGATTTCCTTTGCAAGCTTGCTTGGTTGGCCAAAAAGGGCGTATGCTTTTTTTCCTGAATATATTCAGGAAAAAACGCATACGCCCTTTTCGGCCAAGTGCATCATTGTGGACGTTCTGCCTCTTTTCCTATGCTTTCAATGCAATTCCAGTCTACCTCCTGAAATCGGTTTCCTGCAATTCTGCTCCGCTTTCAAGTCCTCTTGGTAGCCTTACTTCAGTATATTTTTGGACGATAGTTGTCATTTATAACTCTGCAGGTTTGTGAATTACAGTGCCCTTGAGCTCCTTTCTTCAACTCGTTTTCTTGTGAGCTGGCCGCAACACCGCAGGATGGCTTCAGGCCCTAATCTGGTTCCGGCACGGCACGCTGAGCCTTTGGTTATTTCCTCTTCCTGGTGGGAAATGAGAGTTAAATTTGCCCGTCCAGACACCTCCAGCTAGTCTCTCATTGGTTCTCGCTATTCCTGTTCATCTTCCGCAGAAATTGCAAACTGGGCCAAACAGGAGGTTAAAGGGACTGACTCTCCAAGTCGGGAGAGTGTTAGTAAAGCGTCTGGAATGTTGCACCCGAGTACCAGGGTACGAAAACTGAGACATATTTGAACACGTCTCCCGATCACATGGTTGATCATACTCTAGGTTCCACATGCATGTTTTAGCTGAAGGAAGAATACCTTAAACCTGGAGAGTTGAAACCCGTGGAATGGGTACCATGCAGTATGACTTCAAAGGGTCTTCATTTGCTCACCGAACCTCTCCAATCCTATCACTGCTGCGTTTATGTCCCTGTACACATGCTTGATTCTCTTTCGGAGACATAGCAATCCATAGGTTTTAAGATACTTAAGAGTCAGGTACATTCTTAGGCGTTTAATATGCGGTGTTGAATCCATTTCGTTGAGCAAGGAGTAGCTCTTGTCTATTCCATATTTGGCTTAAGGAACTTTATCTGTGCTCATTTCAATCTCTGCTTTTATGCAGCATCCCAACTCACCTTTACCCTTAAGCAAGCATAAGTTGGTTTTCTAAATTTGAGTCCCTGTTCTGTTCTGTAATTCAGTTCCTGTGTAGCCAAGTTTACATTCCGTGTATTACTGATATCTTATGATGTTTCTTTTTCTGTGTGACTTATTTCAGTTAGAATCATCGTACCTGAATCCACTCATTGTGCTGCTACGGGCCTGATGACATAGATTTCACTGCTGAGTGATACTGCATTGTACGTAAGTACCACAAGTTCTTTATCCATTTTTCACTTTCTGTGATATTGAACTTGTACGGTAAACGAGGTTCTTGTAAACAGAGGCGTCCCAAACTTTGGGGTGGCTGTGTCGTTTTGATTTTAATTTCCCTAAGCTATAGGGCCATAAGTGGAAGTGCCCTAGGCTCTGTTGCTTTGTTTTTTAGATGTTTCAGGAAACACCATACACTTCTCCCGAGTGTCTGTTGGCAATTTACATCCCGCCCATCAGCATAACAAGGCTCCCAGTTCTCCATGGCGAGTCCTGCCTTTCTGGATTTTACACTTTTTTCAGATGGCCCTTTTGACCGGGGGGAAGTGAGACTTCATTGTAGTGCAGATTTCCTTTGCAAGCTTGCTTGGTTGGCCAAAAAGGGCGTATGCGTTTTTTCCTGAATATATTCAGGAAAAAACGCATACGCCCTTTTTGGCCAAGTGCATCATTGTGGACGTTCTGCCTCTTTTCCTATGCTTTCAATGCAATTCCAGTCTACCTCCTGAAATCGGTTTCCTGCAATTCTGCTCCGCTTTCAAGTCCTCTTGGTAGACTTACTTCAGTATATTTTTGGACGATAGTTGTCATTTATAACTCTGCAGGTTTGTGAATTACAGTGCCCCTGAGCTCCTTTCTTCAACTCGTTTTCTTGTGAGCTGGCCGCAACACCGCAGGATGGCTTCAGGCCCTAATCTGGTTCTGGCACGGCACGCTGAGCCTTTGGTTATTTCCTCTTCCTGGTGGGAAATGAGAGTTAAATTTGCCCGTCCAGACACCTCCAGCTAGTCTCTCATTGGTTCTCGCTATTCCTGTTCATCTTCCGCAGAAATTGCAAACTGGGCCAAACAGGAGGTTAAAGGCGCTGACTCTCCAAGTGGGGAGACTGTTAGTAAAGCGTCTGGAATGTTGCACCCGAGTACCAGGGGAGGAAAACTGAGACATATTTGAACACGTCTCCCGTTCACACTGTTGATCATACTCTGGGTTCCACATGCATATTTTAGCTGAAGGAAGAATACCTTAAACCTGGAGAGTTGAGACCCGTGTAATGGGTACCATGCAATATGACTTCAAAGGGTCTTCATTTGCTCACCGAACCTCTCCAATCCTATCACTGCTGCGTTTATGCCCCTGTACACACGCTTGATTCTCTTTTGGAGACATAGCAATCCATAGGTTTTAAGATACTTACTAGTCAGGTACATTCTTAAGCGTTTAATATGGGGTGTTGAGTCCATTTCGTTGAGCAAGGAGTAGCTCTTGTCTATTCCATATTTGGCTTAAGGAACTTTATCTGTGCTCATTTCAATCTCTGCTTTTATGCAGCATCCCAACTCACCTTTACCCTTAAGCAAGCATAAGTTGGTTTTCTAAATTTGAGTCCCTGTTCTGTTCTGTAATTCAGTTCCTGTGTAGCCAAGTTTACATTCCGTGTATTACTGATATCTTATGATGTTTCTTTTCTGTGTGACTTATTTTAGTTAGAATCATCGTACCTGAATCCACTCATTGTGCTGCTACGGGCCTGATGACATAGATTTCACTGCTGAGTGATACTGCATTGTACGTAAGTACCACAAGTTCTTTATCCATTTTTCACTTTCTGTGATATTGAACTTGTACGGTAAACGAGGTTCTTGTAAACAGAGGCGTCCCAAACTTTGGGGTGGCTGTGTCGTTTTGATTTTAATTTCCCTAAGCTATAGGGCCATAAGTGGAAGTGCCCTAGGCTCTGTTGCTTTGTTTTTTAGATGTTTCAGGAAACACCATACACTTCTCCCGAGTGTCTGTTGGCAATTTACATCCCGCCCATCAGCATAACAAGGCTCCCAGTTCTCCATGGCCTGTCCTGCCTTTCTGGATTTTACACTTTTTTCAGATGGCCCTTTTGACCGGGGGGGAGTGAGACTTCATTGTAGTGCAGATTTCCTTTGCAAGCTTGCTTGGTTGGCCAAAAAGGGCGTATGCGTTTTTTCCTGAATATATTCAGGAAAAAACGCATACGCCCTTTTTGGCCAAGTGCATCATTGTGGACGTTCTGCCTCTTTTCCTATGCTTTCAATGCAATTCCAGTGTACCTCCTGAAATCGGTTTCCTGCAATTCTGCCCCGCTTTCAAGTCCTCTTGGCAGCCTTACTTCAGTATATTTTTGGACGATAGTTGTCATTTATAACTCTGCAGGTTTGTGAATTACAGTGCCCCTGAGCTCCTTTCTTCAACTCGCTTTCTTGTGAGCTGGCCGCAACACCGCAGGATGGCTTCAGGCCCTAATCTGGTTCCGGCACGGCACGCCGAGCCTTTGGTTAATTCCTCTTCTTGGTGGGAAATGAGAGTTAAATTTGCCCGTCTAGACACCTCCAGCTAGTCTCTCATTGGTTCTCGCTATTCCTGTTCATCTTCCGCAGAAATTGCAAACTGGGCCAAACAGGAGGTTAAAGGGACTGACTCTCCAAGTCGGGAGAGTGTTAGTAAAGCGTCTGGAATATTGCACCCGTGTACCAGGGTACGAAAACTGAGACATATTTGAACACGTCTCCCGATCACACGGTTGATCATACTCTGGGTTCCACATGCATGTTTTAGCTGAAGGAAGAATACCTTAAACCTGGAGAGTTGAGACCCGTGTAATGGGTACCATGCAAATTGACTTCAAAGGGTCTTCATTTGCTCACCGAACCTCTCCAATCCTATCACTGCTGCGTTTATGCCCCTGTACACACGCTTGATTCTCTTTTGGAGACATAGCAATCCATAGGTTTTAAGATACTTACTAGTCAGGTACATTCTTAGGCGTTTAATATGGGGTGTTGAGTCCATTTCGTTGAGCAAGGAGTAGCTCTTGTCTATTCCATATTTGGCTTAAGGAACTTTATCTGTGCTCATTTCAATCTCTGGTTTTATGCAGCACCCCAACTCACCTTTCCCCTTAAGCAAGCATAAGTTGGTTTTCTAAATTTGAGACGCTGTTCTGTTTTGGAATTCAGTTCCTGTGTAGCCAAGTTTACATTCCGTGTATTAGTGATATCTTATGATGTTTTTTTTCTGTGTGACTTATTTCAGTTTGAATCATCATACCTGAATCCACTCATTGTGCTGCTAAGGGCCTGATGACATAGATTTCATTGCTGAGTGATATTGCTTTGTAAGTAAATACCACAACTTCTTTATCCATTTTTCACTTTCTGCGATGTTGAACTTGTACGGTAAACGAGGTTCTTGTAAACAGAGGCGTCCCAAACTTTGGGGTGGCTGTGTCTTTTTGATTTTAATTTCCCTAAGCTATAGGACCATAAGTGGAAGTGCCCTAGGCTCTGTTGCTTTGTTTTTTAGATGTTTCAGGAAACACCATACACTTCTCCCGAGTGTCTCTTGGCAATTTACATCCCGCCCATCAGCATAACAAGGCTCCCAGTTCTCCATGGCCTGTCCTGCCTTTCTGGATTTTACACCTTTTTCAGATGGCCCTTTTGACCGGGGGGAAGTGAGACTTCATTGTAGTGCAGATTTCCTTTGCAAGCTTGCTTGGTTGGCCAAAAAGGGCGTATGCGTTTTCCCCTGAATATATTCAGGAAAAATCGCATACGCCCTTTTTGGCCAAGTGCATCATTGTGGACGTTCTGCCTCTTTTCCTATGCTTTCAATGCAATTCCAGTCTACCTCCTGAAATCGGTTTCCTGCAATTCTGCCCCGCTTTCAAGTCCTCTTGGCAGCCTTACTTCAGTATATTTTTGGACGATAGCTGTCATTTATAACTCTGCAGGTTTGTGAATTACAGTGCCCCTGAGCGCCTTTCTTCAACTCGCTTTCTTGTGAGCTGGCCGCAACACCGCAGAATGGCTTCAGGCCCTAATGTGGTTCCGGCACGGCACGCTGAGCCTTTGGTTATTTCCTCTTCCTGGTGGGAAATGAGAGTTAAATTTGCCCGTCCAGACACCTCCAGCTAGTCTCTCATTGGTTCTCGCTATTCCTGTTCATCTACCGCAGAAATTGCAAACTGGGCCAAACAGGAGGTTAAAGGGACTGACTCTCCAAGTCGGGAGAGTGTTAGTAAAGCGTCTGGAATGTTGCACCCGAGTACCAGGGTACGAAAACTGAGACATATTTGAACACGTCTCCCGATCACATGGTTGATCATACTCTGGGTTCCACATGCATGTTTTAGCTGAAGGAGGAATACCTTAAACCTGGGTAGTTGAAACCCGTGGAATGGGTACCATGCAATATGACTTCAAAGGGTCTTCATTTGCTCACCGAACCTCTCCAATCCTATCACTGCTGCATTTATGTCCCTGTACACATGCTTGATTCTCTTTCGGAGACATAGCAATCCATAGGTTTTAAGATACTTAAGAGTCAGGTACATTCTTAGGCGTTTAATATGCGGTGTTGAGTCCATTTCGTTGAGCAAGGAGTAGCTCTTGTCTATTCCATATTTGGCTTAAGGAACTTTATCTGTGTTCATTTCAATCTCTGGTTTTATGCAGCACCCCAACTCACCTTTACCCTTAAACAAGCATAAGTTGGTTTTCTAAATTTGAGACCCTGTTCTGTTCTGTAATTCTGTTCCTGTGTAGCCCAGTTTACATTCCGTGTATTAGTGATATCTTATGATGTTTCTTTTTCTGTGTGACTTATTTCAGTTAGAATCATCGTACCTGAATCCACTCATCGTGCTGCTACGGGCCTGATGACATAGATTTCACTGCTGAGTGATACTGCATTGTACGTAAGTACCACAAGTTCTTTATCCATTTTTCACTTTCTGTGATATTGAACTTGTACGGTAAACGAGGTTCTTGTAAACAGAGGCGTCCCAAACATTGGGGTGGCTGTATCTTTTTGATTTTAATTTCCCTAAGCTATAGGACCATAAGTGGAAGTGCCCTAGGCTCTGTTGCTTTGTTTTTTAGATGTTTCAGGAAACACCATGCACTTCTCCCGAGTGTCTGTTGGCAATTTACATCCCGCCCATCAGCATAACAAGGCTCCCAGTTCTCCATGGCCTGTCCTGCCTTTCTGGATTTTACACTTTTTTCAGATGGCCCTTTTGACCGGGGCGGGGGGGAGGAAGTCAGAGTTCATTGTAGTGCAGATTTCCTTTGCAAGCTTGCTTGGTTGGCCAAAAAGGGCGTATGCGTTTTTTCCTGAATATATTCAGGAAAAAACGCATACGCCCTTTTTGGCCAAGTGCATCATTGTGGACGTTCTGCCTCTTTTCCTATGCTTTCAATGCAATTCCAGTCTACCTCCTGAAATCGGTTTTCTGCAATTCTGCCCCGCTTTCAAGTCCTCTTGGCAGCCTTACTTCAGTATATTTTTGGACGATAGTTGTCATTTATAACTCTGCAGGTTTTTGAATTACAGTGCCCCTGAGCTCCTTTCTTC
This sequence comes from Globicephala melas, assembly GCF_963455315.2. Taxonomy (NCBI): domain Eukaryota; kingdom Metazoa; phylum Chordata; class Mammalia; order Artiodactyla; family Delphinidae; genus Globicephala; species Globicephala melas. The sequence continues at coordinate 182,876 of NW_027207318.1, forward strand.
AACTCCTTTTCTTGTGAGCTGGCCGCAACACCACAGGATGGCTTCAGGCCCTAATCTGGTTCCGGCACGGCACGCTGAGCCTTTGGTTATTTCCTCTTCCTGGCGGGAAATGAGAGTTAAATTTGCCCGTCCAGACACCTCCAGCTAGTCTCTCATTGGTTCTCGCTATTCCTGTTCATCTTCCGCAGAAATTGCAAACTGGGCCAAACAGGAGGTTAAAGGGACTGACTCTCCAAGTCGGGAGAGTGTTAGTAAAGCGTCTGGAATGTTGCACCCGAGTACCAGGGTACGAAAACTGAGACATATTTGAACACGTCTCCCGATCACATGGTTGATCATACTCTAGGTTCCACATGCATGTTTTAGCTGAAGGAAGAATACCTTAAACCTGGGTAGTTGAAAGCCGTAGAATGGTACCATGCAATATGACTTCAAAGGGTCTTCATTTGCTCACCAAACCTCTCCAATCCTATCACTGCTGCGTTTATGTCCCTGTACACATGCTTGATTCTCTTTCGGAGACATAGCAATCCATAGGTTTTAAGATACTTACTAGTCAGGTACATTCTTAGGCGTTTAATATGGGGTGTTGAGTCCATTTCGTTGAGCAAGGAGTAGCTCTTGTCTATTCCATATTTGGCTTAAGGAACTTTATCTGTGCTCATTTCAATCTCTGGTTTTATGCAGCACCCCAACTCACCTTTACCCTTAAACAAGCATAAGTTGGTTTTCTAAATTTGAGACCCTGTTCTGTTCTGTAATTCAGTTCCTGTGTAGCCAAGTTTACATTCCGTGTATTAGTGATATCTTATGATGTTTCTTTTTCTGTGTGACTTATTTCAGTTAGAATCATCGTACCTGAATCCACTCATTGTGCTGCTACGGGCCTGATGACATAGATTTCATTGCTGAGTGATACTGCATTGTACGTAAGTACCACAAGTTCTTTATCCATTTTTCACTTTCTGTGATATTGAACTTGTACGGTAAACGAGGTTCTTGTAAACAGAGGCGTTCCAAACATTGGGGTGGCTGTATCTTTTTGATTTTAATTTCCCTAAGCTATAGGACCATAAGTGGAAGTGCCCTAGGCTCTGTTGCTTTGTTTTTTAGATGTTTCAGGAAACACCATACACTTCTCCCGAGTGTCTGTTGGCAATTTACATCCCGCCCATCAGCATAACAAGGCTCCCAGTTCTCCATGGCCTGTCCTGCCTTTCTGGATTTTACACTTTTTTCAGATGGCCCTTTTGACCGGCGGGGGTGGGAAGTCAGACTTCATTGTAGTGCAGATTTCCTTTGCAAGCTTGCTTGGTTGGCCAAAAAGGGCGTATACGTTTTTTCCTGAATATATTCAGGAAAAAACGCATACGCCCTTTTTGGCCAAGTGCATCATTGTGGACGTTCTGCCTCTTTTCCTATGCTTTCAATGCAATTCCAGTCTACCTCCTGAAATCGGTTTCCTGCAATTCTGCCCCGCTTTCAAGTCCTCTTGGCAGCCTTACTTCAGTATATTTTTGGACGATAGCTGTCATTTATAACTCTGCAGGTTTTTGAATTACAGTGCCCCTGAGCTCCTTTCTTCAACTCCTTTTCTTGTGAGCTGGCCGCAACACCACAGGATGGCTTCAGGCCCTAATCTGGTTCCGGCACGGCACTCTGAGCCTTTGGTTATTTCCTCTTCCTGGCGGGAAATGAGAGTTAAATTTGCCCGTCCAGACACCTCCAGCTAGTCTCTCATTGGTTCTCGCTATTCCTGTTCATCTTCCACAGAAATTGCAAACTGGGCCAAACAGGAGGTTAAAGGGACTGACTCTCCAAGTTGGGAGAGTGTTAGTAAAGCGTCTGGAATGTTGCACCCGAGTACCAGGGTACGAAAACTGAGACATATTTGAACACGTCTCCCGATCACATGGTTGATCATACTCTAGGTTCCACATGCATGTTTTAGCTGAAGGAAGAATACCTTAAACCTGGGTAGTTGAAACCCGTGGAATGGGTACCATGCAATATGACTTCAAAGGGTCTTCATTTGCTCACCGAACCTCTCCAATCCTATCACTGCTGCGTTTATGTCCCTGTACACATGCTTGATTCTCTTTCGGAGACATAGCAATCCATAGGTTTTAAGATACTTAAGAGTCAGGTACATTCTTAGGCGTTTAATATGCGGTGTTGAGTCCATTTCGTTGAGCAAGGAGTAGCTCTTGTCTATTCCGTATTTGGCTTAAGGAACTTTATCTGTGCTCATTTCAATCTCTGGTTTTATGCAGCACCCCAACTCACCTTTACCCTTAAGCAAGCATAAGTTGGTTTTCTAAATTTGAGACCCTGTTCTGTTTTGGAATTCAGTTCCTGTGTAGCCCAGTTTACATTCCGTGTATTAGTGATATCTTATGATGTTTCCTTTTCTGTGTGACTTATTTCAGTTAGAATCATCGTACCTGAATCCACTCATTATGCTGCTACGGGCCTGATGACATAGATTTCATTGCTGAGTGATACTGCATTGTACGTAAGTACCACAAGTTCTTTATCCATTTTTCACTTTCTGTGATATTGAACTTGTACGGTAAACGAGGTTCTTGTAAACAGAGGCGTCCCAAACTTTGGGGTGGCTGTGTCTTTTTCATTTTAATTTCCCTAAGCTATAGGACCATAAGTGGAAGTGCCCTAGGCTCTGTTGCTTTGTTTCTTAGATGTTTCAGGAAACACCATACACTTCTCCCGAGTGTCTGTTGGCAATTTACATCCCGCCCATCAGCATAACAAGGCTCCCAGTTCTCCATGGCCTGTCCTGCCTTTATGGATTTTACACTTTTTGCAGATGGCCCTTTTGACCGGGGGGAAGTGAGACTTCATTGTAGTGCAGATTTCCTTTGCAAGCTTGCTTGGTTGGCCAAAAAGGGCGTATGCGTTTTTTCCTGAATATATTCAGGAAAAAACGCATACGCCCTTTTTGGCCAAGTGCATCATTGTGGACGTTCTGCCTCTTTTCCTATGCTTTCAATGCAATTCCAGTCTACCTCCTGAAATCGGTTTCCTGCAATTCTGCCCCGCTTTCAAGTCCTCTTGGCAGCCTTACTTCAGTATATTTTTGGACGATAGTTGTCATTTATAACTCTGCAGGTTTGTGAATTACAGTGCCCCTGAGCTCCTTTCTTCAACTCGCTTTCTTGTGAGCTGGCCGCAACACCGCAGGATGGCTTCAGGCCCTAATCTGGTTCCGGCACGGCACGCTGAGCCTTTGGTTAATTCCTCTTCCTGGTGGGAAATGAGAGTTAAATTTGCCCGTCCAGACACCTCCAGCTAGTCTCTCATTGGTTCTCCCTATTCCTGTTCATCTTCCGCAGAAATTGCAAACTGGGCCAAACAGGTGGTTAAAGGCGCTGACACTCCAAGTGGGGAGAGTGTTAGTAAAGCGTCTGGAATGTTGCACCCGAGTACCAGGGGAGGAAAACTGAGACATATTTGAACACGTCTCCCGTTCACACGGTTGATCATACTCTGGTTTCCACATGCATGTTTTAGCTGAAGGAAGAATACCTTAAACCTGGGTAGTTGAAACCCGTGGAATGGGTACCATGCAATATGACTTCAAAGGGTCTTCATTTGCTCACCGAACCTCGCCAATCCTATCACTGCTGCGTTTATGCACCTGTACACACGCTTGATTCTCTTTTGGAGACATAGCAATCCATAGGTTTTAAGATACTTACTAGTCAGGTACATTCTTAGGCGTTTAATATGGGGTGTTGAGTCCATTTCGTTGAGCAAGGAGTAGCTCTTGTCTATTCCATATTTGGCTTAAGGAACTTTATCTGTGCTCATTTCAATCTCTGGTTTTATGCAGCACCCCAACTCACCTTTCCCCTTAAGCAAGCATAAGTTGGTTTTCTAAATTTGAGACCCTGTTCTGTTTTGGAATTCAGTTCCTGTGTAGCCAAGTTTACATTCCATGTATTAGTGATATCTTATGATGTTTCTTTTTCTGTGTGACTTATTTCAGTTAGAATCATCGTACCTGAATCCACTCATTATGCTGCTACGGGCCAGATGACATAGATTTCATTGCTGAGTGATACTGCATTGTACGTAAGTACCACAAGTTCTTTATCCATTTTTCACTTTCTGCGATGTTGAACTTGTACTGTAAATGAGGTTCTTGTAAACAGAGGCGTCCCAAACTTTGGGGTGGCTGTGTCTTTTTGATTTTAATTTCCCTAAGCTATAGGACCATAAGTGGAAGTGCCCTAGGCTCTGTTGCTTTGTTTTTTAGATGTTTCAGGAAACACCATACACTTCTCCTAAGTGTCTGTTGGCAATTTACATCCCGCCCATCAGCATACCAAGGCTCCCAGTTCTCCATGGCCTGTCCTGCCTTTCTGGATATTACACTTTTTTCCGATGGCCCTTTTGACCGGGGGGAAGTGAGACTTCATTGTAGTGCAGATTTCCTTTGCAAGCTTGCTTGGTTGGCCAAAAAGTGCGAATGCATTTTTTCCTGAATATATTCAGGAAAAAATGCATACGCCCTTTTTGGCCAAGTGCATCATTGTGGACGTTCTGCCTGTTTTCCTATGCTTTCAATGCAATTCCAGTCTACCTCCTGAAATCGGTTTCCTGCAATTCTGCCCCGCTTTCAAGTCCTCTTGGCAGCCTTACTTCAGTATATTTTTGGACGATAGCTGTCATTTATAACTCTGAAGGTTTGTGAATTACAGTGCCCCTGAGCTCCTTTCTTCAACTCGCTTTCTTGTGACCTGGCCGCAACACCGCAGGATGGCTTCAGGCCCTAATCTGGTTCCGGCACGGCACGCTGCACCTTTGGTTAATTCCTCTTCCTGGTGGGAAATGAGAGTTAAATTTGCCCGTCCAGACACCTCCAGCTAGTCTCTCATTGGTTCTCGCTATTCCTGTTCATCTTCCACAGAAATTGCAAACTGGGCCAAACAGGAGGTTAAAGGGACTGACTCTCCAAGTCGGGAGAGTGTTAGTAAAGCGTCTGGAATGTTGCACCCGAGTACCAGGATACGAAAACTGAGACATATTTGAACACGTCTCCCGATCACATGGTTGATCATACTCTAGGTTCCACATGCATGTTTTAGCTGAAGGAAGAATATCTTTAACCTGGGTAGTTGAAACCCGTGGAATGGGTACCATGCAATATGACTTCAAAGGGTCTTCATTTGCTCACCGAACCTCTCCAATCCTATCACTGCTGCGTTTATGCCCCTGTACACATGCTTGATTCTCTTTTGGAGACATAGCAATCCATAGGTTTTAAGATACTTACTAGTCAGGTACATTCTTAGGCGTTTAATATGGGGTGTTGAGTCCATTTCGTTGAGCAAGGAGTAGCTCTTGTCTATTCCATATTTGGCTTAAGGAACTTTATCTGTGCTCATTTCAATCTCTGGTTTTATGCAGCACCCCAACTCACCTTTCCCCTTAAGCAAGCATAAGTTGGTTTTCTAAATTTGAGACCCTGTTCTGTTTTGGAATTCAGTTCCTGTGTAGCCAAGTTTACATTCCGTGTATTAGTGATATCTTATGATGTTTCTTTTTCTGTGTGACTTATTTCAGTTAGAATCATCGTACCTGAATCCACTCATTGTGCTGCTTCGGGCCTGATGTCATAGATTTCATTGCTGAGTGATACTGCATTGTACGTAAGTACCACAAGTTCTTTATCCATATTTCACTTTCTGCGATGTTGAACTTGTACTGTAAATGAGGTTCTTGTAAACAGAGGCGTCCCAAACTTTGGGGTGGCTGTGTCTTTTTGATTTTAATTTCCCTAAGCTATAGGACCATAAGTGGAAGTGCCCTAGGCTCTGTTGCTTTGTTTTTTAGATGTTTCAGGAAACACCATACACTTCTCCTAAGTGTCTGTTGGCAATTTACATCCCGCCCATCAGCATACCAAGGCTCCCAGTTCTCCATGGCCTGTCCTGCCTTTCTGGATTTTACACTTTTTTCCGATGGCCCTTTTGACCGGGGGGAAGTGAGACTTCATTGTAGTGCAGATTTCCTTTGCAAGCTTGCTTGGTTGGCCAAAAAGGGCGTATGCGTTTTTTCCTGAATATATTCAGGAAAAAACGCATACGCCCTTTTTGGCCAAGTGCATCATTGTGGACGTTCTGCCTCTTTTCCTATGCTTTCAATGCAATTCCAGTCTACCTCCTGAAATCGGTTTCCTGCAATTCTGCCCCGCTTTCAAGTCCTCTTGGCAGCCTTACTTCAGTATATTTTTGGACGATAGCTGTCATTTATAACTCTGCAGGTTTGTGAATTACAGTGCCCCTGAGCTCCTTTCTTCAACTCGCTTTCTTGTGAGCTGGCCGCAACACCGCAGGATGGCTTCAGGCCCTAATCTGGTTCCGGCACGGCACGCTGAGCCTTTGGTTATTTCCTCTTCCTGGTGGGAAATGAGAGTTAAATTTGCCCGTCCAGACACCTCCAGCTAGTCTCTCATTGGTTCTCCCTATTCCTGTTCATCTTCCGCAGAAATTGCAAATTGGGCCAAACAGGAGGTTAAAGGCGCTGACTCTCCAAGTGGGGAGAGTGTTAGTAAAGCATCGGGAATGTTGCACCCGAGTACCATGGGAGGAAAACTGAGACATATTTGAACACTTCTCCCGTTCACATGGTTGATCATACTCTGGGTTCCACAGGCAAGTTTCAGCTGAAGGAAGAATACCTTAAACCTGGAGAGTTGAGACCCGTGGAATGGGTACCATGCAATATGACTTCAAAGGGTCTTCATTTGCTCACCGAACCTCTCCAATCCTATCACTGCTGCGTTTATGCCCCTGCACACACGCTTGATTCTCTTATGGAGACATAGCAATCCATAGGTTTTAAGATACTTACTAGTCAGGTACATTCTTAGGAGTTTAATATGGGGTGTTGAGTCCATTTCGTTGAGCAAGGAGTAGCTCTTGTCTATTCCATATTTGGCTTAAGGAACTTTATCTGTGCTCATTTCAATCTCTGGTTTTATGCAGCACCCCAACTCACCTTTCCCCTTAAGCAAGCATAAGTTGGTTTTCTAAATTTGAGACCCTGTTCTGTTTTGGAATTCAGTTCCTGTGTAGCCAAGTTTACATTCCGTGTATTAGTGATATCTTATGATGTTTCTTTTTCTGTGTGACTTATTTCAGTTAGAATCATCGTACCTGAATCCACTCATTATGCTGCTACGGGCCTGATGACATAGATTTCATTGCTGAGTGATACTGCATTGTACGTAAGTACCACAATTTCTTTATCCATTTTTCACTTTCTGTGATAGAGAACTTGTACGGTAAACGAGGTTCTTGTAAACAGAGGCGTCCCAAATTTTGGGGTGGCTGTGTCTTTTTGATTTTAACTTCCCTAAGCTATAGGACCATAAGTGAAAGTGCCCTAGGCTCTGTTGCTTTGTTTCTTAGATGTTTCAGGAAACACCATACACTTCTCCCGAGTGGCTATTGGCAATTTACATCCCGCCCATCAGCATAACAAGGCTCCCAGTTCTCCATGGCCTGTCCTGCCTTTCTGGATTTTACACTTTTTTCAGATAGCCCTTTTGACCGGGGGGAAGTGAGACTTCATTGTAGTGCAGATTTCCTTTGCAAGTTTGCTTGGTTGGCCAAAAAGGGCGTATGCGTTTTTTCCTGAATATATTCAGGAAAAAACGCATACGCCCTTTTTGGCCAAGTGCATCATTGTGGACGTTCTGCCTCTTTTCCTATGCTTTCAATGCAATTCCAGTCTACCTCCTGAAATCGGTTTCCTGCAATTCTGCCCCGCTTTCAAGTCCTCTTGGCAGCCTTACTTCAGTATATTTTTGGACGATAGCTGTCATTTATAACTCTGCAGGTTTGTGAATTACAGTGCCCCTGAGCTCCTTTCTTCAACTCGCTTTCTTGTGAGCTGGCCGCAACACCGCAGGATGGCTTCAGGCCCTAATCTGGTTCCGGCACGGCACGCTGAGCCTTTGGTTAATTCCTCTTCCTGGTGGGAAACGAGAGTTAAATTTGCCCGTCCAGACACCTCCAGCTAGTCTCTCATTGGTTCTCCCTATTCCTGTTCATCTTCCGCAGAAATTGCAAACTGGGCCAAACAGGAGGTTAAAGGCGCTGACTCTCCAAGTGGGGAGAGTGTTAGTAAAGCGTCTGGAATGTTGCACCCGAGTACCAGGGGAGGAATACTGAGACATATTTGAACACGTCTCCCGTTCACACGGTTGATCATACTCTGGGTTCCACATGCATGTTTTAGCTGAAGGAAGAATACCTTAAACCTGGGTAGTTGAAACCCGTGGAATGGGTACCATGCAATATGACTTCAAAGGGTCTTCATTTGCTCACCGAACCTCTCCAATCCTATCACTGCTGCGTTTATGCCCCTGTACACACGCTTGATTCTCTTTTGGAGACATAGCAATCCATAGGTTTTAAGATACTTACTAGTCAGGTACATTCTTAGGCGTTTAATATGGGGTGTTGAGTCCATTTCGTTGAGCAAGGAGTAGCTCTTGTCTATTCCATATTTGGCTTAAGGAACTTTATCTGTGCTCATTTCAATCTCTGGTTTTATGCAGCACCCCAACTCACCTTTCCCCTTAAGCAAGCATAAGTTGGTTTTCTAAATTTGAGACCCTGTTCTGTTTTGGAATTCAGTTCCTGTGTAGCCAAGTTTACATTCCGTGTATTACTGATATCTTATGATGTTTCTTTTTCTGTGTGACTTATTTCAGTTAGAATCATCGTACCTGAATCCACTCATTATGCTGCTACGGGCCAGATGACATAGATTTCATTGCTGAGTGACATTGCTTTGTAAGTAAATACCACAACTTCTTTATCCATTTTTCACTTTCTGCGATGTTGAACTTGTAATGTAAACGAGGTTCTTGTAAACAGAGGCGTCCCAAACTTTGGGGTGGCTGTGTCTTTTTAATTTTAATTTTCCTAAGCTATAGGACCATAAGTGGAAGTGCCCTAGGCTCTGTTGCTTTGTTTTTTAGATGTTTCAGGAAACACCATACACTTCTCCCGAGTGTCTGTTGGCAATTTACATCCCGCCCATCAGCATAACAAGGCTCCCAGTTCCCCATGGCCTGTCCTGCTTTTCTGGATTTTACACTTTTTTCCGATGGCCCTTTTGACCGGGGGGAAGTGAGACTTCATTGTAGTGCAGATTTCCTTTGCAAGCTTGCTTGGTTGGCCAAAAAGCGCGTATGCATTTTTTCCTGAATATATTCAGGAAAAAATGCATACGCCCTTTTTGGCCAAGTGCATCATTGTGGACGTTCTGCCTCTTTTCCTATGCTTTCAATGCAATTCCAGTCTACCTCCTGAAATCGGTTTCCTGCAATTCTGCCCCGCTTTCAAGTCCTCTTGGCAGCCTTACTTCAGTATATTTTTGGATGATAGCTGTCATTTATAACTCTGAAGGTTTGTGAATTACAGTGCCCCTGAGCTCCTTTCTTCAACTCGCTTTCTTGTGACCTGGCCGCAACACCGCAGGATGGCTTCAGGCCCTAATCTGGTTCCGGCACGGCACGCTGAACCTTTGGTTAATTCCTCTTCCTGGTGGGAAATGAGAGTTAAATTTGCCCGTCCAGACACCTCCAGCTAGTCTCTCATTGGTTCTCGCTATTCCTGTTCATCTTCCACAGAAATTGCAAACTGGGCCAAAGAGGAGTTTAAAGGGACTGACTCTCCAAGTGGGGAGAGTGTTAGTAAAGCGTCTGGAATGTTGCACCCGAGTACCAGGGTACGAAAACTGAGACATATTTGAACACGTCTCCCGATCACATGGTTGATCATACTCTAGGTTCCACATGCATGTTTTAGCTGAAGGAAGAATACCTTTAACCTGGGTAGTTGAAACCCGTGGAATGGGTACCATGCAATATGACTTCAAAGGGTCTTCATTTGCTCACCGAACCTCTCCAATCCTATTACTGCTGCGTTTATGCCCCTGTACACATGCTTGATTCTCTTTTGGAGACATAGCAATCCATAGGTTTTAAGATACTTACTAGTCAGGTACATTCTTAGGCGTTTAATATGGAGTGTTGAGTCCATTTCGTTGAGCAAGGAGTAGCTCTTGTCTATTCCATATTTGGCTTAAGGAACTTTATCTGTGCTCATTTCAATCTCTGGTTTTATGCAGCACCCCAACTCACCTTTCCCCTTAAGCAAGCATAAGTTGGTTTTCTAAATTTGAGACCCTGTTCTGTTTTGGAATTCAGTTCCTGTGTAGCCAAGTTTACATTCCGTGTATTAGTGATATCTTATGATGTTTCTTTTTCTGTGTGACTTATTTCAGTTAGAATCATCGTACCTGAATCCACTCATTATGCTGCTACGGGCCTGATGACATAGATTTCATTGCTGAGTGATACTGCATTGTACGTAAGTACCACAAGTTCTTTATCCATTTTTCACTTTCTGCGATGTTGAACTTGTACTGTAAATGAGGTTCTTGTAAACAGAGGCGTCCCAAACTTTGGGGTGGCTGTGTCTTTTTGATTTTAATTTCCCTAAGCTATAGGACCATAAGTGGAAGTGCCCTAGGCTCTGTTGCTTTGTTTTTTAGATGTTTCAGGAAACACCATACACTTCTCCTGAGTGTCTGTTGGCAATTTACATCCCGCCCATCAGCATACCAAGGCTCCCAGTTCTCCATGGCCTGTCCTGCCTTTCTGGATTTTACACTTTTTTCCGATGGCCCTTTTGACCGGGGGGAAGTGAGACTTCATTGTAGTGCAGATTTCCTTTGCAAGCTTGCTTGGTTGGCCAAAAAGGGCGTATGCGTTTTTTCCTGAATATATTCAGGAAAAAACGCATACGCCCTTTTTGGCCAAGTGCATCATTGTGGACGTTCTGCCTCTTTTCCTATGCTTTCAATGCAATTCCAGTCTACCTCCTGAAATCGGTTTCCTGCAATTCTGCCCCGCTTTCAAGTCCTCTTGGCAGCCTTACTTCAGTATATTTTTGGACGATAGCTGTCATTTATAACTCTGCAGGTTGTGAATTACAGTGCCCCTGAGCTCCTTTCTTCAACTCGCTTTCTTGTGAGCTGGCCGCAACACCGCAGGATGGCTTCAGGCCCTAATCTGGTTCCGGCACGGCACGCTGAGCCTTTGGTTATTTCCTCTTCCTGGTGGGAAATGAGAGTTAAATTTGCCCGTCCAGACACCTCCAGCTAGTCTCTCATTGGTTCTCCCTATTCCTGTTCATCTTCCGCAGAAATTGCAAACTGGGCCAAACAGGAGGTTAAAGGCGCTGACTCTCCAATTGGGGAGAGTGTTAGTAAAGCATCTGGAATGTTGCACCCGAGTACCATGGGAGGAAAACTGAGACATATTTGAACACTTCTCCCGTTCACATGGTTGATCATACTCTGGGTTCCACATGCAAGTTTCAGCTGAAGGAAGAATACCTTAAACCTGGAGAGTTGAGACCCGTGGAATGGGTACCATGCAATATGACTTCAAAGGGTCTTCATTTGCTCACCGAACCTCTCCAATCCTATCACTGCTGCGTTTATGCCCCTGGACACACGCTTGATTCTCTTATGGAGACATAGCAATCCATAGGTTTTAAGATACTTACTAGTCAGGTACATTCTTAAGCGTTTAATATGGGGTGTTGAGTCCATTTCATTGAGCAAGGAGTAGCTCTTGTCTATTCCATATTTGGCTTAAGGAACTTTATCTGTGCTCATTTCAATCTCTGGTTTTATGCAGCACCCCAACTCACCTTTCCCCTTAAGCAAGCATAAGTTGGTTTTCTAAATGTGAGACCCTGTTCTGTATTGGAATTCAGTTCCTGTGTAGCCAAGTTTACATTCCGTGTATTACTCATATCTTATGATGTTTCTTTTTCTGTGTGACTTATTTCAGTTAGAATCATCGTACCTGAATCCACTCATTATGCTGCTACGGGCCTGATGACATAGATTTCATTGCTGAGTGATACTGCATTGTACGTAAGTACCACAAGTTCTTTATCCATTTTTCACTTTCTGTGATAGAGAACTTGTATGGTAAACGAGGTTCTTGTAAACAGAGGCGTCCCAAATTTTGGGGTGGCTGTGTCTTTTTGATTTTAATTTCCCTAAGCTATAGGGCCATAAGTGAAAGTGCCCTAGGCTCTGTTGCTTTGTTTCTTAGATGTTTCAGGAAACACCATACACTTCTCCCGAGTGGCTGTTGGCAATTTACATCCCGCCCATCAGCATAACAAGGCTCCCAGTTCTCCATGGCCTGTCCTGCCTTTCTGGATTTTACACTATTTTCAGATGGCCCTTTTGACCGGGGGGAAGTGAGACTTCATTGTAGTGCAGATTTCCTTTGCAAGTTTGCTTGGTTGGCCAAAAAGGGCGTATGCGTTTTTTCCTGAATATATTCAGGAAAAAACGCATACGCCCTTTTTGGCCAAGTGCATCATTGTGGACGTTCTGCCTCTTTTCCTATGCTTTCAATGCAATTCCAGTCTACCTCCTGAAATCGGTTTCCTGCAATTCTGCCCCGCTTTCAAGTCCTCTTGGCAGCCTTACTTCAGTATATTTTTGGACGATAGCTGTCATTTATAACTCTGCAGGTTTGTGAATTACAGTGCCCCTGAGCTCCTTTCTTCAACTCGCTTTCTTGTGAGCTGGCCCCAACACCGCAGGATTGCTTCAGGCCCTAATCTTGTTCCGGCATGGCACGCTGAGCCTTTGGTTATTTCCTCTTCCTGGTGGGAAATGAGAGTTAAATTTGCCCGTCCAGACACCTCCAGCTAGTCTCTCATTGGTTCTCGCTATTCCTGTTCATTTTCCGCAGAAATTGCAAACTGGGCCAAACAGGAGGTTAAAGGCGCTGACTCTCCAAGTGGGGAGAGTGTTAGTAAAGCGTCTGGAATGTTGCACCCGAGTACCAGGGGAGGAAAACTGAGACATATTTGAACACGTCTCCCGTTCACACTGTTGATCATACTCTGGGGTCCACATGCATATTTTAGCTGAAGGAAGAATACCTTAAACCTGGAGAGTTGAGACCCGTGGAATGGGTACCATGCAATATGACTTCAAAGGGTCTTCATTTGCTCACCGAACCTCTCCAATCCTATCACTGCTGCGTTTATGCCCCTGGACACATGCTTGATTCTCTTATGGAGACATAGCAATCCATAGGTTTTAAGATACTTACTAGTCAGGTACATTCTTAAGCGTTTAATATGGGGTGTTGAGTCCATTTCATTGAGCAAGGAGTAGCTCTTGTCTATTCCATATTTGGCTTAAGGAACTTTATCTGTGCTCATTTCAATCTCTGGTTTTATGCAGCACCCCAACTCACCTTTCCCCTTAAGCAAGCATAAGTTGGTTTTCTAAATGTGAGACCCTGTTCTGTATTGGAATTCAGTTCCTGTGTAGCCAAGTTTACATTCCGTGTATTACTCATATCTTATGATGTTTCTTTTTCTGTGTGACTTATTTCAGTTAGAATCATCGTACCTGAATCCACTCATTATGCTGCTACGGGCCTGATGACATAGATTTCATTGCTGAGTGATACTGCATTGTACGTAAGTACCACAAGTTCTTTATCCATTTTTCACTTTCTGTGATAGAGAACTTGTATGGTAAACGAGGTTCTTGTAAACAGAGGCGTCCCAAACATTGGGGTGGCTGTGTCTTTTTGATTTTAATTTCCCTAAGCTATAGGACCATAAGTGGAAGTGCCCTAGGCTCTGTTGCTTTGTTTTTTAGATGTTTCAGGAAACACCATACACTTCTCCTGAGTGTCTGTTGGCAATTTACATCCCGCCCATCAGCATACCAAGGCTCCCAGTTCTCCATGGCCTGTCCTGCCTTTCTGGATTTTACACTTTTTTCCGATGGCCCTTTTGACCGGGGGGAAGTGAGACTTCATTGTAGTGCAGATTTCCTTTGCAAGCTTGCTTGGTTGGCCAAAAAGGGCGTATGCGTTTTTTCCTGAATATATTCAGGAAAAAACGCATACGCCCTTTTTGGCCAAGTGCATCATTGTGGACGTTCTGCCTCTTTTCCTATGCTTTCAATGCAATTCCAGTCTACCTCCTGAAATCGGTTTCCTGCAATTCTGCCCCGCTTTCAAGTCCTCTTGGCAGCCTTACTTCAGTATATTTTTGGACGATAGCTGTCATTTATAACTCTGCAGGTTTGTGAATTACAGTGCCCCTGAGCTCCTTTCTTCAACTCGCTTTTTTGTGAGCTGGCCGCAACACCGCAGGATGGCTTCAGGCCCTAATCTGGTTCCGGCACGGCACGCTGAGCCTTTGGTTATTTCCTCTTCCTGGTGGGAAATGAGAGTTAAATTTGCCCGTCCAGACACCTCCAGCTAGTCTCTCATTGGTTCTCCCTATTCCTGTTCATCTTCCGCAGAAATTGCAAATTGGGCCAAACAGGAGGTTAAAGGCGCTGACTCTCCAAGTGGGGAGAGTGTTAGTAAAGCATCTGGAATGTTGCACCCGAGTACCATGGGAGGAAAACTGAGACATATTTGAACACTTCTCCCGTTCACATGGTTGATCATACTCTGGGTTCCACAGGCAAGTTTCAGCTGAAGGAAGAATACCTTAAACCTGGAGAGTTGAGACCCGTGGAATGGGTACCATGCAATATGACTTCAAAGGGTCTTCATTTGCTCACCGAACCTCTCCAATCCTATCACTGCTGCGTTTATGCCCCTGGACACACGCTTGATTCTCTTATGGAGACATAGCAATCCATAGGTTTTAAGATACTTACTAGTCAGGTACATTCTTAAGCGTTTAATATGGGGTGTTGAGTCCATTTCGTTGAGCAAGGAGTAGCTCTTGTCTATTCCATATTTGGCTTAAGGAACTTTATCTGTGCTCATTTCAATCTCTGGTTTTATGCAGCACCCCAACTCACCTTTCCCCTTAAGCAAGCATAAGTTGGTTTTCTAAATTTGAGACCCTGTTCTGTTTTGGAATTCAGTTCCTGTGTAGCCAAGTTTACATTCCGTGTATTAGTGATATCTTATGATGTTTCTTTTTCTGTGTGACTTATTTCAGTTAGAATCATCGTACCTGAATCCACTCATTATGCTGCTACGGGCCTGATGACATAGATTTCATTGCTGAGTGATACTGCATTGTACGTAAGTACCACAAGTTCTTTATCCATTTTTCACTTTCTGTGATAGAGAACTTGTACGGTAAACGAGGTTCTTGTAAACAGAGGCGTCCCAAATTTTGGGGTGGCTGTGTCTTTTTGATTTTAATTTCCCTAAGCTATAGGACCATATGTGGAAGTGCCCTAGGCTCTGTTGCTTTGTTTTTTAGATGTTTCAGGAAACACCATACACTTCTCCCGAGTGTCTGTTGGCAATTTACATCCCGCCCATCAGCATAACAAGGCTCCCAGTTCTCCATGGCCTGTCCTGCCTTTCTGGATTTTACACTTTTTTCAGATGGCCCTTTTGACCGGGGGGAAGTGAGACTTCATTGTAGTGCAGATTTCCTTTGCAAGCTTGCTTGGTTGGCCAAAAAGGGCGTATGCGTTTTTTCCTGAATATATTCAGAAAAAAACGCATACGCCCTTTTTGGCCAAGTGCATCATTTTGGACGTTCTGCCTCTTTTCCTATGCTTTCAATGCAATTCCAGTCTACCTCCTGAAATCGGTTTCCTGCAATTCTGCCCCGCTTTCAAGTCCTCTTGGCAGCCTTACTTCAGTATATTTTTGGACGATAGCTGTCATTTATAACTCTGCAGGTTTGTGAATTACAGTGCCCCTGAGCTCCTTTCTTCAACTCGCTTTCTTGTGAGCTGGCCGCAACACCGCAGGATGGCTTCAGGCCCTAATCTTGTTCCGGCATGGCACGCTGAACCTTTGCTTATTTCCTCTTCCTGGTGGGAAATGAGAGTTAAATTTGCCCGTCCAGACACCTCCAGCTAGTCTCTCATTGGTTCTCCCTATTCCTGTTCATCTTCCGCAGAAATTGCAAACTGGGCCAAACAGGAGGTTAAAGGCGCTGACTCTCCAAGTGGGGAGAGTGTTAGTAAAGCATCTGGAATGTTGAACCCGAGTACCAGGGGAGGAAAACTGAGACATATTTGAACACGTCTCCCGTTCACACTGTTGATCATACTCTGGGTTCCACATGCATATTTTAGCTGAAGGAAGAATACCTTAAACCTGGAGAGTTGAGACCCGTGTAATGGGTACCATGCAATATGACTTCAAAGGGTCTTCATTTGCTCACCGAACCTCTCCAATCCTATCACTGCTGCGTTTATGCCCCTGTACACACGCTTGATTCTCTTTTGGAGACATAGCAATCCATAGGTTTTAAGATACTTACTAGTCAGGTACATTCTTAAGCGTTTAATATGGGGTGTTGAGTCCATTTCGTTGAGCAAGGAGTAGCTCTTGTCTATTCCATATTTGGCTTAAGGAACTTTATCTGTGCTCATTTCAATCTCTGCTTTTATGCAGCATCCCAACTCACCTTTACCCTTAAGCAAGCATAAGTTGGTTTTCTAAATTTGAGTCCCTGTTCTGTTCTGTAATTTAGTTCCTGTGTAGCCAAGTTTACATTCCGTGTATTACTGATATCTTATGATGTTTCTTTTCTGTGTGACTTATTTCAGTTAGAATCATCGTACCTGAATCCACTCATTGTGCTGCTACGGGCCTGATGACATAGATTTCACTGCTGAGTGATACTGCATTGTACGTAAGTACCACAAGTTCTTTATCCATTTTTCACTTTCTGTGATATTGAACTTGTACGGTAAACGAGGTTCTTGTAAACAGAGGCGTCCCAAACTTTGGGGTGGCTGTGTCGTTTTGATTTTAATTTCCCTAAGCTATAGGGCCATAAGTGGAAGTGCCCTAGGCTCTGTTGCTTTGTTTTTTAGATGTTTCAGGAAACACCATACACTTCTCCCGAGTGTCTGTTGGCAATTTACATCCCGCCCATCAGCATAACAAGGCTCCCAGTTCTCCATGGCCTGTCCTGCCTTTCTGGATTTTACACTTTTTTCAGATGGCCCTTTTGACCGGGGGGGAGTGAGACTTCATTGTAGTGCAGATTTCCTTTGCAAGCTTGCTTGGTTGGCCAAAAAGGGCGTATGCGTTTTTTCCTGAATATATTCAGGAAAAAACGCATACGCCCTTTTTGGCCAAGTGCATCATTGTGGACGTTCTGCCTCTTTTCCTATGCTTTCAATGCAATTCCAGTGTACCTCCTGAAATCGGTTTCCTGCAATTCTGCCCCGCTTTCAAGTCCTCTTGGCAGCCTTACTTCAGTATATTTTTGGACGATAGTTGTCATTTATAACTCTGCAGGTTTGTGAATTACAGTGCCCCTGAGCTCCTTTCTTCAACTCGCTTTCTTGTGAGCTGGCCGCAACACCGCAGGATGGCTTCAGGCCCTAATCTGGTTCCGGCACGGCACGCCGAGCCTTTGGTTAATTCCTCTTCTTGGTGGGAAATGAGAGTTAAATTTGCCCGTCTAGACACCTCCAGCTAGTCTCTCATTGGTTCTCGCTATTCCTGTTCATCTTCCGCAGAAATTGCAAACTGGGCCAAACAGGAGGTTAAAGGGACTGACTCTCCAAGTCGGGAGAGTGTTAGTAAAGCGTCTGGAATATTGCACCCGTGTACCAGGGTACGAAAACTGAGACATATTTGAACACGTCTCCCGATCACACGGTTGATCATACTCTGGGTTCCACATGCATGTTTTAGCTGAAGGAAGAATACCTTAAACCTGGAGAGTTGAGACCCGTGTAATGGGTACCATGCAAATTGACTTCAAAGGGTCTTCATTTGCTCACCGAACCTCTCCAATCCTATCACTGCTGCGTTTATGCCCCTGTACACACGCTTGATTCTCTTTTGGAGACATAGCAATCCATAGGTTTTAAGATACTTACTAGTCAGGTACATTCTTAGGCGTTTAATATGGGTTGTTGAGTCCATTTCGTTGAGCAAGGAGTAGCTCTTGTCTATTCCATATTTGGCTTAAGGAACTTTATCTGTGCTCATTTCAATCTCTGGTTTTATGCAGCACCCCAACTCACCTTTCCCCTTAAGCAAGCATAAGTTGGTTTTCTAAATTTGAGACGCTGTTCTGTTTTGGAATTCAGTTCCTGTGTAGCCAAGTTTACATTCCGTGTATTAGTGATATCTTATGATGTTTTTTTTCTGTGTGACTTATTTCAGTTTGAATCATCATACCTGAATCCACTCATTGTGCTGCTAAGGGCCTGATGACATAGATTTCATTGCTGAGTGATATTGCTTTGTAAGTAAATACCACAACTTCTTTATCCATTTTTCACTTTCTGCGATGTTGAACTTGTACGGTAAACGAGGTTCTTGTAAACAGAGGCGTCCCAAACTTTGGGGTGGCTGTGTCTTTTTGATTTTAATTTCCCTAAGCTATAGGACCATAAGTGGAAGTGCCCTAGGCTCTGTTGCTTTGTTTTTTAGATGTTTCAGGAAACACCATACACTTCTCCCGAGTGTCTCTTGGCAATTTACATCCCGCCCATCAGCATAACAAGGCTCCCAGTTCTCCATGGCCTGTCCTGCCTTTCTGGATTTTACACCTTTTTCAGATGGCCCTTTTGACCGGGGGGAAGTGAGACTTCATTGTAGTGCAGATTTCCTTTGCAAGCTTGCTTGGTTGGCCAAAAAGGGCGTATGCGTTTTCCCCTGAATATATTCAGGAAAAATCGCATACGCCCTTTTTGGCCAAGTGCATCATTGTGGACGTTCTGCCTCTTTTCCTATGCTTTCAATGCAATTCCAGTCTACCTCCTGAAATCGGTTTCCTGCAATTCTGCCCCGCTTTCAAGTCCTCTTGGCAGCCTTACTTCAGTATATTTTTGGACGATAGCTGTCATTTATAACTCTGCAGGTTTGTGAATTACAGTGCCCCTGAGCGCCTTTCTTCAACTCGCTTTCTTGTGAGCTGGCCGCAACACCGCAGGATGGCTTCAGGCCCTAATGTGGTTCCGGCACGGCACGCTGAGCCTTTGGTTATTTCCTCTTCCTGGTGGGAAATGAGAGTTAAATTTGCCCGTCCAGACACCTCCAGCTAGTCTCTCATTGGTTCTCGCTATTCCTGTTCATCTACCGCAGAAATTGCAAACTGGGCCAAACAGGAGGTTAAAGGGACTGACTCTCCAAGTCGGGAGAGTGTTAGTAAAGCGTCTGGAATGTTGCACCCGAGTACCAGGGTACGAAAACTGAGACATATTTGAACACGTCTCCCGATCACATGGTTGATCATACTCTGGGTTCCACATGCATGTTTTAGCTGAAGGAGGAATACCTTAAACCTGGGTAGTTGAAACCCGTGGAATGGGTACCATGCAATATGACTTCAAAGGGTCTTCATTTGCTCACCGAACCTCTCCAATCCTATCACTGCTGCATTTATGTCCCTGTACACATGCTTGATTCTCTTTCGGAGACATAGCAATCCATAGGTTTTAAGATACTTAAGAGTCAGGTACATTCTTAGGCGTTTAATATGCGGTGTTGAGTCCATTTCGTTGAGCAAGGAGTAGCTCTTGTCTATTCCATATTTGGCTTAAGGAACTTTATCTGTGTTCATTTCAATCTCTGGTTTTATGCAGCACCCCAACTCACCTTTACCCTTAAACAAGCATAAGTTGGTTTTCTAAATTTGAGACCCTGTTCTGTTCTGTAATTCTGTTCCTGTGTAGCCCAGTTTACATTCCGTGTATTAGTGATATCTTATGATGTTTCTTTTTCTGTGTGACTTATTTCAGTTAGAATCATCGTACCTGAATCCACTCATCGTGCTGCTACGGGCCTGATGACATAGATTTCACTGCTGAGTGATACTGCATTGTACGTAAGTACCACAAGTTCTTTATCCATTTTTCACTTTCTGTGATATTGAACTTGTACGGTAAACGAGGTTCTTGTAAACAGAGGCGTCCCAAACATTGGGGTGGCTGTATCTTTTTGATTTTAATTTCCCTAAGCTATAGGACCATAAGTGGAAGTGCCCTAGGCTCTGTTGCTTTGTTTTTTAGATGTTTCAGGAAACACCATGCACTTCTCCCGAGTGTCTGTTGGCAATTTACATCCCGCCCATCAGCATAACAAGGCTCCCAGTTCTCCATGGCCTGTCCTGCCTTTCTGGATTTTACACTTTTTTCAGATGGCCCTTTTGACCGGGGCGGGGGGGAGGAAGTCAGAGTTCATTGTAGTGCAGATTTCCTTTGCAAGCTTGCTTGGTTGGCCAAAAAGGGCGTATGCGTTTTTTCCTGAATATATTCAGGAAAAAACGCATACGCCCTTTTTGGCCAAGTGCATCATTGTGGACGTTCTGCCTCTTTTCCTATGCTTTCAATGCAATTCCAGTCTACCTCCTGAAATCGGTTTTCTGCAATTCTGCCCCGCTTTCAAGTCCTCTTGGCAGCCTTACTTCAGTATATTTTTGGACGATAGTTGTCATTTATAACTCTGCAGGTTTTTGAATTACAGTGCCCCTGAGCTCCTTTCTTCAACTCGTTTTCTTGTGAGCTGGCCGCAACACCACAGGATGGCTTCAGGCCCTAATCTGGTTCCGGCACGGCACGCTGAGCCTTTGGTTATTTCCTCTTCCTGGCGGGAAATGAGAGTTAAATTTGCCCGTCCAGACACCTCCAGCTAGTCTCTCATTGGTTCTCGCTATTCCTGTTCATCTTCCGCAGAAATTGCAAACTGGGCCAAACAGGAGGTTAAAGGGACTGACTCTCCAAGTCGGGAGAGTGTTAGTAAAGCGTCTGGAATGTTGCACCCGAGTACCAGGGTACGAAAACTGAGACATATTTGAACACGTCTCCCGATCACATGGTTGATCATACTCTAGGTTCCACATGCATGTTTTAGCTGAAGGAAGAATACCTTAAACCTGGGTAGTTGAAAGCCGTAGAATGGTACCATGCAATATGACTTCAAAGGGTCTTCATTTGCTCACCAAACCTCTCCAATCCTATCACTGCTGCGTTTATGTCCCTGTACACATGCTTGATTCTCTTTCGGAGACATAGCAATCCATAGGTTTTAAGATACTTACTAGTCAGGTACATTCTTAGGCGTTTAATATGGGGTGTTGAGTCCATTTCGTTGAGCAAGGAGTAGCTCTTGTCTATTCCATATTTGGCTTAAGGAACTTTATCTGTGCTCATTTCAATCTCTGGTTTTATGCAGCACCCCAACTCACCTTTACCCTTAAACAAGCATAAGTTGGTTTTCTAAATTTGAGACCCTGTTCTGTTCTGTAATTCAGTTCCTGTGTAGCCAAGTTTACATTCCGTGTATTAGTGATATCTTATGATGTTTCTTTTTCTGTGTGACTTATTTCAGTTAGAATCATCGTACCTGAATCCACTCATTGTGCTGCTACGGGCCTGATGACATAGATTTCATTGCTGAGTGATACTGCATTGTACGTAAGTACCACAAGTTCTTTATCCATTTTTCACTTTCTGTGATATTGAACTTGTACGGTAAACGAGGTTCTTGTAAACAGAGGCGTTCCAAACATTGGGGTGGCTGTATCTTTTTGATTTTAATTTCCCTAAGCTATAGGACCATAAGTGGAAGTGCCCTAGGCTCTGTTGCTTTGTTTCTTAGATGTTTCAGGAAACACCATACACTTCTCCCGAGTGTCTGTTGGCAATTTACATCCCGCCCATCAGCATAACAAGGCTCCCAGTTCTCCATGGCCTGTCCTGCCTTTATGGATTTTACACTTTTTGCAGATGGCCCTTTTGACCGGGGGGAAGTGAGACTTCATTGTAGTGCAGATTTCCTTTGCAAGCTTGCTTGGTTGGCCAAAAAGGGCGTATGCGTTTTTTCCTGAATATATTCAGGAAAAAACGCATACGCCCTTTTTGGCCAAGTGCATCATTGTGGACGTTCTGCCTCTTTTCCTATGCTTTCAATGCAATTCCAGTCTACCTCCTGAAATCGGTTTCCTGCAATTCTGCCCCGCTTTCAAGTCCTCTTGGCAGCCTTACTTCAGTATATTTTTGGACGATAGCTGTCATTTATAACTCTGCAGGTTTGTGAATTACAGTGCCCCTGAGCTCCTTTCTTCAACTCGCTTTCTTGTGAGCTGGCCGCAACACCGCAGGATGGCTTCAGGCCCTAATCTGGTTCCGGCACGGCACGCTGAGCCTTTGGTTAATTCCTCTTCCTGGTGGGAAATGAGAGTTAAATTTGCCCGTCCAGACACCTCCAGCTAGTCTCTCATTGGTTCTCCCTATTCCTGTTCATCTTCCGCAGAAATTGCAAACTGGGCCAAACAGGTGGTTAAAGGCGCTGACACTCCAAGTGGGGAGAGTGTTAGTAAAGCGTCTGGAATGTTGCACCCGAGTACCAGGGGAGGAAAACTGAGACATATTTGAACACGTCTCCCGTTCACACGGTTGATCATACTCTGGGTTCCACATGCATGTTTTAGCTGAAGGAAGAATACCTTAAACCTGGGTAGTTGAAACCCGTGGAATGGGTACCATGCAATATGACTTCAAAGGGTCTTCATTTGCTCACCGAACCTCGCCAATCCTATCACTGCTGCGTTTATGCCCCTGGACACACGCTTGATTCTCTTTTGGAGACATAGCAATCCATAGGTTTTAAGATACTTACTAGTCAGGTACATTCTTAGGCGTTTAATATGGGGTGTTGAGTCCATTTCGTTGAGCAAGGAGTAGCTCTTGTCTATTCCATATTTGGCTTAAGGAACTTTATCTGTGCTCATTTCAATCTCTGGTTTTATGCAGCACCCCAACTCACCTTTCCCCTTAAGCAAGCATAAGTTGGTTTTCTAAATTTGAGACCCTGTTCTGTTTTGGAATTCAGTTCCTGTGTAGCCAAGTTTACATTCCATGTATTAGTGATATCTTATGATGTTTCTTTTTCTGTGTGACTTATTTCAGTTAGAATCATCGTACCTGAATCCACTCATTATGCTGCTACGGGCCAGATGACATAGATTTCATTGCTGAGTGATACTGCATTGTACGTAAGTACCACAAGTTCTTTATCCATTTTTCACTTTCTGCGATGTTGAACTTGTACTGTAAATGAGGTTCTTGTAAACAGAGGCGTCCCAAACTTTGGGGTGGCTGTGTCTTTTTGATTTTAATTTCCCTAAGCTATAGGACGATAAGTGGAAGTGCCCTAGGCTCTGTTGCTTTGTTTTTTAGATGTTTCAGGAAACACCATACACTTCTCCCGAGTGTCTGTTGGCAAGTTACATCCCGCCCATCAGCATAACAAGGCTCCCAGTTCTCCATGGCCTGTCCTGCCTTTCTGGATTTTACACTTTTTTCCGATGGCCCTTTTGACCGGGGGGAAGTGAGACTTCATTGTAGTGCAGATTTCCTTTGCAAGTTTGCTTGGTTGGCCAAAAAGTGCGTATGCTTTTTTTCCTGAATATATTCAGGAAAAAACGCATACACCCTTTTTGGCCAAGTGCATCATTGTGGACGTTCTCCCTCTTTTCCTATGCTTTCAATGCAATTCCAGTCTACCTCCTGAAATCGGTTTCCTGCAATTCTGCCCCGCTTTCAAGTCCTCTTGGCAGCCTTACTTCAGTATATTTTTGGACGATAGCTGTCATTTATAACTCTGCAGGTTTGTGAATTACAGTGCCCCTGAGCTCCTTTCTTCAACTCGCTTTCTTGTGAGCTGGCCGCAACACCGCAGGATGGCTTCAGGCCCTAATCTGGTTCCGGCACGGCACGCTGAGCCTTTGGTTATTTCCTCTTCCTGGTGGGAAATGAGAGTTAAATTTGCCCGTCCAGACACCTCCAGCTAGTCTCTCATTGGTTCTCCCTATTCCTGTTCATCTTCCGCAGAAATTGCAAACTGGGCCAAACAGGAGGTTAAAGGGACTGACTCTCCAAGTCGGGAGAGTGTTAGTAAAGCGTCTGGAATGTTGCACCCGAGTACCAGGGTACGAAAACTGAGACATATTTGAACACGTCTCCCGATCACATGGTTGATCATACTCTAGGTTCCACATGCATGTTTTAGCTGAAGGAAGAATACCTTAAACCTGGGTAGTTGAAACCCGTGGAATGGGTACCATGCAATATGACTTCAAAGGGTCTTCATTTGCTCACCGAACCTCTCCAATCCTATCACTGCTGCGTTTATGCCCCTGTACACATGCTTGATTCTCTTTCGGAGACATAGCAATCCATAGGTTTTAAGATACTTACTAGTCAGGTACATTCTTAGGCGTTTAATATGCGGTGTTGAGTCCATTTCGTTGAGCAAGGAGTAGCTCTTGTCTATTCCATATTTGGCTTAAGGAACTTTATCTGTGCTCATTTCAATCTCTGGTTTTATGCAGCACCCCAACTCACCTTTCCCCTTAAGCAATCATAAGTTGGTTTTCTAAATTTGAGACCCTGTTCTGTTTTGGAATTCAGTTCCTGTGTAGCCCAGTTTACATTCCGTGTATTACTGATATCTTATGATGTTTCCTTTTCTGTGTGACTTATTTCAGTTAGAATCATCATACCTGAATCCACTCATTGTGCTGCTACGGGCCAGATGACATAGATTTCATTGCTGAGTGACATTGCTTTGTAAGTAAATACCACAACTTCTTTATCCATTTTTCACTTTCTGCGATGTTGAACTTGTAATGTAAACGAGGTTCTTGTAAACAGAGGCGTCCCAAACTTTGGGGTGGCTGTGTCTTTTTGATTTTAATTTCCCTAAGCTATAGGACGATAAGTGGAAGTGCCCTAGGCTCTGTTGCTTTGTTTTTTAGATGTTTCAGGAAACACCATACACTTCTCCCGAGTGTCTGTTGGCAAGTTACATCCCGCCCATCAGCATAACAAGGCTCCCAGTTCTCCATGGCCTGTCCTGCCTTTCTGGATTTTACACTTTTTTCCGATGGCCCTTTTGACCGGGGGGAAGTGAGACTTCATTGTAGTGCAGATTTCCTTTGCAAGTTTGCTTGGTTGGCCAAAAAGTGCGTATGCTTTTTTTCCTGAATATATTCAGGAAAAAACGCATACACCCTTTTTGGCCAAGTGCATCATTGTGGACGTTCTCCCTCTTTTCCTATGCTTTCAATGCAATTCCAGTCTACCTCCTGAAATCGGTTTCCTGCAATTCTGCCCCGCTTTCAAGTCCTCTTGGCAGCCTTACTTCAGTATATTTTTGGACGATAGCTGTCATTTATAACTCTGCAGGTTTGTGAATTACAGTGCCCCTGAGCTCCTTTCTTCAACTCGCTTTCTTGTGAGCTGGCCGCAACACCGCAGGATGGCTTCAGGCCCTAATCTGGTTCCGGCACGGCACGCTGAGCCTTTGGTTATTTCCTCTTCCTGGTGGGAAATGAGAGTTAAATTTGCCCGTCCAGACACCTCCAGCTAGTCTCTCATTGGTTCTCCCTATTCCTGTTCATCTTCCGCAGAAATTGCAAACTGGGCCAAACAGGAGGTTAAAGGGACTGACTCTCCAAGTCGGGAGAGTGTTAGTAAAGCGTCTGGAATGTTGCACCCGAGTACCAGCGTACGAAAACTGAGACATATTTGAACACGTCTCCCGATCACATGGTTGATCATACTCTAGGTTCCACATGCATGTTTTAGCTGAAGGAAGAATACCTTAAACCTGGGTAGTTGAAACCCGTGGAATGGGTACCATGCAATATGACTTCAAAGGGTCTTCATTTGCTCACCGAACCTCTCCAATCCTATCACTGCTGCGTTTATGCCCCTGTACACATGCTTGATTCTCTTTCGGAGACATAGCAATCCATAGGTTTTAAGATACTTACTAGTCAGGTACATTCTTAGGCGTTTAATATGCGGTGTTGAGTCCATTTCGTTGAGCAAGGAGTAGCTCTTGTCTATTCCATATTTGGCTTAAGGAACTTTATCTGTGCTCATTTCAATCTCTGGTTTTATGCAGCACCCCAACTCACCTTTCCCCTTAAGCAATCATAAGTTGGTTTTCTAAATTTGAGACCCTGTTCTGTTTTGGAATTCAGTTCCTGTGTAGCCCAGTTTACATTCCGTGTATTACTGATATCTTATGATGTTTCCTTTTCTGTGTGACTTATTTCAGTTAGAATCATCATACCTGAATCCACTCATTGTGCTGCTACGGGCCAGATGACATAGATTTCATTGCTGAGTGACATTGCTTTGTAAGTAAATACCACAACTTCTTTATCCATTTTTCACTTTCTGCGATGTTGAACTTGTAATGTAAACGAGGTTCTTGTAAACAGAGGCGTCCCAAACTTTGGGGTGGCTGTGTCTTTTTTATTTTAATTTTCCTAAGCTATAGGACCATAAGTGGAAGTGCCCTAGGCTCTGTTGCTTTGTTTTTTAGATGTTTCAGGAAACACCATACACTTCTCCCGAGTGTCTGTTGGCAATTTACATCCCGCCCATCAGCATAACAAGGCTCCCAGTTCCCCATGGCCTGTCCTGCCTTTCTGGATTTTACACTTTTTTCCGATGGCCCTTTTGACCGGGGGGAAGTGAGACTTCATTGTAGTGCAGATTTCCTTTGCAAGCTTGCTTGGTTGGCCAAAAAGTGCGAATGCATTTTTTCCTGAATATATTCAGGAAAAAATGCATACGCCCTTTTTGGCCAAGTGCATCATTGTGGACGTTCTGCCTGTTTTCCTATGCTTTCAATGCAATTCCAGTCTACCTCCTGAAATCGGTTTCCTGCAATTCTGCCCCGCTTTCAAGTCCTCTTGGCAGCCTTACTTCAGTATATTTTTGGACGATAGCTGTCATTTATAACTCTGAAGGTTTGTGAATTACAGTGCCCCTGAGCTCCTTTCTTCAACTCGCTTTCTTGTGACCTGGCCGCAACACCGCAGGATGGCTTCAGGCCCTAATCTGGTTCCGGCACGGCACGCTGCACCTTTGGTTAATTCCTCTTCCTGGTGGGAAATGAGAGTTAAATTTGCCCGTCCAGACACCTCCAGCTAGTCTCTCATTGGTTCTCGCTATTCCTGTTCATCTTCCACAGAAATTGCAAACTGGGCCAAACAGGAGGTTAAAGGGACTGACTCTCCAAGTCGGGAGAGTGTTAGTAAAGCGTCTGGAATGTTGCACCCGAGTACCAGGATACGAAAACTGAGACATATTTGAACACGTCTCCCGTTCACACGGTTGATCATACTCTGGGTTCCACATGCATGTTTTAGCTGAAGGAAGAATACCTTAAACCTGGGTAGTTGAAACCCGTGGAATGGGTACCATGCAATATGACTTCAAAGGGTCTTCATTTGCTCACCGAACCTCTCCAATCCTATCACTGCTGCGTTTATGCCCCTGTACACATGCTTGATTCTCTTTTGGAGACATAGCAATCCATAGGTTTTAAGATACTTACTAGTCAGGTACATTCTTAGGCGTTTAATATGGGGTGTTGAGTCCATTTCGTTGAGCAAGGAGTAGCTCTTGTCTATTCCATATTTGGCTTAAGGAACTTTATCTGTGCTCATTTCAATCTCTGGTTTTATGCAGCACCCCAACTCACCTTTCCCCTTAAGCAAGCATAAGTTGGTTTTCTAAATTTGAGACCCTGTTCTGTTTTGGAATTCAGTTCCTGTGTAGCCAAGTTTACATTC
This sequence comes from Globicephala melas, assembly GCF_963455315.2. Classification (NCBI taxonomy): domain Eukaryota; kingdom Metazoa; phylum Chordata; class Mammalia; order Artiodactyla; family Delphinidae; genus Globicephala; species Globicephala melas. The sequence continues at coordinate 210,538 of NW_027207318.1, forward strand.
CGTGTATTAGTGATATCTTATGATGTTTCTTTTTCTGTGTGACTTATTTCAGTTAGAATCATCGTACCTGAATCCACTCATTGTGCTGCTTCGGGCCTGATGTCATAGATTTCATTGCTGAGTGATACTGCATTGTACGTAAGTACCACAAGTTCTTTATCCATATTTCACTTTCTGCGATGTTGAACTTGTACTGTAAATGAGGTTCTTGTAAACAGAGGCGTCCCAAACTTTGGGGTGGCTGTGTCTTTTTGATTTTAATTTCCCTAAGCTATAGGACCATAAGTGGAAGTGCCCTAGGCTCTGTTGCTTTGTTTTTTAGATGTTTCAGGAAACACCATACACTTCTCCTAAGTGTCTGTTGGCAATTTACATCCCGCCCATCAGCATACCAAGGCTCCCAGTTCTCCATGGCCTGTCCTGCCTTTCTGGATTTTACACTTTTTTCCGATGGCCCTTTTGACCGGGGGGAAGTGAGACTTCATTGTAGTGCAGATTTCCTTTGCAAGCTTGCTTGGTTGGCCAAAAAGGGCGTATGCGTTTTTTCCTGAATATATTCAGGAAAAAACGCATACGCCCTTTTTGGCCAAGTGCATCATTGTGGACGTTCTGCCTCTTTTCCTATGCTTTCAATGCAATTCCAGTCTACCTCCTGAAATCGGTTTCCTGCAATTCTGCCCCGCTTTCAAGTCCTCTTGGCAGCCTTACTTCAGTATATTTTTGGACGATAGCTGTCATTTATAACTCTGCAGGTTTGTGAATTACAGTGCCCCTGAGCTCCTTTCTTCAACTCGCTTTCTTGTGAGCTGGCCGCAACACCGCAGGATGGCTTCAGGCCTTAATCTGGTTCCGGCACGGCACGCTGAGCCTTTGGTTATTTCCTCTTCCTGGTGGGAAATGAGAGTTAAATTTGCCCGTCCAGACACCTCCAGCTAGTCTCTCATTGGTTCTCCCTATTCCTGTTCATCTTCCGCAGAAATTGCAAATTGGGCCAAACAGGAGGTTAAAGGCGCTGACTCTCCAAGTGGGGAGAGTGTTAGTAAAGCATCGGGAATGTTGCACCCGAGTACCATGGGAGGAAAACTGAGACATATTTGAACACTTCTCCCGTTCACATGGTTGATCATACTCTGGGTTCCACAGGCAAGTTTCAGCTGAAGGAAGAATACCTTAAACCTGGAGAGTTGAGACCCGTGGAATGGGTACCATGCAATATGACTTCAAAGGGTCTTCATTTGCTCACCGAACCTCTCCAATCCTATCACTGCTGCGTTTATGCCCCTGCACACACGCTTGATTCTCTTATGGAGACATAGCAATCCATAGGTTTTAAGATACTTACTAGTCAGGTACATTCTTAGGAGTTTAATATGGGGTGTTGAGTCCATTTCGTTGAGCAAGGAGTAGCTCTTGTCTATTCCATATTTGGCTTAAGGAACTTTATCTGTGCTCATTTCAATCTCTGGTTTTATGCAGCACCCCAACTCACCTTTCCCCTTAAGCAAGCATAAGTTGGTTTTCTAAATTTGAGACCCTGTTCTGTTTTGGAATTCAGTTCCTGTGTAGCCAAGTTTACATTCCGTGTATTAGTGATATCTTATGATGTTTCTTTTTCTGTGTGACTTATTTCAGTTAGAATCATCGTACCTGAATCCACTCATTATGCTGCTACGGGCCTGATGACATAGATTTCATTGCTGAGTGATACTGCATTGTACGTAAGTACCACAATTTCTTTATCCATTTTTCACTTTCTGTGATAGAGAACTTGTACGGTAAACGAGGTTCTTGTAAACAGAGGCGTCCCAAATTTTGGGGTGGCTGTGTCTTTTTGATTTTAACTTCCCTAAGCTATAGGACCATAAGTGAAAGTGCCCTAGGCTCTGTTGCTTTGTTTCTTAGATGTTTCAGGAAACACCATACACTTCTCCCGAGTGGCTATTGGCAATTTACATCCCGCCCATCAGCATAACAAGGCTCCCAGTTCTCCATGGCCTGTCCTGCCTTTCTGGATTTTACACTTTTTTCAGATAGCCCTTTTGACCGGGGGGAAGTGAGACTTCATTGTAGTGCAGATTTCCTTTGCAAGTTTGCTTGGTTGGCCAAAAAGGGCGTATGCGTTTTTTCCTGAATATATTCAGGAAAAAACGCATACGCCCTTTTTGGCCAAGTGCATCATTGTGGACGTTCTGCCTCTTTTCCTATGCTTTCAATGCAATTCCAGTCTACCTCCTGAAATCGGTTTCCTGCAATTCTGCCCCGCTTTCAAGTCCTCTTGGCAGCCTTACTTCAGTATATTTTTGGACGATAGCTGTCATTTATAACTCTGCAGGTTTGTGAATTACAGTGCCCCTGAGCTCCTTTCTTCAACTCGCTTTCTTGTGAGCTGGCCGCAACACCGCAGGATGGCTTCAGGCCCTAATCTGGTTCCGGCACGGCACGCTGAGCCTTTGGTTAATTCCTCTTCCTGGTGGGAAACGAGAGTTAAATTTGCCCGTCCAGACACCTCCAGCTAGTCTCTCATTGGTTCTCCCTATTCCTGTTCATCTTCCGCAGAAATTGCAAACTGGGCCAAACAGGAGGTTAAAGGCGCTGACTCTCCAAGTGGGGAGAGTGTTAGTAAAGCGTCTGGAATGTTGCACCCGAGTACCAGGGGAGGAATACTGAGACATATTTGAACACGTCTCCCGTTCACACGGTTGATCATACTCTGGGTTCCACATGCATGTTTTAGCTGAAGGAAGAATACCTTAAACCTGGGTAGTTGAAACCCGTGGAATGGGTACCATGCAATATGACTTCAAAGGGTCTTCATTTGCTCACCGAACCTCTCCAATCCTATCACTGCTGCGTTTATGCCCCTGTACACACGCTTGATTCTCTTTTGGAGACATAGCAATCCATAGGTTTTAAGATACTTACTAGTCAGGTACATTCTTAGGCGTTTAATATGGGGTGTTGAGTCCATTTCGTTGAGCAAGGAGTAGCTCTTGTCTATTCCATATTTGGCTTAAGGAACTTTATCTGTGCTCATTTCAATCTCTGGTTTTATGCAGCACCCCAACTCACCTTTCCCCTTAAGCAAGCATAAGTTGGTTTTCTAAATTTGAGACCCTGTTCTGTTTTGGAATTCAGTTCCTGTGTAGCCAAGTTTACATTCCGTGTATTACTGATATCTTATGATGTTTCTTTTTCTGTGTGACTTATTTCAGTTAGAATCATCGTACCTGAATCCACTCATTATGCTGCTACGGGCCAGATGACATAGATTTCATTGCTGAGTGACATTGCTTTGTAAGTAAATACCACAACTTCTTTATCCATTTTTCACTTTCTGCGATGTTGAACTTGTAATGTAAACGAGGTTCTTGTAAACAGAGGCGTCCCAAACTTTGGGGTGGCTGTGTCTTTTTAATTTTAATTTTCCTAAGCTATAGGACCATAAGTGGAAGTGCCCTAGGCTCTGTTGCTTTGTTTTTTAGATGTTTCAGGAAACACCATACACTTCTCCCGAGTGTCTGTTGGCAATTTACATCCCGCCCATCAGCATAACAAGGCTCCCAGTTCCCCATGGCCTGTCCTGCTTTTCTGGATTTTACACTTTTTTCCGATGGCCCTTTTGACCGGGGGGAAGTGAGACTTCATTGTAGTGCAGATTTCCTTTGCAAGCTTGCTTGGTTGGCCAAAAAGCGCGTATGCATTTTTTCCTGAATATATTCAGGAAAAAATGCATACGCCCTTTTTGGCCAAGTGCATCATTGTGGACGTTCTGCCTCTTTTCCTATGCTTTCAATGCAATTCCAGTCTACCTCCTGAAATCGGTTTCCTGCAATTCTGCCCCGCTTTCAAGTCCTCTTGGCAGCCTTACTTCAGTATATTTTTGGATGATAGCTGTCATTTATAACTCTGAAGGTTTGTGAATTACAGTGCCCCTGAGCTCCTTTCTTCAACTCGCTTTCTTGTGACCTGGCCGCAACACCGCAGGATGGCTTCAGGCCCTAATCTCGTTCCGGCACGGCACGCTGAACCTTTGGTTAATTCCTCTTCCTGGTGGGAAATGAGAGTTAAATTTGCCCGTCCAGACACCTCCAGCTAGTCTCTCATTGGTTCTCGCTATTCCTGTTCATCTTCCACAGAAATTGCAAACTGGGCCAAAGAGGAGTTTAAAGGGACTGACTCTCCAAGTGGGGAGAGTGTTAGTAAAGCGTCTGGAATGTTGCACCCGAGTACCAGGGTACGAAAACTGAGACATATTTGAACACGTCTCCCGATCACATGGTTGATCATACTCTGGGTTCCACATGCAAGTTTCAGCTGAAGGAAGAATACCTTAAACCTGGAGAGTTGAGACCCGTGGAATGGGTACCATGCAATATGACTTCAAAGGGTCTTCATTTGCTCACCGAACCTCTCCAATCCTATCACTGCTGCGTTTATGCCCCTGGACACACGCTTGATTCTCTTATGGAGACATAGCAATCCATAGGTTTTAAGATACTTACTAGTCAGGTACATTCTTAAGCGTTTAATATGGGGTGTTGAGTCCATTTCATTGAGCAAGGAGTAGCTCTTGTCTATTCCATATTTGGCTTAAGGAACTTTATCTGTGCTCATTTCAATCTCTGGTTTTATGCAGCACCCCAACTCACCTTTCCCCTTAAGCAAGCATAAGTTGGTTTTCTAAATGTGAGACCCTGTTCTGTATTGGAATTCAGTTCCTGTGTAGCCAAGTTTACATTCCGTGTATTACTCATATCTTATGATGTTTCTTTTTCTGTGTGACTTATTTCAGTTAGAATCATCGTACCTGAATCCACTCATTATGCTGCTACGGGCCTGATGACATAGATTTCATTGCTGAGTGATACTGCATTGTACGTAAGTACCACAAGTTCTTTATCCATTTTTCACTTTCTGTGATAGAGAACTTGTATGGTAAACGAGGTTCTTGTAAACAGAGGCGTCCCAAATTTTGGGGTGGCTGTGTCTTTTTGATTTTAATTTCCCTAAGCTATAGGGCCATAAGTGAAAGTGCCCTAGGCTCTGTTGCTTTGTTTCTTAGATGTTTCAGGAAACACCATACACTTCTCCCGAGTGGCTGTTGGCAATTTACATCCCGCCCATCAGCATAACAAGGCTCCCAGTTCTCCATGGCCTGTCCTGCCTTTCTGGATTTTACACTATTTTCAGATGGCCCTTTTGACCGGGGGGAAGTGAGACTTCATTGTAGTGCAGATTTCCTTTGCAAGTTTGCTTGGTTGGCCAAAAAGGGCGTATGCGTTTTTTCCTGAATATATTCAGGAAAAAACGCATACGCCCTTTTTGGCCAAGTGCATCATTGTGGACGTTCTGCCTCTTTTCCTATGCTTTCAATGCAATTCCAGTCTACCTCCTGAAATCGGTTTCCTGCAATTCTGCCCCGCTTTCAAGTCCTCTTGGCAGCCTTACTTCAGTATATTTTTGGACGATAGCTGTCATTTATAACTCTGCAGGTTTGTGAATTACAGTGCCCCTGAGCTCCTTTCTTCAACTCGCTTTCTTGTGAGCTGGCCCCAACACCGCAGGATTGCTTCAGGCCCTAATCTTGTTCCGGCATGGCACGCTGAGCCTTTGGTTATTTCCTCTTCCTGGTGGGAAATGAGAGTTAAATTTGCCCGTCCAGACACCTCCAGCTAGTCTCTCATTGGTTCTCGCTATTCCTGTTCATCTTCCGCAGAAATTGCAAACTGGGCCAAACAGGAGGTTAAAGGCGCTGACTCTCCAAGTGGGGAGAGTGTTAGTAAAGCGTCTGGAATGTTGCACCCGAGTACCAGGGGAGGAAAACTGAGACATATTTGAACACGTCTCCCGTTCACACTGTTGATCATACTCTGGGGTCCACATGCATATTTTAGCTGAAGGAAGAATACCTTAAACCTGGAGAGTTGAGACCCGTGGAATGGGTACCATGCAATATGACTTCAAAGGGTCTTCATTTGCTCACCGAACCTCTCCAATCCTATCACTGCTGCGTTTATGCCCCTGGACACATGCTTGATTCTCTTATGGAGACATAGCAATCCATAGGTTTTAAGATACTTACTAGTCAGGTACATTCTTAAGCGTTTAATATGGGGTGTTGAGTCCATTTCATTGAGCAAGGAGTAGCTCTTGTCTATTCCATATTTGGCTTAAGGAACTTTATCTGTGCTCATTTCAATCTCTGGTTTTATGCAGCACCCCAACTCACCTTTCCCCTTAAGCAAGCATAAGTTGGTTTTCTAAATGTGAGACCCTGTTCTGTATTGGAATTCAGTTCCTGTGTAGCCAAGTTTACATTCCGTGTATTACTCATATCTTATGATGTTTCTTTTTCTGTGTGACTTATTTCAGTTAGAATCATCGTACCTGAATCCACTCATTATGCTGCTACGGGCCTGATGACATAGATTTCATTGCTGAGTGATACTGCATTGTACGTAAGTACCACAAGTTCTTTATCCATTTTTCACTTTCTGTGATAGAGAACTTGTATGGTAAACGAGGTTCTTGTAAACAGAGGCGTCCCAAACATTGGGGTGGCTGTGTCTTTTTGATTTTAATTTCCCTAAGCTATAGGACCATAAGTGGAAGTGCCCTAGGCTCTGTTGCTTTGTTTTTTAGATGTTTCAGGAAACACCATACACTTCTCCTGAGTGTCTGTTGGCAATTTACATCCCGCCCATCAGCATACCAAGGCTCCCAGTTCTCCATGGCCTGTCCTGCCTTTCTGGATTTTACACTTTTTTCCGATGGCCCTTTTGACCGGGGGGAAGTGAGACTTCATTGTAGTGCAGATTTCCTTTGCAAGCTTGCTTGGTTGGCCAAAAAGGGCGTATGCGTTTTTTCCTGAATATATTCAGGAAAAAACGCATACGCCCTTTTTGGCCAAGTGCATCATTGTGGACGTTCTGCCTCTTTTCCTATGCTTTCAATGCAATTCCAGTCTACCTCCTGAAATCGGTTTCCTGCAATTCTGCCCCGCTTTCAAGTCCTCTTGGCAGCCTTACTTCAGTATATTTTTGGACGATAGCTGTCATTTATAACTCTGCAGGTTTGTGAATTACAGTGCCCCTGAGCTCCTTTCTTCAACTCGCTTTTTTGTGAGCTGGCCGCAAAACCGCAGGATGGCTTCAGGCCCTAATCTGGTTCCGGCACGGCACGCTGAGCCTTTGGTTATTTCCTCTTCCTGGTGGGAAATGAGAGTTAAATTTGCCCGTCCAGACACCTCCAGCTAGTCTCTCATTGGTTCTCCCTATTCCTGTTCATCTTCCGCAGAAATTGCAAATTGGGCCAAACAGGAGGTTAAAGGCGCTGACTCTCCAAGTGGGGAGAGTGTTAGTAAAGCATCTGGAATGTTGCACCCGAGTACCATGGGAGGAAAACTGAGACATATTTGAACACTTCTCCCGTTCACATGGTTGATCATACTCTGGGTTCCACAGGCAAGTTTCAGCTGAAGGAAGAATACCTTAAACCTGGAGAGTTGAGACCCGTGGAATGGGTACCATGCAATATGACTTCAAAGGGTCTTCATTTGCTCACCGAACCTCTCCAATCCTATCACTGCTGCGTTTATGCCCCTGGACACACGCTTGATTCTCTTATGGAGACATAGCAATCCATAGGTTTTAAGATACTTACTAGTCAGGTACATTCTTAAGCGTTTAATATGGGGTGTTGAGTCCATTTCGTTGAGCAAGGAGTAGCTCTTGTCTATTCCATATTTGGCTTAAGGAACTTTATCTGTGCTCATTTCAATCTCTGGTTTTATGCAGCACCCCAACTCACCTTTCCCCTTAAGCAAGCATAAGTTGGTTTTCTAAATTTGAGACCCTGTTCTGTTTTGGAATTCAGTTCCTGTGTAGCCAAGTTTACATTCCGTGTATTAGTGATATCTTATGATGTTTCTTTTTCTGTGTGACTTATTTCAGTTAGAATCATCGTACCTGAATCCACTCATTATGCTGCTACGGGCCTGATGACATAGATTTCATTGCTGAGTGATACTGCATTGTACGTAAGTACCACAAGTTCTTTATCCATTTTTCACTTTCTGTGATAGAGAACTTGTACGGTAAACGAGGTTCTTGTAAACAGAGGCGTCCCAAATTTTGGGGTGGCTGTGTCTTTTTGATTTTAATTTCCCTAAGCTATAGGACCATAAGTGGAAGTGCCCTAGGCTCTGTTGCTTTGTTTTTTAGATGTTTCAGGAAACACCATACACTTCTCCCGAGTGTCTGTTGGCAATTTACATCCCGCCCATCAGCATAACAAGGCTCCCAGTTCTCCATGGCCTGTCCTGCCTTTCTGGATTTTACACTTTTTTCAGATGGCCCTTTTGACCGGGGGGAAGTGAGACTTCATTGTAGTGCAGATTTCCTTTGCAAGCTTGCTTGGTTGGCCAAAAAGGGCGTATGCGTTTTTTCCTGAATATATTCAGAAAAAAACGCATACGCCCTTTTTGGCCAAGTGCATCATTTTGGACGTTCTGCCTCTTTTCCTATGCTTTCAATGCAATTCCAGTCTACCTCCTGAAATCGGTTTCCTGCAATTCTGCCCCGCTTTCAAGTCCTCTTGGCAGCCTTACTTCAGTATATTTTTGGACGATAGCTGTCATTTATAACTCTGCAGGTTTGTGAATTACAGTGCCCCTGAGCTCCTTTCTTCAACTCGCTTTCTTGTGACCTGGCCGCAACACCGCAGGATGGCTTCAGGCCCTAATCTTGTTCCGGCATGGCACGCTGAACCTTTGCTTATTTCCTCTTCCTGGTGGGAAATGAGAGTTAAATTTGCCCGTCCAGACACCTCCACCTAGTCTCTCATTGGTTCTCCCTATTCCTGTTCATCTTCCGCAGAAATTGCAAACTGGGCCAAACAGGAGGTTAAAGGCGCTGACTCTCCAAGTGGGGAGAGTGTTAGTAAAGCATCTGGAATGTTGAACCCGAGTACCAGGGGAGGAAAACTGAGACATATTTGAACACGTCTCCCGTTCACACTGTTGATCATACTCTGGGTTCCACATGCATATTTTAGCTGAAGGAAGAATACCTTAAACCTGGAGAGTTGAGACCCGTGTAATGGGTACCATGCAATATGACTTCAAAGGGTCTTCATTTGCTCACCGAACCTCTCCAATCCTATCACTGCTGCGTTTATGTCCCTGTACACATGCTTGATTCTCTTTCGGAGACATAGCAATCCATAGGTTTTAAGATACTTAAGAGTCAGGTACATTCTTAGGCGTTTAATATGCGGTGTTGAGTCCATTTCGTTGAGCAAGGAGTAGCTCTTGTCTATTCCATATTTGGCTTAAGGAACTTTATCTGTGCTCATTTCAATCTCTGGTTTTATGCAGCACCCCAACTCACCTTTACCCTTAAACAAGCATAAGTTGGTTTTCTAAATTTGAGACCCTGTTCTGTTCTGTAATTCAGTTCCTGTGTAGCCAAGTTTACATTCCGTGTATTACTGATATCTTATGATGTTTCTTTTTCTGTGTGACTTATTTCAGTTAGAATCATCGTACCTGAATCCACTCATTGTGCTGCTACGGGCCTGATGACATAGATTTCATTGCTGAGTGATACTGCATTGTACGTAAGTACCACAAGTTCTTTATCCATTTTTCACTTTCTGTGATATTGAACTTGTACGGTAAATGAGGTTCTTGTAAACAGAGGCGTCCCAAACATTGGGGTGGCTGTATCTTTTTGATTTTAATTTCCCTAAGCTATAGGACCATAAGTGGAAGTGCCCTAGGCTCTGTTGCTTTGTTTTTTAGATGTTTCAGGAAACACCATACACTTCTCCCGAGTGTCTGTTGGCAATTTACATCCCGCCCATCAGCATAACAAGGCTCCCAGTTCCCCATGGCCTGTCCTGCCTTTCTGGATTTTACACTTTTTTCAGATGGCCCTTTTGAACGGGGGGAAGTGAGACTTCATTGTAGTGCAGATTTCCTTTGCAAGCTTGCTTGGTTGGCCAAAAAGGGCGTATGCGTTTTTTCCTGAATATATTCGGGAAAAAACGCATACGCCCTTTTTGGCCAAGTGCATCATTGTGGACGTTCTGCCTCTTTTCCTATGCTTTCAATGCAATTCCAGTCTACCTCCTGAAATCGGTTTCCTGCAATTCTGCCCCGCTTTCAAGTCCTCTTGGCAGCCTTACTTCAGTATATTTTTGGACGATAGCTGTCATTTATAACTCTGCAGGTTTGTGAATTACAGTGCCCCTGAGCTCCTTTCTTCAACTCGTTTTCTTGTGAGCTGGCCGCAACACCGCAGGATGGCTTCAGGCCCTAATCTGGTTCCGGCACGGCACGCCGAGCCTTTGGTTAATTCCTCTTCCTGGTGGGAAATGAGAGTTAAATTTGCCCGTCCAGAGACCTCCAGCTAGTCTCTCATTGGTTCTGGCTATTCCTGTTCATCTTCTGCAGAAATTGCAAACTGGGCCAAACAGGAGGTTAAAGGGACTGACTCTCCAAGTCGGGAGAGTGTTAGTAAAGCGTCTGGAATGTTGCACCCGTGTACCAGGGTACGAAAACTGAGACATATTTGAACAGGTCTCCCGATCACACGGTTGATCATACTCTGGGTTCCACATGCATGTTTTAGCTGAAGGAAGAATACCTTAAACGTGGGTAGTTGCAACCCGTGGAATGGGTACCATGCAATATGACTTCAAAGGGTCTTCATTTGCTCACCAAACCTCTCCAATCCTATCACTGCTGCGTTTATGCCCCTGTACACACGCTTGATTCTCTTTTGGAGACATAGCAATCCATAGGTTTTAAGATACTTACTAGTAAGGTACATTCTTAGGCGTTTAATATGGGGTGTTGAGTCCATTTCGTTGAGCAAGGAGTAGCTCTTGTGTATTCCATATTTGGCTTAAGGAACTTTATCTGTGCTCATTTCAATCTCTGGTTTTATGCAGCACCCCAACTCACCTTTCCCCTTAAGCAAGCATAAGTTGGTTTTCTAAATTTGAGACCCTGTTGTGTTTTGGAATTCAGTTCCTGTGTAGCCAAGTTTACATTCCGTGTATTAGTGATACCTTATGATGTTTCTTTTTCTGTGTGACTTATTTCAGTTAGAATCATCATACCTGAATCCACTCATTATGCTGCTACGGGCCTGATGACATAGATTTCATTGCTGAGTGATATTGCATTGTACGTAAGTACCACAAGTTCTTTATCCATTTTTCACTTTCTGTGATATTGAACTTGTACGGTAAACGAGGTTCTTGTAAACAGAGGCGTCCCAAATTTTGGGGTGGCTGTGTCTTTTTGATTTTAATTTCCCTAAGCTATAGGACCATAAGTGAAAGTGCCCTAGGCTCTGTTGCTTTGTTTCTTAGATGTTTCAGGAAACACCATACACTTCTCCCAAGTGTCTGTTGGCAATTTACATCCCGCCCATCAGCATAACAAGGCTCCCAGTTCTCCATGGCCTGTCCTGCCTTTCTGGATTTTACACCTTTTTCAGATGGCCCTTTTGACCGGGGGGAAGTGAGACTTAATTGTAGTGCAGATTTCCTTTGCAAGTTTGCTTGGTTGGCCAAAAAGGGCGTATGCGTTTTTTCCTGAATATATTCAGGAAAAAACGCATACGCCCTTTTTGGCCAAGTGCATCATTGTGGACGTTCTGCCTCTTTTCCTATGCTTTCAATGCAATTCCAGTGTACCTCCTGAAATTGGTTTCCTGCAATTCTGCCCCGCTTTCAAGTCCTCTTGGCAGCCTTACTTCAGTATATTTTTGGACGATAGCTGTCATTTATAACTCTGCAGGTTTGTGAATTATAGTGCCCCTGAGCGCCTTTCTTCAACTCGCTTTCTTGTGAGCTGGCCGCAACACCGCAGGATGGCTTCAGGCCCTAATCTGGTTCCGGCACGGCACGCTGAGCCTTTGGTTAATTCCTCTTCCTGGTGGGAAATGAGAGTTAAATTTGCCCGTCCAGACACCTCCAGCTAGTCTCTCATTGGTTCTCCCTATTCCTGTTCATCTTCCGCAGAAATTGCAAACTGGGCCAAACAGGAGGTTAAAGGCACTGACTCTCCAAGTGGGGAGAGTGTTAGTAAAGCATCTGGAATGTTGCACCCGAGTACCAGGGTACGAAAACTGAGACATATTTGAACACGTCTCCCGTTCACACGATTGATCATACTCTGGGTTCCACATGCATGTTTTAGCTGAAGGAAGAATACCTTAAACCTGGGTAGTTGAAACCCGTGGAATGGGTACCATGCAATATGACTTCAAAGGGTCTTCATTTGCTCACCGAACCTCTCCAATCCTATCACTGCTGCGTTTATGTCCCTGTACACATGCTTGATTCTCTTTCGGAGACATAGCAATCCATAGGTTTTAAGATACTTAAGAGTCAGGTACATTCTTAGGCGTTTAATATGCGGTGTTGAGTCCATTTCGTTGAGCAAGGAGTAGCTCTTGTCTATTCCATATTTGGCTTAAGGAACTTTATCTGTGCTCATTTCAATCTCTGGTTTTATGCAGCACCCCAACTCACCTTTACCCTTAAACAAGCATAAGTTGGTTTTCTAAATTTGAGACCCTGTTCTGTTTTGGAATTCAGTTCCTGTGTAGCCAAGTTTACATTCTGTGTATTACTGATATCTTATGATGTTTCTTTTTCTGTGTGACTTATTTCAGTTAGAATCATTGTACCTGAATCCACTCATTGTGCTGCTACGGGCCTGATGACATAGATTTCACTGCTGAGTGATACTGCATTGTACGTAAGTACCACAAGTTCTTTATCCATTTTTCACTTTCTGTGATATTGAACTTGTACGGTAAACGAGGTTCTTGTAAACAGAGGCGTCCCAAACTTTGGGGTGTCTGTGTCTTTTTCATTTTAATTTCCCTAAGCTATAGGACCATAAGTGGAAGTGCCCTAGGCTCTGTTGCTTTGTTTTTTAGATGTTTCAGGAAACACCATACACTTCTCCCGAGTGTCTGTTGGCAATTTACATCCCGCCCATCAGCATAACAAGGCTCCCAGTTCTCCATGGCCTGTCCTGCCTTTCTGGATTTTACACTTTTTTCAGATGGCCCTTTTGACCGGGGGGAAGTGAGACTTCATTGTAGTGCAGATTTATTTGCAAGCTTGCTTGGTTGGCCAAAAAGTGCGTATGCGTTTTTTCCTGAATATATTCAGGAAAAAGCGCATATGCCCTTTTTGGCCAAGTGCATCATTGTGGACGTTCTGCCTCTTTTCCTATGCTTTCAATGCAATTCCAGTCTACCTCCTGAAATCGGTTTCCTGCAATTCTGCCCCGCTTTCAACTCCTCTTGGCAGCCTTACTTCAGTATATTTTTGTACGATAGCTGTCATTTATAACTCTGCAGGTTTGTGAATTACAGTGCCCCTGAGCTCCTTTCTTCAACTCGCTTTCTTGTGACCTGGCCGCAACACCGCAGGATGGCTTCAGGCCCTAATCTGGTTCCGGCACGGCACGCTGAGCCTTTGGTTAATTCCTCTTCCTGGTGGGAAACGAGAGTTAAATTTGCCCGTCCAGACACCTCCAGCTAGTCTCTCATTGGTTCTCCCTATTCCTGTTCATCTTCTGCAGAAATTGCAAACTGGGCCAAACAGGAGGTTAAAGGCGCTGACTCTCCAAGTGGGGAGAGTGTTAGTAAAGCGTCTGGAATGTTGCACCCGAGTACCAGGGGAGGAAAACTGAGACATATTTGAACACGTCTCCCGTTCACACGGTTGATCATACTCTGGGTTCCACATGCATGTTATAGCTGAAGGAAGAATACCTTAAACCTGGGTAGTTGAGACCCGTGGAATGGGTACCATGCAATATGACTTCAAAGGGTCTTCATTTGCTCACCGAACCTCTCCAATCCTATCACTGCTGCGTTTATGCCCCTGTACACATGCTTGATTCTCTTTCGGAGACATAGCAATCCATAGGTTTTAAGATACTTAAGAGTCAGGTACATTCTTAGGCGTTTAATATGCGGTGTTGAGTCCATTTCGTTGAGCAAGGAGTAGCTCTTGTCTATTCCATATTTGGCTTAAGGAACTTTATCTGTGCTCATTTCAATCTCTGGTTTTATGCAGCACCCCAACTCACCTTTACCCTTAAGCAAGCATAAGTTGGTTTTCTAAATTTGAGACCCTGTTGTGTTTTGGAATTCAGTTCCTGTGTAGCCAAGTTTACATTCCGTGTATTAGTGATATCTTATGATGTTTCTTTTTCTGTGTGACTTATTTCAGTTAGAATCATCGTACCTGAATCCACTCATTATGCTGCTACGGGCCAGATGACATAGATTTCATTGCTGAGTGATACTGCATTGTACGTAAGTACCACAAGTTCTTTATCCATTTTTCACTTTCTGCGATGTTGAACTTGTACTGTAAATGAGGTTCTTGTAAACAGAGGTGTCCCAAACTTTGGGGTGGCTATGTCTTTTTGATTTTAATTTCCCTAAGCTATAGGACGATAAGTGGAAGTGCCCTAGGCTCTGTTGCTTTGTTTTTTAGATGTTTCAGGAAACACCATACACTTCTCCCGAGTGTCTGTTGGCAATTTACATCCCGCCCATCAGCATAACAAGGCTCCCAGTTCTCCATGGCCTGTTCTGCGTTTCTGGATTTTACACTTTTTTCAGATGGCCCTTTTGACCGGGGGGAAGTGAGACTTCATTGTAGTGCAGATTTCCTTTGCAAGCTTGCTTGGTTGGCCAAAAAGGGCGTATGCGTTTTTTCCTGAATATATTCAGGAAAAAACGCATACGCCCTTTTTGGCCAAGTGCATCATTGTGGACGTTCTGCCTCTTTTCCTATGCTTTCAATGCAATTCCAGTCTACCTCCTGAAATCGGTTTCCTGCAATTCTGCCCCGCTTTCAAGTCCTCTTGGCAGCCTTACTTCAGTATATTTTTGGACGATAGTTGTCATTTATAACTCTGCAGGCTTTTGAATTACACTGACCCTGAGCTCCTTTCTTCAACTCCTTTTCTTGTGAGCTGGCCGCAACACCACAGGATGGCTTCAGGCCCTAATCTGGTTCCGGCACGGCACGCTGAGCCTTTGGTTATTTCCCCTTCCTGGCGGGAAATGAGAGTTAAATTTGCCCGTCCAGACACCTCCAGCTAGTCTCTCATTGGTTCTCGCTATTCCTGTTCATCTTCCGCAGAAATTGCAAACTGGGCCAAACAGGAGGTTAAAGGGACTGACTCTCCAAGTCGGGAGAGTGTTAGTAAAGCGTCTGGAATGTTGCACCCGAGTACCAGGGTACGAAAACTGAGACATATTTGAACACGTCTCCCGATCACATGGTTGATCATACTCTAGGTTCCACATGCATGTTTTAGCTGAAGGAAGAATACCTTAAACCTGGGTAGTTGAAACCCGTGGAATGGGTACCATGCAATATGACTTCAAAGGGTCTTCATTTGCTCACCGAACCTCTCCAATCCTATCACTGCTGCGTTTATGTCCCTGTACACATGCTTGATTCTCTTTCGGAGACATAGCAATCCATAGGTTTTAAGATACTTAAGAGTCAGGTACATTCTTAGGCGTTTAATATGCGGTGTTGAGTCCATTTCGTTGAGCAAGGAGTAGCTCTTGTCTATTCCATATTTGGCTTAAGGAACTTTATCTGTGCTCATTTCAATCTCTGGTTTTATGCAGCACCCCAACTCACCTTTACCCTTAAACAAGCATAAGTTGGTTTTCTAAATTTGAGACCCTGTTCTGTTTTGGAATTCAGTTCCTGTGTAGCCAAGTTTACATTCTGTGTATTACTGATATCTTATGATGTTTCTTTTTCTGTGTGACTTATTTCAGTTAGAATCATTGTACCTGAATCCACTCATTGTGCTGCTACGGGCCTGATGACATAGATTTCACTGCTGAGTGATACTGCATTGTACGTAAGTACCACAAGTTCTTTATCCATTTTTCACTTTCTGTGATATTGAACTTGTACGGTAAACGAGGTTCTTGTAAACAGAGGCGTCCCAAACATTGGGGTGGCTGTGTCTTTTTCATTTTAATTTCCCTAAGCTATAGGACCATAAGTGGAAGTGCCCTAGGCTCTGTTGCTTTGTTTTTTATATGTTTCAGGAAACACCATACACTTCTCCCGAGTGTCTGTTGGCAATTTACATCCCGCCCATCAGCATAACAAGGCTCCCAGTTCTCCATGGCCTGTCCTGCCTTTCTGGATTTTACACTTTTTTCAGATGGCCCTTTTGACCGGGGGGAAGTGAGACTTCATTGTAGTGCAGATTTCTTTGCAAGCTTGCTTGGTTGGCCAAAAAGTGCGTATGCGTTTTTTCCTGAATATATTCAGGAAAAAACGCATATGCCCTTTTTGGCCAAGTGCATCATTGTGGACGTTCTGCCTCTTTTCCTATGCTTTCAATGCAATTCCAGTCTACCTCCTGAAATCGGTTTCCTGCAATTCTGCCCCGCTTTCAACTCCTCTTGGCAGCCTTACTTCAGTATATTTTTGTACGATAGGTGTCATTTATAACTCTGCAGGTTTGTGAATTACAGTGCCCCTGAGCTCCTTTCTTCAACTCGCTTTCTTGTGACCTGGCCGCAACACCGCAGGATGGCTTCAGGCCCTAATCTGGTTCCGGCACGGCACGCTGAGCCTTTGGTTAATTCCTCTTCCTGGTGGGAAACGAGAGTTAAATTTGCCCGTCCAGACACCTCCAGCTAGTCTCTCATTGGTTCTCCCTATTCCTGTTCATCTTCCGCAGAAATTGCAAACTGGGCCAAACAGGAGGTTAAAGGCGCTGACTCTCCAAGTGGGGAGAGGGTTAGTAAAGCGTCTGGAATGTTGCACCCGAGTACCAGGGGAGGAAAACTGAGACATATTTGAACACGTCTCCCGTTCACACGGTTGATCATACTCTGGGTTCCACATGCATGTTATAGCTGAAGGAAGAATACCTTAAAACTGGGTAGTTGAGACCCGTGGAATGGGTACCATGCAATATGACTTCAAAGGGTCTTCATTTGCTCACCGAACCTCTCCAATCCTATCACTGCTGCGTTTATGCCCCTGTACACATGCTTGATTCTCTTTCGGAGACATAGCAATCCATAGGTTTTAAGATACTTAAGAGTCAGGTACATTCTTAGGCGTTTAATATGCGGTGTTGAGTCCATTTCGTTGAGCAAGGAGTAGCTCTTGTCTATTCCGTATTTGGCTTAAGGAACTTTATCTGTGCTCATTTCAATCTCTGGTTTTATGCAGCACCCCAACTCACCTTTACCCTTAAGCAAGCATAAGTTGGTTTTCTAAATTTGAGACCCTGTTCTGTTCTGTAATTCAGTTCCTGTGTAGCCAAGTTTACATTCCGTGTATTACTGATATCTTATGATGTTTCTTTTTCTGTGTGACTTATTTCAGTTAGAATCATCGTACCTGAATCCACTCATTGTGCTGCTACGGGCCTGATGACATAGATTTCTCTGCTGAGTGATACTGCATTGTACGTAAGTACCACAAGTTCTTTATCCATTTTTCACTTTCTGTGATATTGAACTTGTACGGTAAACGAGGTTCTTGTAAACAGAGGCGTCCCAAACTTTGGGGTGGCTGTGTCGTTTTCATTATAATTTCCCTAAGCTATAGGGCCATAAGTGGAAGTGCCCTAGGCTCTGTTGCTTTGTTTTTTAGATGTTTCAGGAAACACCATACACTTCTCCCGAGTGGCTGTTGGCAATTTACATCCCGCCCATCAGCATAACAAGGCTCCCAGTTCTCCATGGCCTGTCCTGCCTTTCTGGATTTTACACTTTTTTCAGATGGCCCTTTTGAGCGGGGGGAAGTGAGACTTCATTGTAGTGCAGATTTCCTTTGCAAGCTTGCTTGGTTGGCCAAAAAGGGCGTATGCGTTTTTTCCTGAATATATTCAGGAAAAAACGCATACGCCCTTTTTGGCCAAGTGCATCATTGTGGACGTTCTGCCTCTTTTCCTATGCTTTCAATGCAATTCCAGTCTACCTCCTGAAATCGGTTTCCTGCAATTCTGCCCCGCTTTCAAGTCCTCTTGGCAGCCTTACTTCAGTATATTTTTGGACGATAGCTGTCATTTATAACTCTGCAGGTTTGTGAATTACAGTGCCCCTGAGCTCCTTTCTTCAACTCGCTTTCTTGTGACCTGGCCGCAACACCGCAGGATGGCTTCAGGCCCTAATCTGGTTCCGGCACGGCACGCTGAGCCTTTGGTTAATTCCCCTTCCTGGTGGGAAACGAGAGTTAAATTTGCCCGTCCAGACACCTCCAGCTAGTCTCTCATTGGTTCTCCCTATTCCTGTTCATCTTCCGCAGAAATTGCAAACTGGGCCAAACAGGAGGTTAAAGGCGCTGACTCTCCAAGTGGGGAGAGTGTTAGTAAAGCGTCTGGAATGTTGCACCCGAGTACCAGGGGAGGAAAACTGAGACATATTTGAACACGTCTCCCGTTCACACGGTTGATCATACTCTGGGTTCCACATGCATGTTATAGCTGAAGGAAGAATACCTTAAACCTGGGTAGTTGGGACCCGTGGAATGGGTACCATGCAATATGACTTCAAAGGGTCTTCATTTGCTCACCGAACCTCTCCAATCCTATCACTGATGCGTTTATGCCCCTGTACACATGCTTGATTCTCTTTCGGAGACATAGCAATCCATAGGTTTTAAGATACTTAAGAGTCAGGTACATTCTTAGGCGTTTAATATGCGGTGTTGAGTCCATTTCGTTGAGCAAGGAGTAGCTCTTGTCTATTCCATATTTGGCTTAAGGAACTTTATCTGTGCTCATTTCAATCTCTGGTTTTATGCAGCACCCCAACTCACCTTTACCCTTAAGCAAGCATAAGTTGGTTTTCTAAATTTGAGACCCTGTTCTGTTTTGGAATTCAGTTCCTGTGTAGCCCAGTTTACATTCCGTGTATTAGTGATATCTTATGATGTTTCCTTTTCTGTGTGACTTATTTCAGTTAGAATCATCGTACCTGAATCCACTCATTATGCTGCTACGGGCCTGATGACATAGATTTCATTGCTGAGTGATACTGCATTGTACGTAAGTACCACAAGTTCTTTATCCATTTTTCACTTTCTGTGATATTGAACTTGTACCGTAAACGAGGTTCTTGTAAACAGAAGCGTCCCAAATTTTGGGGTGGCTGTGTCTTTTTCATTTTAATTTCCCTAAGCTATAGGACCATAAGTGGAAGTGCCCTAGGCTCTGTTGCTTTGTTTTTTAGATGTTTCAGGAAACACCATACACTTCTCCCGAGTGTCTGTTGGCAATTTACATCCCGCCCATCAGCATAACAAGGCTCCCAGTTCTCCATGGCCTGTCCTGCCTTTCTGGATTTTACACTTTTTTCAGATGGCCCTGTTGACCGGGGGGAAGTGAGACTTCATTGTAGTGCAGATTTCCTTTGCAAGCTTGCTTGGTTGGCCAAAAAGGGCGTATGCGTTTTTTCCTGAATTCAGGAAAAAACGCATACGCCCTTTTTGGCCAAGTGCATCATTGTGGACGTTCTGCCTCTTTTCCTATGCTTTCAATGCAATTCCAGTCTACCTCCTGAAATCGGTTTCCTGCAATTCTGCTCCGCTTTCAAGTCCTCTTGGTAGCCTTACTTCAGTATATTTTTGGACGATAGTTGTCATTTATAACTCTGCAGGTTTGTGAATTACAGTGCCCCTGAGCTCCTTTCTTCAACTCGTTTTCTTGTGAGCTGGCCGCAACACCGCAGGATGGCTTCAGGCCCTAATCTGGTTCCGGCACGGCACGCTGAGCCTTTGGTTATTTCCTCTTCCTGGTGGGAAATGAGAGTTAAATTTGCCCGTCCAGACACCTCCAGCTAGGCTCTCATTGGTTCTCGCTATTCCTGTTCATCTTCCGCAGAAATTGCAAACTGGGCCAAACAGGAGGTTAAAGGGACTGACTCTCCAAGTGGGGAGAGTGTTAGTAAAGCGTCTGGAATGTTGCACCCGAGTACCAGGGTACGAAAACTGAGACATATTTGAACACGTCTCCCGATCACATGGTTGATCATACTCTAGGTTCCACATGCATGTTTTAGCTGAAGGAAGAATACCTTAAACCTGGAGAGTTGAAACCCGTGGAATGGGTACCATGCAGTATGACTTCAAAGGGTCTTCATTTGCTCACCGAACCTCTCCAATCCTATCACTGCTGCGTTTATGTCCCTGTACACATGCTTGATTCTCTTTCGGAGACATAGCAATCCATAGGTTTTAAGATACTTAAGAGTCAGGTACATTCTTAGGCGTTTAATATGCGGTGTTGAATCCATTTCGTTGAGCAAGGAGTAGCTCTTGTCTATTCCATATTTGGCTTAAGGAACTTTATCTGTGCTCATTTCAATCTCTGCTTTTATGCAGCATCCCAACTCACCTTTACCCTTAAGCAAGCATAAGTTGGTTTTCTAAATTTGAGTCCCTGTTCTGTTCTGTAATTCAGTTCCTGTGTAGCCAAGTTTACATTCCGTGTATTACTGATATCTTATGATGTTTCTTTTCTGTGTGACTTATTTCAGTTAGAATCATCGTACCTGAATCCACTCATTGTGCTGCTACGGGCCTGATGACATAGATTTCACTGCTGAGTGATACTGCATTGTACGTAAGTACCACAAGTTCTTTATCCATTTTTCACTTTCTGTGATATTGAACTTGTACGGTAAACGAGGTTCTTGTAAACAGAGGCGTCCCAAACTTTGGGGTGGCTGTGTCGTTTTGATTTTAATTTCCCTAAGCTATAGGGCCATAAGTGGAAGTGCCCTAGGCTCTGTTGCTTTGTTTTTTAGATGTTTCAGGAAACACCATACACTTCTCCCGAGTGTCTCTTGGCAATTTACATCCCGCCCATCAGCATAACAAGGCTCCCAGTTCTCCATGGCCTGTCCTGCCTTTCTGGATTTTACACCTTTTTCAGATGGCCCTTTTGACCGGGGGGAAGTGAGACTTCATTGTAGTACAGATTTCCTTTGCAAGCTTGCTTGGTTGGCCAAAAAGGGCGTATGCGTTTTTTCCTGAATATATTCAGGAAAAAACGCATACGCCCTTTTTGGCCAAGTGCATCATTGTGGACGTTCTGCCTCTTTTCCTATGCTTTCAATGCAATTCCAGTCTACCTCCTGAAATCGGTTTCCTGCAATTCTGCCCCGCTTTCAAGTCCTCTTGGCAGCCTTACTTCAGTATATTTTTGGACGATAGCTGTCATTTATAACTCTGCAGGTTTGTGAATTACAGTGCCCCTGAGCGCCTTTCTTCAACTCGCTTTCTTGTGAGCTGGCCGCAACACCGCAGGATGGCTTCAGGCCCTAATCTGGTTCCGGCACGGCACGCTGAGCCTTTGGTTATTTCCTCTTCCTGGTGGGAAATGAGAGTTAAATTTGCCCGTCCAGACACCTCCAGCTAGTCTCTCATTGGTTCTCGCTATTCCTGTTCATCTACCGCAGAAATTGCAAACTGGGCCAAACAGGAGGTTAAAGGGACTGACTCTCCAAGTCGGGAGAGTGTTAGTAAAGCGTCTGGAATGTTGCACCCGAGTACCAGGGTACGAAAACTGAGACATATTTGAACACGTCTCCCGATCACATGGTTGATCATACTCTGGGTTCCACATGCATGTTTTAGCTGAAGGAGGAATACCTTAAACCTGGGTAGTTGAAACCCGTGGAATGGGTACCATGCAATATGACTTCAAAGGGTCTTCATTTGCTCACCGAACCTCTCCAATCCTATCACTGCTGCATTTATGTCCCTGTACACATGCTTGATTCTCTTTCGGAGACATAGCAATCCATAGGTTTTAAGATACTTAAGAGTCAGGTACATTCTTAGGCGTTTAATATGCGGTGTTGAGTCCATTTCGTTGAGCAAGGAGTAGCTCTTGTCTATTCCATATTTGGCTTAAGGAACTTTATCTGTGCTCATTTCAATCTCTGGTTTTATGCAGCACCCCAACTCACCTTTACCCTTAAACAAGCATAAGTTGGTTTTCTAAATTTGAGACCCTGTTCTGTTCTGTAATTGTGTTCCTGTGTAGCCCAGTTTACATTCCGTGTATTAGTGATATCTTATGATGTTTCTTTTTCTGTGTGACTTATTTCAGTTAGAATCATCGTACCTGAATCCACTCATTGTGCTGCTACGGGCCTGATGACATAGATTTCACTGCTGAGTGATACTGCATTGTACGTAAGTACCACAAGTTCTTTATCCATTTTTCACTTTCTGTGATATTGAACTTGTACGGTAAACGAGGTTCTTGTAAACAGAGGCGTCCCAAACATTGGGGTGGCTGTATCTTTTTGATTTTAATTTCCCTAAGCTATAGGACCATAAGTGGAAGTGCCCTAGGCTCTGTTGCTTTGTTTTTTAGATGTTTCAGGAAACACCATGCACTTCTCCGGAGTGTCTGTTGGCAATTTACATCCCGCCCATCAGCATAACAAGGCTCCCAGTTCTCCATGGCCTGTCCTGCCTTTCTGGATTTTACACTTTTTTCAGATGGCCCTTTTGACCGGGGGGGGGGGGGAGGAAGTCAGAGTTCATTGTAGTGCAGATTTCCTTTGCAAGCTTGCTTGGTTGGCCAAAAGGGGCGTATGCGTTTTCCCCTGAATATATTCAGGAAAAAACGCATACGCCCTTTTTGGCCAAGTGCATCATTGTGGACGTTCTGCCTCTTTTCCTATGCTTTCAATGCAATTCCAGTCTACCTCCTGAAATCGGTTTTCTGCAATTCTGCCCCGCTTTCAAGTCCTCTTGGCAGCCTTACTTCAGTATATTTTTGGACGATAGTTGTCATTTATAACTCTGTAGGTTTTTGAATTACAGTGCCCCTGAGCTCCTTTCTTCAACTCCTTTTCTTGTGAGCTGGCCGCAACACCACAGGATGTCTTCAGGCCCTAATCTGGTTCCGGCACGGCACGCTGAGCCTTTGGTTATTTCCTCTTCCTGGCGGGAAATGAGAGTTAAATTTGCCCGTCCAGACACCTCCAGCTAGTCTCTCATTGGTTCTCGCTATTCCTGTTCATCTTCCGCAGAAATTGCAAACTGGGCCAAACAGGAGGTTAAAGGGACTGACTCTCCAAGTCGGGAGAGTGTTAGTAAAGCGTCTGGAATGTTGCACCCGAGTACCAGGGTACGAAAACTGAGACATATTTGAACACGTCTCCCGATCACATGGTTGATCATACTCTAGGTTCCACATGCATGTTTTAGCTGAAGGAAGAATACCTTAAACCTGGGTAGTTGAAACCCGTAGAATGGTACCATGCAATATGACTTCAAAGGGTCTTCATTTGCTCACCAAACCTCTCCAATCCTATCACTGCTGCGTTTATGTCCCTGTACACATGCTTGATTCTCTTTCGGAGACATAGCAATCCATAGGTTTTAAGATACTTACTAGTCAGGTACATTCTTAGGCGTTTAATATGGGGTGTTGAGTCCATTTCGTTGAGCAAGGAGTAGCTCTTGTCTATTCCATATTTGGCTTAAGGAACTTTATCTGTGCTCATTTCAATCTCTGGTTTTATGCAGCACCCCAACTCACCTTTACCCTTAAACAAGCATAAGTTGGTTTTCTAAATTTGAGACCCTGTTCTGTTCTGTAATTCAGTTCCTGTGTAGCCAAGTTTACATTCCGTGTATTAGTGATATCTTATGATGTTTCTTTTTCTGTGTGACTTATTTCAGTTAGAATCATCGTACCTGAATCCACTCATTGTGCTGCTACGGGCCTGATGACATAGATTTCACTGCTGAGTGATACTGCATTGTACGTAAGTACCACAAGTTCTTTATCCATTTTTCACTTTCTGTGATATTGAACTTGTACGGTAAACGAGGTTCTTGTAAACAGAGGCGTCCCAAACTTTGGGGTGGCTGTGTCGTTTTGATTTTAATTTCCCTAAGCTATAGGGCCATAAGTGGAAGTGCCCTAGGCTCTGTTGCTTTGTTTTTTAGATGTTTCAGGAAACACCATACACTTCTCCCGAGTGTCTCTTGGCAATTTACATCCCGCCCATCAGCATAACAAGGCTCCCAGTTCTCCATGGCCTGTCCTGCCTTTCTGGATTTTACACCTTTTTCAGATGGCCCTTTTGACCGGGGGGAAGTGAGACTTCATTGTAGTACAGATTTCCTTTGCAAGCTTGCTTGGTTGGCCAAAAAGGGCGTATGCGTTTTTTCCTGAATATATTCAGGAAAAAACGCATACGCCCTTTTTGGCCAAGTGCATCATTGTGGACGTTCTGCCTCTTTTCCTATGCTTTCAATGCAATTCCAGTCTACCTCCTGAAATCGGTTTCCTGCAATTCTGCCCCGCTTTCAAGTCCTCTTGGCAGCCTTACTTCAGTATATTTTTGGACGATAGCTGTCATTTATAACTCTGCAGGTTTGTGAATTACAGTGCCCCTGAGCGCCTTTCTTCAACTCGCTTTCTTGTGAGCTGGCCGCAACACCGCAGGATGGCTTCAGGCCCTAATCTGGTTCCGGCACGGCACGCTGAGCCTTTGGTTATTTCCTCTTCCTGGTGGGAAATGAGAGTTAAATTTGCCCGTCCAGACACCTCCAGCTAGTCTCTCATTGGTTCTCGCTATTCCTGTTCATCTACCGCAGAAATTGCAAACTGGGCCAAACAGGAGGTTAAAGGGACTGACTCTCCAAGTCGGGAGAGTGTTAGTAAAGCGTCTGGAATGTTGCACCCGAGTACCAGGGTACGAAAACTGAGACATATTTGAACACGTCTCCCGATCACATGGTTGATCATACTCTGGGTTCCACATGCATGTTTTAGCTGAAGGAGGAATACCTTAAACCTGGGTAGTTGAAACCCGTGGAATGGGTACCATGCAATATGACTTCAAAGGGTCTTCATTTGCTCACCGAACCTCTCCAATCCTATCACTGCTGCATTTATGTCCCTGTACACATGCTTGATTCTCTTTCGGAGACATAGCAATCCATAGGTTTTAAGATACTTAAGAGTCAGGTACATTCTTAGGCGTTTAATATGCGGTGTTGAGTCCATTTCGTTGAGCAAGGAGTAGCTCTTGTCTATTCCATATTTGGCTTAAGGAACTTTATCTGTGCTCATTTCAATCTCTGGTTTTATGCAGCACCCCAACTCACCTTTACCCTTAAACAAGCATAAGTTGGTTTTCTAAATTTGAGACCCTGTTCTGTTCTGTAATTGTGTTCCTGTGTAGCCCAGTTTACATTCCGTGTATTAGTGATATCTTATGATGTTTCTTTTTCTGTGTGACTTATTTCAGTTAGAATCATCGTACCTGAATCCACTCATTGTGCTGCTACGGGCCTGATGACATAGATTTCACTGCTGAGTGATACTGCATTGTACGTAAGTACCACAAGTTCTTTATCCATTTTTCACTTTCTGTGATATTGAACTTGTACGGTAAACGAGGTTCTTGTAAACAGAGGCGTCCCAAACATTGGGGTGGCTGTATCTTTTTGATTTTAATTTCCCTAAGCTATAGGACCATAAGTGGAAGTGCCCTAGGCTCTGTTGCTTTGTTTTTTAGATGTTTCAGGAAACACCATGCACTTCTCCGGAGTGTCTGTTGGCAATTTACATCCCGCCCATCAGCATAACAAGGCTCCCAGTTCTCCATGGCCTGTCCTGCCTTTCTGGATTTTACACTTTTTTCAGATGGCCCTTTTGACCGGGGGGGGGGGGGAGGAAGTCAGAGTTCATTGTAGTGCAGATTTCCTTTGCAAGCTTGCTTGGTTGGCCAAAAGGGGCGTATGCGTTTTCCCCTGAATATATTCAGGAAAAAACGCATACGCCCTTTTTGGCCAAGTGCATCATTGTGGACGTTCTGCCTCTTTTCCTATGCTTTCAATGCAATTCCAGTCTACCTCCTGAAATCGGTTTTCTGCAATTCTGCCCCGCTTTCAAGTCCTCTTGGCAGCCTTACTTCAGTATATTTTTGGACGATAGTTGTCATTTATAACTCTGTAGGTTTTTGAATTACAGTGCCCCTGAGCTCCTTTCTTCAACTCCTTTTCTTGTGAGCTGGCCGCAACACCACAGGATGTCTTCAGGCCCTAATCTGGTTCCGGCACGGCACGCTGAGCCTTTGGTTATTTCCTCTTCCTGGCGGGAAATGAGAGTTAAATTTGCCCGTCCAGACACCTCCAGCTAGTCTCTCATTGGTTCTCGCTATTCCTGTTCATCTTCCGCAGAAATTGCAAACTGGGCCAAACAGGAGGTTAAAGGGACTGACTCTCCAAGTCGGGAGAGTGTTAGTAAAGCGTCTGGAATGTTGCACCCGAGTACCAGGGTACGAAAACTGAGACATATTTGAACACGTCTCCCGATCACATGGTTGATCATACTCTAGGTTCCACATGCATGTTTTAGCTGAAGGAAGAATACCTTAAACCTGGGTAGTTGAAACCCGTAGAATGGTACCATGCAATATGACTTCAAAGGGTCTTCATTTGCTCACCAAACCTCTCCAATCCTATCACTGCTGCGTTTATGTCCCTGTACACATGCTTGATTCTCTTTCGGAGACATAGCAATCCATAGGTTTTAAGATACTTACTAGTCAGGTACATTCTTAGGCGTTTAATATGGGGTGTTGAGTCCATTTCGTTGAGCAAGGAGTAGCTCTTGTCTATTCCATATTTGGCTTAAGGAACTTTATCTGTGCTCATTTCAATCTCTGGTTTTATGCAGCACCCCAACTCACCTTTACCCTTAAACAAGCATAAGTTGGTTTTCTAAATTTGAGACCCTGTTCTGTTCTGTAATTCAGTTCCTGTGTAGCCAAGTTTACATTCCGTGTATTAGTGATATCTTATGATGTTTCTTTTTCTGTGTGACTTATTTCAGTTAGAATCATCGTACCTGAATCCACTCATTGTGCTGCTACGGGCCTGATGACATAGATTTCACTGCTGAGTGATACTGCATTGTACGTAAGTACCACAAGTTCTTTATCCATTTTTCACTTTCTGTGATATTGAACTTGTACGGTAAACGAGGTTCTTGTAAACAGAGGCGTCCCAAACTTTGGGGTGGCTGTGTCGTTTTGATTTTAATTTCCCTAAGCTATAGGGCCATAAGTGGAAGTGCCCTAGGCTCTGTTGCTTTGTTTTTTAGATGTTTCAGGAAACACCATACACTTCTCCCGAGTGTCTGTTGGCAATTTACATCCCGCCCATCAGCATAACAAGGCTCCCAGTTCTCCATGGCCTGTCCTGCCTTTCTGGATTTTACACTTTTTTCAGATGGCCCTTTTGACCGGCGGGGGTGGGAAGTCAGACTTCATTGTAGTGCAGATTTCCTTTGCAAGCTTGCTTGGTTGGCCAAAAAGGGCGTATACGTTTTTTCCTGAATATATTCAGGAAAAAACGCATACGCCCTTTTTGGCCAAGTGCATCATTGTGGACGTTCTGCCTCTTTTCCTATGCTTTCAATGCAATTCCAGTCTACCTCCTGAAATCGGTTTCCTGCAATTCTGCCCCGCTTTCAAGTCCTCTTGGCAGCCTTACTTCAGTATATTTTTGGACGATAGCTGTCATTTATAACTCTGCAGGTTTTTGAATTACAGTGCCCCTGAGCTCCTTTCTTCAACTCCTTTTCTTGTGAGCTGGCCGCAACACCACAGGATGGCTTCAGGCCCTAATCTGGTTCCGGCACGGCACTCTGAGCCTTTGGTTATTTCCTCTTCCTGGCGGGAAATGAGAGTTAAATTTGCCCGTCCAGACACCTCCAGCTAGTCTCTCATTGGTTCTCGCTATTCCTGTTCATCTTCCACAGAAATTGCAAACTGGGCCAAACAGGAGGTTAAAGGGACTGACTCTCCAAGTCGGGAGAGTGTTAGTAAAGCGTCTGGAATGTTGCACCCGAGTACCAGGGTACGAAAACTGAGACATATTTGAACACGTCTCCCGATCACATGGTTGATCATACTCTAGGTTCCACATGCATGTTTTAGCTGAAGGAAGAATACCTTAAACCTGGGTAGTTGAAACCCGTGGAATGGGTACCATGCAATATGACTTCAAAGGGTCTTCATTTGCTCACCGAACCTCTCCAATCCTATCACTGCTGCGTTTATGTCCCTGTACACATGCTTGATTCTCTTTCGGAGACATAGCAATCCATAGGTTTTAAGATACTTAAGAGTCAGGTACATTCTTAGGCGTTTAATATGCGGTGTTGAGTCCATTTCGTTGAGCAAGGAGTAGCTCTTGTCTATTCCATATTTGGCTTAAGGAACTTTATCTGTGCTCATTTCAATCTCTGGTTTTATGCAGCACCCCAACTCACCTTTACCCTTAAACAAGCATAAGTTGGTTTTCTAAATTTGAGACCCTGTTCTGTTCTGTAATTCAGTTCCTGTGTAGCCAAGTTTACATTCCGTGTATTACTGATATCTTATGATGTTTCTTTTTCTGTGTGACTTATTTCAGTTAGAATCATTGTACCTGAATCCACTCATTGTGCTGCTACGGGCCTGATGACATAGATTTCACTGCTGAGTGATACTGCATTGTACGTAAGTACCACAAGTTCTTTATCCATTTTTCACTTTCTGTGATATTGAACTTGTACGGTAAACGAGGTTCTTGTAAACAGAGGCGTCCCAAACTTTGGGGTGGCTGTGTCTTTTTCATTTTAATTTCCCTAAGCTATAGGACCATAAGTGGAAGTGCCCTAGGCTCTGTTGCTTTGTTTTTTAGATGTTTCAGGAAACACCATACACTTCTCCCGAGTGTCTGTTGGCAATTTACATCCCGCCCATCAGCATAACAAGGCTCCCAGTTCCCCATGGCCTGTCCTGCCTTTCTGGATTTTACACTTTTTTCAGATGGCCCTTTTGACTGGGGGGAAGTAAGACTTCATTGTAGTGCAGATTTCCTTTGCAAGCTTGCTTGGTTGGCCAAAAAGGGCGTATGCGTTTTTTCCTGAATATATTCAGGAAAAAACGCATACGCCCTTTTTGGCCAAGTGCATCATTGTGGACGTTCTGCCTCTTTTCCTATGCTTTCAATGCAATTCCAGTCTACCTCCTGAAATCGGTTTCCTGCAATTCTGCCCCGCTTTCAAGTCCTCTTGGCAGCCTTACTTCAGTATATTTTTGTACGATAGCTGTCATTTATAACTCTGCAGGTTTGTGAATTACAGTGCCCCTGAGCTCCTTTCTTCAACTCGCTTTCTTGTGACCTGGCCGCAACACCGCAGGATGGCTTCAGGCCCTAATCTGGTTCCGGCACGGCACGCTGAGCCTTTGGTTAATTCCTCTTCCTGGTGGGAAACGAGAGTTAAATTTGCCCGTCCAGACACCTCCAGCTAGTCTCTCATTGGTTCTCCCTATTCCTGTTCATCTTCCGCAGAAATTGCAAACTGGGCCAAACAGGAGGTTAAAGGCGCTGACTCTCCAAGTGGGGAGAGTGTTAGTAAAGCGTCTGGAATGTTGCACCCGAGTACCAGGGGAGGAAAACTGAGACATATTTGAACACGTCTCCCGTTCACACGGTTGATCATACTCTGGGTTCCACATGCATGTTATAGCTGAAGGAAGAATACCTTAAACCTGGGTAGTTGAAACCCGTGGAATGGGTACCATGCAATATGACTTCAAAGGGTCTTCATTTGCTCACCGAACCTCTCCAATCCTATCACTGCTGCGTTTATGCCCCTGTACACATGCTTGATTCTCTTTCGGAGACATAGCAATCCATAGGTTTTAAGATACTTAAGAGTCAGGTACATTCTTAGGCGTTTAATATGCGGTGTTGAGTCCATTTCGTTGAGCAAGGAGTAGCTCTTGTCTATTCCATATTTGGCTTAAGGAACTTTATCTGTGCTCATTTCAATCTCTGGTTTTATGCAGCACCCCAACTCACCTTTACCCTTAAGCAAGCATAAGTTGGTTTTCTAAATTTGAGATCCTATTCTGTTTTGGAATTCAGTTCCTGTGTAGCCCAGTTTACATTCCGTGTATTAGTGATATCTTATGATGTTTCCTTTTCTGTGTGACTTATTTCAGTTAGAATCATCGTACCTGAATCCACTCATTATGCTGCTACGGGCCTGATGACATAGATTTCATTGCTGAGTGATACTGCATTGTACGTAAGTACCACAAGTTCTTTATCCATTTTTCAGTTTCTGTGATATTGAACTTGTACGGTAAACGAGGTTCTTGTAAACAGAGGCGTCCCAAACTTTGGGGTGGCTGTGTCTTTTTCATTTTAATTTCCCTAAGCTATAGGACCATAAGTGGAAGTGCCCTAGGCTCTGTTGCTTTGTTTTTTAGATGTTTCAGGAAACACCATACACTTCTCCCGAGTGTCTGTTGGCAATTTACATCCCGCCCATCAGCATAACAAGGCTCCCAGTTCTCCATGACCTGTCCTGCCTTTCTGGATTTTACACTTTTTGCAGATGGCCCTTTTGACCGGGGTGAAGTGAGACTTCATTGTAGTGCAGATTTCCTTTGCAAGCTTGCTTGGTTGGCCAAAAAGGGCGTATGCGTTTTTTCCTGAATATATTCAGGAAAAAACGCATACGCCCTTTTTGGCCAAGTGCATCATTGTGGACGTTCTGCCTCTTTTCCTATGCTTTCAATGCAATTCCAGTCTACCTCCTGAAATCGGTTTCCTGCAATTCTGCCCCGCTTTCAAGTCCTCTTGGCAGCCTTACTTCAGTATATTTTTGGACGATAGCTGTCATTTATAACTCTGCAGGTTTGTGAATTACAGTGCCCCTGAGCTCCTTTCTTCAACTCGCTTTCTTGTGACCTGGCCGCAACACCGCAGGATGGCTTCAGTCCCTAATCTGGTTCCGGCATGGCACGCTGAGCCTTTGGTTAATTCCTCTTCCTGGTGGGAAACGAGAGTTAAATTTGCCCGTCCAGACACCTCCAGCTAGTCTCTCATTGGTTCTCCCTATTCCTGTTCATCTTCCGCAGAAATTGCAAACTGGGCCAAACAGGAGGTTAAAGGCGCTGACTCTCCAAGTGGGGAGAGTGTTAGTAAAGCGTCTGGAATGTTGCACCCGCGTACCAGGGGAGGAATACTGAGACATATTTGAACACGTCTCCCGTTCACACGGTTGATCATACTCTGGGTTCCACATGCATGTTTTAGCTGAAGGAAGAATACCTTAAACCTGGGTAGTTGAAACCCGTGGAATGGGTACCATGCAATATGACTTCAAAGGGTCTTCATTTGCTCACCGAACCTCGCCAATCCTATCACTGCTGCGTTTATGCCCCTGTACACACGCTTGATTCTCTTTTGGAGACATAGCAATCCATAGGTTTTAAGATACTTACTAGTCAGGTACATTCTTAGGCGTTTAATATGGGGTGTTGAGTCCATTTCGTTGAGCAAGGAGTAGCTCTTGTCTATTCCATATTTGGCTTAAGGAACTTTATCTGTGCTCATTTCAATCTCTGGTTTTATGCAGCACCCCAACTCACCTTTCCCCTTAAGCAAGCATAAGTTGGTTTTCTAAATTTGAGACCCTGTTCTGTTTTGGAATTCAGTTCCTGTGTAGCCAAGTTTACATTCCATGTATTAGTGATATCTTATGATGTTTCTTTTTCTGTGTGACTTATTTCAGTTAGAATCATCGTACCTGAATCCACTCATTATGCTGCTACGGGCCAGATGACATAGATTTCACTGCTGAGTGATACTGCATTGTACGTAAGTACCACAAGTTCTTTATCCATTTTTCACTTTCTGCGATGTTGAACTTGTACTGTAAATGAGGTTCTTGTAAACAGAGGCGTCCCAAACTTTGGGGTGGCTGTGTCTTTTTGATTTTAATTTCCCTAAGCTATAGGACGATAAGTGGAAGGGCCCTAGGCTCTGTTGCTTTGTTTTTTATATGTTTCAGGAAACACCATACACTTCTCCCGAGTGTCTGTTGGCAAGTTACATCCCGCCCATCAGCATAACAAGGCTCCCAGTTCTCCATGGCCTGTCCTGCCTTTCTGGATTTTACACTTTTTTCCGATGGCCCTTTTGACCGGCGGGGGTGGGAAGTCAGACTTCATTGTAGTGCAGATTTCCTTTGCAAGCTTGCTTGGTTGGCCAAAAAGGGCGTATACGTTTTTTCCTGAATATATTCAGGAAAAAACGCATACGCCCTTTTTGGCCAAGTGCATCATTGTGGACGTTCTGCCTCTTTTCCTATGCTTTCAGTGCAATTCCAGTCTACCTCCTGAAATCGGTTTCCTGCAATTCTGCCCCGCTTTCAAGTCCTCTTGGCAGCCTTACTTCAGTATATTTTTGGACGATAGCTGTCATTTATAACTCTGCAGGTTTGTGAATTACAGTGCCCCTGAGCTCCTTTCTTCAACTCCTTTTCTTGTGAGCTGGCCGCAACATCACAGGATGGCTTCAGGCCCTAATCTGGTTCCGGCACGGCACGCTGAGCCTTTGGTTATTTCTTCTTCCTGGCGGGAAATGAGAGTTAAATTTGCCCGTCCAGACACCTCCAGCTAGTCTCTCATTGGTTCTCGCTATTCCTGTTCATCTTCCGCAGAAATTGCAAACTGGGCCAAACAGGACGTTAAAGGGACTGACTCTCCAAGTCAGGAGAGTGTTAGTAAAGCGTCTGGAATGTTGCACCCGAGTACCAGGGTACGAAAACTGAGACATATTTGAACACGTCTCCCGATCACATGGTTGATCATACTCTAGGTTCCACATGCATGTTTTAGCTGAAGGAAGAATACCTTAAACCTGGGTAGTTGAAACCCGTGGAATGGGTACCATGCAATATGACTTCAAAGGGTCTTCATTTGCTCACCGAACCTCTCCAATCCTATCACTGCTGCGTTTATGTCCCTGTACACATGCTTGATTCTCTCGGAGACATAGCAATCCATAGGTTTTAAGATACTTAAGAGTCAGGTACATTCTTAGGCGTTTAATATGCAGTGTTGAGTCCATTTCGTTGAGCAAGGAGTAGCCCTTGTCTATTCCATATTTGGCTTAAGGAACTTTATCTGTGCTCATTTCAATCTCTGGTTTTATGCAGCACCCCAACTCACCTTTACCCTTAAACAAGCATAAGTTGGTTTTCTAAATTTGAGACCCTGTTCTGTTCTGTAATTCAGTTCCTGTGTAGCCAAGTTTACATTCCGTGTATTACTGATATCTTATGATGTTTCTTTTTCTGTGTGACTTATTTCAGTTAGAATCATTGTACCTGAATCCACTCATTGTGCTGCTACGGGCCTGATGACATAGATTTCACTGCTGAGTGATACTGCATTGTACGTAAGTACCACAAGTTCTTTATCCATTTTTCACTTTCTGTGATATTGAACTTGTACGGTAAACGAGGTTCTTGTAAACAGAGGCGTCCCAAACTTTGGGGTGGCTGTGTCTTTTTCATTTTAATTTCCCTAAGCTATAGGACCATAAGTGGAAGTGCCCTAGGCTCTGTTGCTTTGTTTTTTAGATGTTTCAGGAAACACCATACACTTCTCCCGAGTGTCTGTTGGCAATTTACATCCCGCCCATCAGCATAACTAGGCTCCCAGTTCTCCATGGCCTGTCCTGCCTTTCTGGATTTTACACTTTTTTCAGATGGCCCTTTTGACTGGGGGGAAGTAAGACTTCATTATAGTGCAGATTTCCTTTGCAAGCTTGCTTGGTTGGCCAAAAAGGGCGTATGCGTTTTTTCCTGAATATATTCAGGAAAAAACGCATACGCCCTTTTTGGCCAAGTGCATCATTGTGGACGTTCTGCCTCTTTTCCTATGCTTTCAATGCAATTCCAGTCTACCTCCTGAAATCGGTTTCCTGCAATTCTGCCCCGCTTTCAAGTCCTCTTGGCAGCCTTACTTCAGTATATTTTTGTACGATAGCTGTCATTTATAACTCTGCAGGTTTGTGAATTACAGTGCCCCTGAGCTCCTTTCTTCAACTCGCTTTCTTGTGACCTGGCCGCAACACCGCAGGATGGCTTCAGGCCCTAATCTGGTTCCGGCACGGCACGCTGAGCCTTTGGTTAATTCCTCTTCCTGGTGGGAAACGAGAGTTAAATTTGCCCGTCCAGACACCTCCAGCTAGTCTCTCATTGGTTCTCCCTATTCCTGTTCATCTTCCGCAGAAATTGCAAACTGGGCCAAACAGGAGGTTAAAGGCGCTGACTCTCCAAGTGGGGAGAGTGTTAGTAAAGCGTCTGGAATGTTGCACCCGAGTACCAGGGGAGGAAAACTGAGACATATTTGAACACGTCTCCCGTTCACACGGTTGATCATACTCTGGGTTCCACATGCATGTTATAGCTGAAGGAAGAATACCTTAAACCTGGGTAGTTGGGACCCGTGGAATGGGTACCATGCAATATGACTTCAAAGGGTCTTCATTTGCTCACCGAACCTCTCCAATCCTATCACTGCTGCGTTTATGCCCCTGTACACATGCTTGATTCTCTTTCGGAGACATAGCAATCCATAGGTTTTAAGATACTTAAGAGTCAGGTACATTCTTAGGCGTTTAATATGCGGTGTTGAGTCCATTTCGTTGAGCAAGGAGTAGCTCTTGTCTATTCCGTATTTGGCTTAAGGAACTTTATCTGTGCTCATTTCAATCTCTGGTTTTATGCAGCACCCCAACTCACCTTTCCCCTTAAGCAAGCATAAGTTGGTTTTCTAAATTTGAGAACCTGTTCTGTTTTGGAATTCAGTTCCTGTGTAGCCCAGTTTACATTCCGTGTATTAGTGATATCTTATGATGTTTCCTTTTGTGTGTGACTTATTTCAGTTAGAATCATCGTACCTGAATCCACTCATTATGCTGCTACGGGCCTGATGACATAGATTTCATTGCTGAGTGATACTGCATTGTACGTAAGTACCACAAGTTCTTTATCCATTTTTCACTTTCTGTGATATTGAACTTGTACGGTAAACGAGGTTCTTGTAAACAGAGGCGTCCCAAACTTTGGGGTGGCTGTGTCTTTTTCATTTTAATTTCCCTAAGCTATAGGACCATAAGTGGAAGTGCCCTAGGCTCTGTTGCTTTGTTTTTTAGATGTTTCAGGAAACACCATACACTTCTCCCGAGTGTCTGTTGGCAATTTACATCCCGCCCATCAGCATAACAAGGCTCCCAGTTCTCCATGGCCTGTCCTGCCTTTCTGGATTTTACACTTTTTTCAGATGGCCCTTTTGACCGGGGGGAAGTGAGACTTCATTGTAGTGCAGATTTCCTTTGCAAGCTTGCTTGGTTGGCCAAAAAGGGCGTATGCGTTTTTTCCTGAATATATTCAGGAAAAAACGCATACGCCCTTTTGGGCCAAGTGCATCATTGTGGACGTTCTGCCTCTTTTCCTATGCTTTCAATGCAATTCCAGTCTACCTCCTGAAATCGGTTTCCTGCAATTCTGCCCCGCTTTCAAGTCCTCTTGGCAGCCTTACTTCAGTATATTTTTGGACGATAGCTGTCATTTATAACTCTGCAGGTTTGTGAATTACAGTGCCCCTGAGCTCCTTTCTTCAACTCGCTTTCTTGTGACCTGGCCGCAACACCGCAGGATGGCTTCAGTCCCTAATCTGGTTCCGGCATGGCACGCTGAGCCTTTGGTTAATTCCTCTTCCTGGTGGGAAACGAGAGTTAAATTTGCCCGTCCAGACACCTCCAGCTAGTCTCTCATTGGTTCTCCCTATTCCTGTTCATCTTCCGCAGAAATTGCAAACTGGGCCAAACAGGAGGTTAAAGGCGCTGACTCTCCAAGTGGGGAGAGTGTTAGTAAAGCGTCTGGAATGTTGCACCCGCGTACCAGGGGAGGAATACTGAGACATATTTGAACACGTCTCCCGTTCACACGGTTGATCATACTCTGGGTTCCACATGCATGTTTTAGCTGAAGGAAGAATACCTTAAACCTGGGTAGTTGAAACCCGTGGAATGGGTACCATGCAATATGACTTCAAAGGGTCTTCATTTGCTCACCGAACCTCGCCAATCCTATCACTGCTGCGTTTATGCCCCTGTACACACGCTTGATTCTCTTTTGGAGACATAGCAATCCATAGGTTTTAAGATACTTACTAGTCAGGTACATTCTTAGGCGTTTAATATGGGGTGTTGAGTCCATTTCGTTGAGCAAGGAGTAGCTCTTGTCTATTCCATATTTGGCTTAAGGAACTTTATCTGTGCTCATTTCAATCTCTGGTTTTATGCAGCACCCCAACTCACCTTTCCCCTTAAGCAAGCATAAGTTGGTTTTCTAAATTTGAGACCCTGTTCTGTTTTGGAATTCAGTTCCTGTGTAGCCAAGTTTACATTCCATGTATTAGTGATATCTTATGATGTTTCTTTTTCTGTGTGACTTATTTCAGTTAGAATCATCGTACCTGAATCCACTCATTATGCTGCTACGGGCCAGATGACATAGATTTCACTGCTGAGTGATACTGCATTGTACGTAAGTACCACAAGTTCTTTATCCATTTTTCACTTTCTGCGATGTTGAACTTGTACTGTAAATGAGGTTCTTGTAAACAGAGGCGTCCCAAACTTTGGGGTGGCTGTGTCTTTTTGATTTTAATTTCCCTAAGCTATAGGACGATAAGTGGAAGGGCCCTAGGCTCTGTTGCTTTGTTTTTTATATGTTTCAGGAAACACCATACACTTCTCCCGAGTGTCTGTTGGCAAGTTACATCCCGCCCATCAGCATAACAAGGCTCCCAGTTCTCCATGGCCTGTCCTGCCTTTCTGGATTTTACACTTTTTTCCGATGGCCCTTTTGACCGGCGGGGGTGGGAAGTCAGACTTCATTGTAGTGCAGATTTCCTTTGCAAGCTTGCTTGGTTGGCCAAAAAGGGCGTATACGTTTTTTCCTGAATATATTCAGGAAAAAACGCATACGCCCTTTTTGGCCAAGTGCATCATTGTGGACGTTCTGCCTCTTTTCCTATGCTTTCAGTGCAATTCCAGTCTACCTCCTGAAATCGGTTTCCTGCAATTCTGCCCCGCTTTCAAGTCCTCTTGGCAGCCTTACTTCAGTATATTTTTGGACGATAGCTGTCATTTATAACTCTGCAGGTTTGTGAATTACAGTGCCCCTGAGCTCCTTTCTTCAACTCCTTTTCTTGTGAGCTGGCCGCAACATCACAGGATGGCTTCAGGCCCTAATCTGGTTCCGGCACGGCACGCTGAGCCTTTGGTTATTTCTTCTTCCTGGCGGGAAATGAGAGTTAAATTTGCCCGTCCAGACACCTCCAGCTAGTCTCTCATTGGTTCTCGCTATTCCTGTTCATCTTCCGCAGAAATTGCAAACTGGGCCAAACAGGACGTTAAAGGGACTGACTCTCCAAGTCAGGAGAGTGTTAGTAAAGCGTCTGGAATGTTGCACCCGAGTACCAGGGTACGAAAACTGAGACATAT
Organism: Globicephala melas; assembly: GCF_963455315.2. Classification (NCBI taxonomy): domain Eukaryota; kingdom Metazoa; phylum Chordata; class Mammalia; order Artiodactyla; family Delphinidae; genus Globicephala; species Globicephala melas. The sequence goes on from NW_027207318.1 coordinate 247,999, forward strand.
TTGAACACGTCTCCCGATCACATGGTTGATCATACTCTAGGTTCCACATGCATGTTTTAGCTGAAGGAAGAATACCTTAAACCTGGGTAGTTGAAACCCGTGGAATGGGTACCATGCAATATGACTTCAAAGGGTCTTCATTTGCTCACCGAACCTCTCCAATCCTATCACTGCTGCGTTTATGTCCCTGTACACATGCTTGATTCTCTCGGAGACATAGCAATCCATAGGTTTTAAGATACTTAAGAGTCAGGTACATTCTTAGGCGTTTAATATGCAGTGTTGAGTCCATTTCGTTGAGCAAGGAGTAGCCCTTGTCTATTCCATATTTGGCTTAAGGAACTTTATCTGTGCTCATTTCAATCTCTGGTTTTATGCAGCACCCCAACTCACCTTTACCCTTAAACAAGCATAAGTTGGTTTTCTAAATTTGAGACCCTGTTCTGTTCTGTAATTCAGTTCCTGTGTAGCCAAGTTTACATTCCGTGTATTACTGATATCTTATGATGTTTCTTTTTCTGTGTGACTTATTTCAGTTAGAATCATTGTACCTGAATCCACTCATTGTGCTGCTACGGGCCTGATGACATAGATTTCACTGCTGAGTGATACTGCATTGTACGTAAGTACCACAAGTTCTTTATCCATTTTTCACTTTCTGTGATATTGAACTTGTACGGTAAACGAGGTTCTTGTAAACAGAGGCGTCCCAAACTTTGGGGTGGCTGTGTCTTTTTCATTTTAATTTCCCTAAGCTATAGGACCATAAGTGGAAGTGCCCTAGGCTCTGTTGCTTTGTTTTTTAGATGTTTCAGGAAACACCATACACTTCTCCCGAGTGTCTGTTGGCAATTTACATCCCGCCCATCAGCATAACTAGGCTCCCAGTTCTCCATGGCCTGTCCTGCCTTTCTGGATTTTACACTTTTTTCAGATGGCCCTTTTGACTGGGGGGAAGTAAGACTTCATTATAGTGCAGATTTCCTTTGCAAGCTTGCTTGGTTGGCCAAAAAGGGCGTATGCGTTTTTTCCTGAATATATTCAGGAAAAAACGCATACGCCCTTTTTGGCCAAGTGCATCATTGTGGACGTTCTGCCTCTTTTCCTATGCTTTCAATGCAATTCCAGTCTACCTCCTGAAATCGGTTTCCTGCAATTCTGCCCCGCTTTCAAGTCCTCTTGGCAGCCTTACTTCAGTATATTTTTGTACGATAGCTGTCATTTATAACTCTGCAGGTTTGTGAATTACAGTGCCCCTGAGCTCCTTTCTTCAACTCGCTTTCTTGTGACCTGGCCGCAACACCGCAGGATGGCTTCAGGCCCTAATCTGGTTCCGGCACGGCACGCTGAGCCTTTGGTTAATTCCTCTTCCTGGTGGGAAACGAGAGTTAAATTTGCCCGTCCAGACACCTCCAGCTAGTCTCTCATTGGTTCTCCCTATTCCTGTTCATCTTCCGCAGAAATTGCAAACTGGGCCAAACAGGAGGTTAAAGGCGCTGACTCTCCAAGTGGGGAGAGTGTTAGTAAAGCGTCTGGAATGTTGCACCCGAGTACCAGGGGAGGAAAACTGAGACATATTTGAACACGTCTCCCGTTCACACGGTTGATCATACTCTGGGTTCCACATGCATGTTATAGCTGAAGGAAGAATACCTTAAACCTGGGTAGTTGGGACCCGTGGAATGGGTACCATGCAATATGACTTCAAAGGGTCTTCATTTGCTCACCGAACCTCTCCAATCCTATCACTGCTGCGTTTATGCCCCTGTACACATGCTTGATTCTCTTTCGGAGACATAGCAATCCATAGGTTTTAAGATACTTAAGAGTCAGGTACATTCTTAGGCGTTTAATATGCGGTGTTGAGTCCATTTCGTTGAGCAAGGAGTAGCTCTTGTCTATTCCGTATTTGGCTTAAGGAACTTTATCTGTGCTCATTTCAATCTCTGGTTTTATGCAGCACCCCAACTCACCTTTCCCCTTAAGCAAGCATAAGTTGGTTTTCTAAATTTGAGAACCTGTTCTGTTTTGGAATTCAGTTCCTGTGTAGCCCAGTTTACATTCCGTGTATTAGTGATATCTTATGATGTTTCCTTTTGTGTGTGACTTATTTCAGTTAGAATCATCGTACCTGAATCCACTCATTATGCTGCTACGGGCCTGATGACATAGATTTCATTGCTGAGTGATACTGCATTGTACGTAAGTACCACAAGTTCTTTATCCATTTTTCACTTTCTGTGATATTGAACTTGTACGGTAAACGAGGTTCTTGTAAACAGAGGCGTCCCAAACTTTGGGGTGGCTGTGTCTTTTTCATTTTAATTTCCCTAAGCTATAGGACCATAAGTGGAAGTGCCCTAGGCTCTGTTGCTTTGTTTTTTAGATGTTTCAGGAAACACCATACACTTCTCCCGAGTGTCTGTTGGCAATTTACATCCCGCCCATCAGCATAACAAGGCTCCCAGTTCTCCATGGCCTGTCCTGCCTTTCTGGATTTTACACTTTTTTCAGATGGCCCTTTTGACCGGGGGGAAGTGAGACTTCATTGTAGTGCAGATTTCCTTTGCAAGCTTGCTTGGTTGGCCAAAAAGGGCGTATGCGTTTTTTCCTGAATATATTCAGGAAAAAACGCATACGCCCTTTTGGGCCAAGTGCATCATTGTGGACGTTCTGCCTCTTTTCCTATGCTTTCAATGCAATTCCAGTCTACCTCCTGAAATCGGTTTCCTGCAATTCTGCCCCGTTTTCAAGTCCTCTTGGCAGCCTTACTTCAGTATATTTTTGGACGATAGCTGTCATTTATAACTCAGCAGGTTTGTGAATTACAGTGCCCCTGAGCTCCTTTCTTCAACTCGCTTTCTTGTGACCTGGCCGCAACACCGCAGGATGGCTTCAGTCCCTAATCTGGTTCTGGCACGGCACGCTGAGCCTTTGGTTAATTCCTCTTCCTGGTGGGAAACGAGAGTTAAATTTGCCCGTCCAGACACCTCCAGCTAGTCTCTCATTGGTTCTCCCTATTCCTGTTCATCTTCCGCAGAAATTGCAAACTGGGCCAAACAGGAGGTTAAAGGCGCTGACTCTCCAAGTGGGGAGAGTGTTAGTAAAGCGTCTGGAATGTTGCACCCGAGTACCAGGGGAGGAATACTGAGACATATTTGAACACGTCTCCCGTTCACACGGTTGATCATACTCTGGGTTCCACATGCATGTTTTAGCTGAAGGAAGAATACCTTAAACCTGGGTAGTTGAAACCCGTGGAATGGGTACCATGCAATATGACTTCAAAGGGTCTTCATTTGCTCACCGAACCTCTCCAATCCTATCACTGCTGCGTTTATGCCCCTGTACACACGCTTGATTCTCTTTTGGAGACATAGCAATCCATAGGTTTTAAGATACTTACTAGTCAGGTACATTCTTAGGCGTTTAATATGGGGTGTTGAGTCCATTTCGTTGAGCAAGGAGTAGCTCTTGTCTATTCCATATTTGGCTTAAGGAACTTTATCTGTGCTCATTTCAATCTCTGGTTTTATGCAGCACCCCAACTCACCTTTCCCCTTAAGCAAGCATAAGTTGGTTTTCTAAATTTGAGACCCTGTTCTGTTTTGGAATTTAGTTCCTGTGTAGCCAAGTTTACATTCCGTGTATTACTGATATCTTATGATGTTTCTTTTTCTGTGTGACTTATTTCAGTTAGAATCATCGTACCTGAATCCACTCATTATGCTGCTACGGGCCAGATGACATAGATTTCATTGCTGAGTGACATTGCTTTGTAAGTAAATACCACAACTTCTTTATCCATTTTTCACTTTCTGCGATGTTGAACTTGTAATGTAAACGATGTTCTTGTAAACAGAGGCGTCCCAAACTTTGGGGTGGCTGTTTCTTTTTAATTTTAATTTTCCTAAGCTATAGGACCATAAGTGGAAGTGCCCTAGGCTCTGTTGCTTTGTTTTTTAGATGTTTCAGGAAACACCATACACTTCTCCCGAGCATCTGTTGGCAATTTACATCCCGCCCATCAGCATAACAAGGCTCCCAGTTCCCCATGGCCTGTCCTGCCTTTCTGGATTTTACACTTTTTTCCGATGGCCCTTTTGACCGGGGGGAAGTGAGACTTCATTGTAGTGCAGATTTCCTTTGCAAGCTTGCTTGGTTGGCCAAAAAGCGCGTATGCATTTTTTCCTGAATATATTCAGGAAAAAATGCATACGCCCTTTTTGGCCAAGTGCATCATTGTGGACGTTCTGCCTCTTTTCCTATGCTTTCAATGCAATTCCAGTCTACCTCCTGAAATCGGTTTCCTGCAATTCTGCCCCGCTTTCAAGTCCTCTTGGCAGCCTTACTTCAGTATATTTTTGGACGATAGCTGTCATTTATAACTCTGAAGGTTTGTGAATTACAGTGCCCCTGAGCTCCTTTCTTCAACTCGCTTTCTTGTGACCTGGCCGCAACACCGCAGGATGGCTTCAGGCCCTAATCTGGTTCCGGCACGGCACGCTGAACCTTTGGTTAATTCCTCTTCCTGGTGGGAAATGAGAGTTAAATTTGCCCGTCCAGACACCTCCAGCTAGTCTCTCATTGGTTCTCGCTATTCCTGTTCATCTTCCACAGAAATTGCAAACTGGGCCAAAGAGGAGTTTAAAGGGACTGACTCTCCAAGTGGGGAGAGTGTTAGTAAAGCGTCTGGAATGTTGCACCCGAGTACCAGGGTACGAAAACTGAGACATATTTGAACACGTCTCCCGATCACATGGTTGATCATACTCTAGGTTCCACATGCATGTTTTAGCTGAAGGAAGAATACCTTTAACCTGGGTAGTTGAAACCCGTGGAATGGGTACCATGCAATATGACTTCAAAGGGTCTTCATTTGCTCACCGAACCTCTCCAATCCTATTACTGCTGCGTTTATGCCCCTGTACACATGCTTGATTCTCTTTTGGAGACATAGCAATCCATAGGTTTTAAGATACTTACTAGTCAGGTACATTCTTAGGCGTTTAATATGGGGTGTTGAGTCCATTTCGTTGAGCAAGGAGTAGCTCTTGTCTATTCCATATTTGGCTTAAGGAACTTTATCTGTGCTCATTTCAATCTCTGGTTTTATGCAGCACCCCAACTCACCTTTCCCCTTAAGCAAGCATAAGTTGGTTTTCTAAATTTGAGACCCTGTTCTGTTTTGGAATTCAGTTCCTGTGTAGCCAAGTTTACATTCCGTGTATTAGTGATATCTTATGATGTTTCTTTTTCTGTGTGACTTATTTCAGTTAGAATCATCGTACCTGAATCCACTCATTGTGCTGCTTCGGGCCTGATGACATAGATTTCATTGCTGAGTGATACTGCATTGTACGTAAGTACCACAAGTTCTTTATCCATTTTTCACTTTCTGCGATGTTGAACTTGTACTGTAAATGAGGTTCTCGTAAACAGAGGCGTCCCAAACTTTGGGGTGGCTGTGTCTTTTTGATTTTAATTTCCCTAAGCTATAGGACCATAAGTGGAAGTGCCCTAGGCTCTGTTGCTTTGTTTTTTAGATGTTTCAGGAAACACCATACACTTCTCCTGAGTGTCTGTTGGCAATTTACATCCCGCCCATCAGCATACCAAGGCTCCCAGTTCTCCATGGCCTGTCCTGCCTTTCTGGATTTTACACTTTTTTCCGATGGCCCTTTTGACCGGGGGGAAGTGAGACTTTATTGTAGTGCAGATTTCCTTTGCAAGCTTGCTTGGTTGGCCAAAAAGGGCGTATGCGTTTTTTCCTGCATATATTCAGGAAAAAACGCATACGCCCTTTTTGGCCAAGTGCATCATTGTGGACGTTCTGCCTCTTTTCCTATGCTTTCAATGCAATTCCAGTCTACCTCCTGAAATCGGTTTCCTGCAATTCTGCCCCGCTTTCAAGTCCTCTTGGCAGCCTTACTTCAGTATATTTTTGGACGATAGCTGTCATTTATAACTCTGCAGGTTTGTGAATTACAGTGCCCCTGAGCTCCTTTCTTCAACTCGCTTTCTTGTGAGCTGGCCGCAACACCGCAGGATGGCTTCAGGCCCTAATCTGGTTCCGGCACGGCACGCTGAGCCTTTGGTTATTTCCTCTTCCTGGTGGGAAATGAGAGTTAAATTTGCCCGTCCAGACACCTCCAGCTAGTCTCTCATTGGTTCTCCCTATTCCTGTTCATCTTCCGCAGAAATTGCAAATTGGGCCAAACAGGAGGTTAAAGGCGCTGACTCTCCAAGTGGGGAGAGTGTTAGTAAAGCATCTGGAATGTTGCACCCGAGTACCATGGGAGGAAAACTGAGACATATTTGAACACTTCTCCCGTTCACATGGTTGATCATACTCTGGGTTCCACAGGCAAGTTTCAGCTGAAGGAAGAATACCTTAAACCTGGAGAGTTGAGACCCGTGGAATGGGTACCATGCAATATGACTTCAAAGGGTCTTCATTTGCTCACCGAACCTCTCCAATCCTATCACTGCTGCGTTTATACCCCTGGACACACGCTTGATTCTCTTATGGAGACATAGCAATCCATAGGTTTTAAGATACTTACTAGTCAGGTACATTCTTAAGCGTTTAATATGGGGTGTTGAGTCCATTTCGTTGAGCAAGGAGTAGCTCTTGTCTATTCCATATTTGGCTTAAGGAACTTTATCTGTGCTCATTTCAATCTCTGGTTTTATGCAGCACCCCAACTCACCTTTCCCCTTAAGCAAGCATAAGTTGGTTTTCTAAATTTGAGACCCTGTTCTGTTTTGGAATTCAGTTCCTGTGTAGCCCAGTTTACATTCCGTGTATTACTGATATCTTATGATGTTTCCTTTTCTGTGTGACTTATTTCAGTTAGAATCATCGTACCTGAATCCACTCATTATGCTGCTACGGGCCTGATGACATAGATTTCATTGCTGAGTGATACTGCATTGTACGTAAGTACCACAAGTTCTTTATCCATTTTTCACTTTCTGTGATATTGAACTTGTACGGTAAAAGAGGTTCTTGTAAACAGAGGCGTCCGAAACTTTGGGGTGGCTGTGTCTTTTTCATTTTAATTTCCCTAAGCTATAGGACCATAAGTGGAAGTGCCCTAGGCTCTGTTGCTTTGTTTTTTAGATGTTTCAGGAAACAACATACACTTCTCCCGAGTGTCTGTTGGCAATTTACATCCCGCCCATCAGCATAACAAGGCTCCCAGTTCTCCATGGCCTGTCCTGCCTTTCTGGATTTTACACTTTTTGCAGATGGCCCTTTTGACCGGGGGGAAGTGAGACTTCATTGTAGTGCAGATTTCCTTTGCAAGCTTGCTTGGTTGGCCAAAAAGGGCGTATGCGTTTTTTCCTGAATATATTCAGGAAAAAACGCATACGCCCTTTTGGGCCAAGTGCATCATTGTGGACGTTCTGCCTCTTTTCCTATGCTTTCAATGCAATTCCAGTCTACCTCCTGAAATCGGTTTCCTGCAATTCTGCCCCGTTTTCAAGTCCTCTTGGCAGCCTTACTTCAGTATATTTTTGGACGATAGCTGTCATTTATAACTCAGCAGGTTTGTGAATTACAGTGCCCCTGAGCTCCTTTCTTCAACTCGCTTTCTTGTGACCTGGCCGCAACACCGCAGGATGGCTTCAGTCCCTAATCTCGTTCTGGCACGGCACGCTGAGCCTTTGGTTAATTCCTCTTCCTGGTGGGAAACGAGAGTTAAATTTGCCCGTCCAGACACCTCCAGCTAGTCTCTCATTGGTTCTCCCTATTCCTGTTCATCTTCCGCAGAAATTGCAAACTGGGCCAAACAGGAGGTTAAAGGCGCTGACTCTCCAAGTGGGGAGAGTGTTAGTAAAGCGTCTGGAATGTTGCACCCGAGTACCAGGGGAGGAATACTGAGACATATTTGAACACGTCTCCCGTTCACACGGTTGATCATACTCTGGGTTCCACATGCATGTTTTAGCTGAAGGAAGAATACCTTAAACCTGGGTAGTTGAAACCCGTGGAATGGGTACCATGCAATATGACTTCAAAGGGTCTTCATTTGCTCACCGAACCTCTCCAATCCTATCACTGCTGCGTTTATGCCCCTGTACACACGCTTGATTCTCTTTTGGAGACATAGCAATCCATAGGTTTTAAGATACTTACTAGTCAGGTACATTCTTAGGCGTTTAATATGGGGTGTTGAGTCCATTTCGTTGAGCAAGGAGTAGCTCTTGTCTATTCCATATTTGGCTTAAGGAACTTTATCTGTGCTCATTTCAATCTCTGGTTTTATGCAGCACCCCAACTCACCTTTCCCCTTAAGCAAGCATAAGTTGGTTTTCTAAATTTGAGACCCTGTTCTGTTTTGGAATTTAGTTCCTGTGTAGCCAAGTTTATATTCCGTGTATTACTGATATCTTATGATGTTTCTTTTTCTGTGTGACTTATTTCAGTTAGAATCATCGTACCTGAATCCACTCATTATGCTGCTACGGGCCAGATGACATAGATTTCATTGCTGAGTGACATTGCTTTGTAAGTAAATACCACAACTTCTTTATCCATTTTTCACTTTCTGCGATGTTGAACTTGTAATGTAAACGATGTTCTTGTAAACAGAGGCGTCCCAAACTTTGGGGTGGCTGTTTCTTTTTAATTTTAATTTTCCTAAGCTATAGGACCATAAGTGGAAGTGCCCTAGGCTCTGTTGCTTTGTTTTTTAGATGTTTCAGGAAACACCATACACTTCTCCCGAGCCTCTGTTGGCAATTTACATCCCGCCCATCAGCATAACAAGGCTCCCAGTTCCCCATGGCCTGTCCTGCCTTTCTGGATTTTACACTTTTTTCCGATGGCCCTTTTGACCGGGGGGAAGTGAGACTTCATTGTAGTGCAGATTTCCTTTGCAAGCTTGCTTGGTTGGCCAAAAAGCGCGTATGCATTTTTTCCTGAATATATTCAGGAAAAAATGCATACGCCCTTTTTGGCCAAGTGCATCATTGTGGACGTTCTGCCTCTTTTCCTATGCTTTCAATGCAATTCCAGTCTACCTCCTGAAATCGGTTTCCTGCAATTCTGCCCCGCTTTCAAGTCCTCTTGGCAGCCTTACTTCAGTATATTTTTGGATGATAGCTGTCATTTATAACTCTGAAGGTTTGTGAATTACAGTGCCCCTGAGCTCCTTTCTTCAACTCGCTTTCTTGTGACCTGGCCGCAACACCGCAGGATGGCTTCAGGCCCTAATCTGGTTCCGGCACGGCACGCTGAACCTTTGGTTAATTCCTCTTCCTGGTGGGAAATGAGAGTTAAATTTGCCCGTCCAGACACCTCCAGCTAGTCTCTCATTGGTTCTCGCTATTCCTGTTCATCTTCCACAGAAATTGCAAACTGGGCCAAACAGGAGTTTAAAGGGACTGACTCTCCAAGTCGGGAGAGTGTTAGTAAAGCGTCTGGAATGTTGCACCCGAGTACCAGGGTACGAAAACTGAGACATATTTGAACACGTCTCCCGATCACATGGTTGATCATACTCTAGGTTCCACATGCATGTTTTAGCTGAAGGAAGAATACCTTTAACCTGGGTAGTTGAAACCCGTGGAATGGGTACCATGCAATATGACTTCAAAGGGTCTTCATTTGCTCACCGAACCTCTCCAATCCTATTACTGCTGCGTTTATGCCCCTGTACACATGCTTGATTCTCTTTTGGAGACATAGCAATCCATAGGTTTTAAGATACTTACTAGTCAGGTACATTCTTAGGCGTTTAATATGGGGTGTTGAGTCCATTTCGTTGAGCAAGGAGTAGCTCTTGTCTATTCCATATTTGGCTTAAGGAACTTTATCTGTGCTCATTTCAATCTCTGGTTTTATGCAGCACCCCAACTCACCTTTCCCCTTAAGCAAGCATAAGTTGGTTTTCTAAATTTGAGACCCTGTTCTGTTTTGGAATTCAGTTCCTGTGTAGCCAAGTTTACATTCCGTGTATTAGTGATATCTTATGATGTTTCTTTTTCTGTGTGACTTATTTCAGTTAGAATCATCGTACCTGAATCCACTCATTATGCTGCTACGGGCCTGATGACATAGACTTCATTGCTGAGTGATACTGCATTGTACGTAAGTACCACAAGTTCTTTATCCATTTTTCACTTTCTGCGATGTTGAACTTGTACTGTAAATGAGGTTCTTGTAAACAGAGGCGTCCCAAACTTTGGGGTGGCTGTGTCTTTTTGATTTTAATTTCCCTAAGCTATAGGACCATAAGTGGAAGTGCCCTAGGCTCTGTTGCTTTGTTTTTTAGATGTTTCAGGAAACACCATACACTTCTCCTGAGTGTCTGTTGGCAATTTACATACCGCCCATCAGCATACCAAGGCTCCCAGTTCTCCATGGCCTGTCCTGCCTTTCTGGATTTTACACTTTTTTCCGATGGCCCTTTTGACCGGGGGGAAGTGAGACTTCATTGTAGTGCAGATTTCCTTTGCAAGCTTGCTTGGTTGGCCAAAAAGGGCGTATGCGTTTTTTCCTGAATATATTCAGGAAAAAACGCATACGCCCTTTTTGGCCAAGTGCATCATTGTGGACGTTCTGCCTCTTTTCCTATGCTTTCAATGCAATTCCAGTCTACCTCCTGAAATCGGTTTCCTGCAATTCTGCCCCGCTTTCAAGTCCTCTTGGCAGCCTTACTTCAGTATATTTTTGGACGATAGCTGTCATTTATAACTCTTCAGGTTGTGAATTACAGTGCCCCTGAGCTCCTTTCTTCAACTCGCTTTCTTGTGAGCTGGCCGCAACACCGCAGGATGGCTTCAGGCCCTAATCTGGTTCCGGCACGGCACGCTGAGCCTTTGGTTATTTCCTCTTCCTGGTGGGAAATGAGAGTTAAATTTGCCCGTCCAGACACCTCCAGCTAGTCTCTCATTGGTTCTCCCTATTCCTGTTCATCTTCCGCAGAAATTGCAAACTGGGCCAAACAGGAGGTTAAAGGCGCTGACTCTCCAAGTGGGGAGAGTGTTAGTAAAGCGTCTGGAATGTTGCACCCGAGTACCATGGGAGGAAAACTGAGACATATTTGAACACTTCTCCCGTTCACATGGTTGATCATACTCTGGGTTCCACATGCAAGTTTCAGCTGAAGGAAGAATACCTTAAACCTGGAGAGTTGAGACCCGTGGAATGGGTACCATGCAATATGACTTCAAAGGGTCTTCATTTGCTCACCGAACCTCTCCAATCCTATCACTGCTGCGTTTATGCCCCTGGACACACGCTTGATTCTCTTATGGAGACATAGCAATCCATAGGTTTTAAGATACTTACTAGTCAGGTACATTCTTAAGCGTTTAATATGGGGTGTTGAGTCCATTTCATTGAGCAAGGAGTAGCTCTTGTCTATTCCATATTTGGCTTAAGGAACTTTATCTGTGCTCATTTCAATCTCTGGTTTTATGCAGCACCCCAACTCACCTTTCCCCTTAAGCAAGCATAAGTTGGTTTTCTAAATGTGAGACCCTGTTCTGTATTGGAATTCAGTTCCTGTGTAGCCAAGTTTACATTCCGTGTATTACTCATATCTTATGATGTTTCTTTTTCTGTGTGACTTATTTCAGTTAGAATCATCGTACCTGAATCCACTCATTATGCTGCTACGGGCCTGATGACATAGATTTCATTGCTGAGTGATACTGCATTGTACGTAAGTACCACAAGTTCTTTATCCATTTTTCACTTTCTGTGATAGAGAACTTGTATGGTAAACGAGGTTCTTGTAAACAGAGGCGTCCCAAACTTTGGGGTGGATGTGTCTTTTTGATTTTAATTTCCCTAAGCTATAGGACCATAAGTGGAAGTGCCCTAGGCTCTGTTGCTTTGTTTTTTAGATGTTTCAGGAAACACCATACACTTCTCCTGAGTGTCTGTTGGCAATTTACATCCCGCCCATCAGCATACCAAGGCTCCCAGTTCTCCATGGCCTGTCCTGCCTTTCTGGATTTTACACTTTTTTCCGATGGCCCTTTTGACCGGGGGGAAGTGAGACTTCATTGTAGTGCAGATTTCCTTTGCAAGCTTGCTTGGTTGGCCAAAAAGGGCGTATGCGTTTTTTCCTGAATATATTCAGGAAAAAACGCATACGCCCTTTTTGGCCAAGTGCATCATTGTGGACGTTCTGCCTCTTTTCCTATGCTTTCAATGCAATTCCAGTCTACCTCCTGAAATCGGTTTCCTGCAATTCTGCCCCGCTTTCAAGTCCTCTTGGCAGCCTTACTTCAGTATATTTTGGACGATAGCTGTCATTTATAACTCTGCAGGTTTGTGAATTACAGTGCCCCTGAGCTCCTTTCTTCAACTCGCTTTCTTGTGAGCTGGCCGCAACACCGCAGGATGGCTTCAGGCCCTAATCTGGTTCCGGCACGGCACGCTGAGCCTTTGGTTATTTCCTCTTCCTGGTGGGAAATGAGAGTTAAATTTGCCCGTCCAGACACCTCCAGCTAGTCTCTCATTGGTTCTCCCTATTCCTGTTCATCTTCCGCAGAAATTGCAAATTGGGCCAAACAGGAGGTTAAAGGCGCTGACTCTCCAAGTGGGGAGAGTGTTAGTAAAGCATCTGGAATGTTGCACCCGAGTACCATGGGAGGAAAACTGAGACATATTTGAACACTTCTCCCGTTCACATGGTTGATCATACTCTGGGTTCCACAGGCAAGTTTCAGCTGAAGGAAGAATACCTTAAACCTGGAGAGTTGAGACCCGTGGAATGGGTACCATGCAATATGACTTCAAAGGGTCTTCATTTGCTCACCGAACCTCTCCAATCCTATCACTGCTGCGTTTATGCCCCTGGACACACGCTTGATTCTCTTAAGGAGACATAGCAATCCATAGGTTTTAAGATACTTACTAGTCAGGTACATTCTTAAGCGTTTAATATGGGGTGTTGAGTCCATTTCGTTGAGCAAGGAGTAGCTCTTGTCTATTCCATATTTGGCTTAAGGAACTTTATCTGTGCTCATTTCAATCTCTGGTTTTATGCAGCACCCCAACTCACCTTTCCCCTTAAGCAAGCATAAGTTGGTTTTCTAAATTTGAGACCCTGTTCTGTTTTGGAATTCAGTTCCTGTGTAGCCAAGTTTACATTCCGTGTATTAGTGATATCTTATGATGTTTCTTTTTCTGTGTGACTTATTTCAGTTAGAATCATCGTACCTGAATCCACTCATTATGCTGCTACGGGCCTGATGACATAGATTTCATTGCTGAGTGATACTGCATTGTACGTAAGTACCACAAGTTCTTTATCCATTTTTCACTTTCTGTGATAGAGAACTTGTACGGTAAACGAGGTTCTTGTAAACAGAGGCGTCCCAAATTTTGGGGTGGCTGTGTGTTTTTGATTTTAATTTCCCTAAGCTATAGGACCATAAGTGAAAGTGCCCTAAGCTCTGTTGCTTTGTTTCTTAGATGTTTCAGGAAACACCATACACTTCTCCCGAGTGGCTGTTGGCAATTTACATCCCGCCCATCAGCATAACAAGGCTCCCAGTTCTCCATGGCCTGTCCTGCCTTTCTGGATTTTACACTTTTTTCAGATGGCCCTTTTGACCGGGGGGAAGTGAGACTTCATTGTAGTGCAGATTTCCTTTGCAAGTTTGCTTGGTTGGCCAAAAAGGGCGTATGCGTTTTTTCCTGAATATATTCAGGAAAAAACGCATACGCCCTTTTTGGCCAAGTGCATCATTGTGGACGTTCTGCCTCTTTTCCTATGCTTTCAATGCAATTCCAGTCTACCTCCTGAAATCGGTTTCCTGCAATTCTGCCCCGCTTTCAAGTCCTCTTGGCAGCCTTACTTCAGTATATTTTTGGACGATAGCTGTCATTTATAACTCTGCAGGTTTGTGAATTACAGTGCCCCTGAGCTCCTTTCTTCAACTCGCTTTCTTGTGACCTGGCCGCAACACCGCAGGATGGCTTCAGGCCCTAATCTGGTTCCGGCACGGCACGCTGAGCCTTTGGTTAATTCCCCTTACTGGTGGGAAACGAGAGTTAAATTTTCCCGTCCAGACACCTCCAGCTAGTCTCTCATTGGTTCTCCCTATTCCTGTTCATCTTCCGCAGAAATTGCAAACTGGGCCAAACAGGAGGTTAAAGGCGCTGACTCTCCAAGTGGGGAGAGTGTTAGTAAAGCGTCTGGAATGTTGCACCCGAGTACCAGGGGAGGAATACTGAGACATATTTGAACACGTCTCCCGTTCACACGGTTGATCATACTCTGGGTTCCACATGCATGTTATAACTGAAGGAAGAATACCTTAAACCTGGGTAGTTGGGACCCGTGGAATGGGTACCATGCAATATGACTTCAAAGGGTCTTCATTTGCTCACCGAACCTCTCCAATCCTATCACTGCTGCGTTTATGCCCCTGTACACATGCTTGATTCTCTTTCGGAGACATAGCAATCCATAGGCTTTAAGGTACTTAAGAGTCAGGTACATTCTTAGGCGTTTAATATGCGGTGTTGAGTCCATTTCGTTGAGCAAGGAGTAGCTCTTGTCTATTCCGTATTTGGCTTAAGGAACTTTATCTGTGCTCATTTCAATCTCTGGTTTTATGCAGCACCCCAACTCACCTTTACCCTTAAGCAAGCATAAGTTGGTTTTCTAAATTTGAGACCCTGTTCTGTTTTGGAATTCAGTTCCTGTGTAGCCCAGTTTACATTCCGTGTATTACTGATATCTTATGATGTTTCCTTTTCTGTGTGACTTATTTCAGTTAGAATCATCGTACCTGAATCCACTCATTATGCTGCTACGGGCCTGATGACATAGATTTCATTGCTGAGTGATACTGCATTGTACGTAAGTACCACAAGTTCTTTATCCATTTTTCACTTTCTGTGATATTGAACTTGTACGGTAAACGAGGTTCTTGTAAACAGAGGCGTCCCAAACTTTGGGGTGGCTGTGTCTTTTTCATTTTAATTTCCCTAAGCTATAGGACCATAAGTGGAAGTGCCCTAGGCTCTGTTGCTTTGTTTTTTAGATGTTTCAGGAAACACCATACACTTCTCCCGAGTGTCTGTTGGCAATTTACATCCCGCCCATCAGCATAACAAGGCTCCCAGTTCTCCATGGCCTGTCCTGCCTTTCTGGATTTTACACTTTTTGCAGATGGCCCTTTTGACCGGGGGGAAGTGAGACTTCATTGTAGTGCAGATTTCCTTTGCAAGCTTGCTTGGTTGGCCAAAAAGGGCGTATGCGTTTTTTCCTGAATATATTCAGGAAAAAACGCATACGCCCTTTTTGGCCAAGTGCATCATTGTGGACGTTCTGCCTCTTTTCCTATGCTTTCAATGCAATTCCAGTCTACCTCCTGAAATCGGTTTCCTGCAATTCTGCCCCGTTTTCAAGTCCTCTTGGCAGCCTTACTTCAGTATATTTTTGGACGATAGCTGTCATTTATAACTCAGCAGGTTTGTGAATTACAGTGCCCCTGAGCTCCTTTCTTCAACTCGCTTTCTTGTGACCTGGCCGCAACACCGCAGGATGGCTTCAGGCCCTAATCTTGTTCCGGCACGGCACGCTGAGCCTTTGGTTAATTCCTCTTCCTGGTGGGAAACGAGAGTTAAATTTGCCCGTCCAGACACCTCCAGCTAGTCTCTCATTGGTTCTCCCTATTCCTGTTCATCTTCCGCAGAAATTGCAAACTGGGCCAAACAGGAGGTTAAAGGCGCTGACTCTCCAAGTGGGGAGAGTGTTAGTAAAGCGTCTGGAATGTTGCACCCGAGTACCAGGGGAGGAATACTGAGACATATTTGAACACGTCTCCCGTTCACACGGTTGATCATACTCTGGGTTCCACATGGATGTTTTAGCTGAAGGAAGAATACCTTAAACCTGGGTAGTTGAAACCCGTGGAATGGGTACCATGCAATATGACTTCAAAGGGTCTTCATTTGCTCACCGAACCTCTCCAATCCTATCACTGCTGCGTTTATGCCCCTGTACACACGCTTGATTCTCTTTTGGAGACATAGCAATCCATAGGTTTTAAGATACTTACTAGTCAGGTACATTCTTAGGCGTTTAATATGGGGTGTTGAGTCCATTTCGTTGAGCAAGGAGTAGCTCTTGTCTATTCCATATTTGGCTTAAGGAACTTTATCTGTGCTCATTTCAATCTCTGGTTTTATGCAGCACCCCAACTCACCTTTCCCCTTAAGCAAGCATAAGTTGGTTTTCTAAATTTGAGACCCTGTTCTGTTTTGGAATTCAGTTCCTGTGTAGCCAAGTTTACATTCCGTGTATTACTGATATCTTATGATGTTTCTTTTTCTGTGTGACTTATTTCAGTTAGAATCATCGTACCTGAATCCACTCATTATGCTGCTATGGGCCAGATGACATAGATTTCATTGCTGAGTGACATTGCTTTGTAAGTAAATACCACAACTTCTTTATCCATTTTTCACTTTCTGCGTTGTTGAACTTGTAATGTAAACGAGGTTCTTGTAAACAGAGGCGTCCCAAACTTTGGGGTGGCTGTGTCTTTTTGATTTTAATTTCCCTAAGCTATAGGACCATAAGTGGAAGTGCCCTAGGCTCTGTTGCTTTGTTTTTTAGATGTTTCAGGAAACACCATACACTTCTCCTGAGTGTCTGTTGGCAATTTACATCCCGCCCATCAGCATACCAAGGCTCCCAGTTCTCCATGGCCTGTCCTGCCTTTCTGGATTTTACACTTTTTTCCGATGGCCCTTTTGACCGGGGGGAAGTGAGACTTCATTGTAGTGCAGATTTCCTTTGCAAGCTTGCTTGGTTGGCCAAAAAGGGCGTATGCGTTTTTTCCTGAATATATTCAGGAAAAAACGCATACGCCCTTTTTGGCCAAGTGCATCATTGTGGACGTTCTGCCTCTTTTCCTATGCTTTCAATGCAATTCCAGTCTACCTCCTGAAATCGGTTTCCTGCAATTCTGCCCCGCTTTCAAGTCCTCTTGGCAGCCTTACTTCAGTATATTTTTGGACGATAGCTGTCATTTATAACTCTGCAGGTTGTGAATTACAGTTCCCCTGAGCTCCTTTCTTCAACTCGCTTTCTTGTGAGCTGGCCGCAACACCGCAGGATGGCTTCAGGCCCTAATCTGGTTCCGGCACGGCACGCTGAGCCTTTGGTTATTTCCTCTTCCTGGTGGGAAATGAGAGTTAAATTTGCCCGTCCAGACACCTCCAGCTAGTCTCTCATTGGTTCTCCCTATTCCTGTTCATCTTCCGCAGAAATTGGAAACTGGGCCAAACAGGAGGTTAAAGGCGCTGACTCTCCAAGTGGGGAGAGTGTTAGTAAAGCATCTGGAATGTTGCACCCGAGTACCATGGGAGGAAAACTGAGACATATTTGAACACTTCTCCCGTTCACATGGTTGATCATACTCTGGGTTCCACATGCAAGTTTCAGCTGAAGGAAGAATACCTTAAACCTGGAGAGTTGAGACCCGTTGAATGGGTACCATGCAATATGACTTCAAAGGGTCTTCATTTGCTCACCGAACCTCTCCAATCCTATCACTGCTGCGTTTATGCCCCTGTACACACGCTTGATTCTCTTATGGAGACATAGCAATCCTTAGGTTTTAAGATACTTACTAGTCAGGTACATTCTTAGGAGTTTAATATGGGGTGTTGAGTCCATTTCGTTGAGCAAGGAGTAGCTCTTGTCTATTCCATATTTGGCTTAAGGAACTTTATCTGTGCTCATTTCAATCTCTGGTTTTATGCAGCACCCCAACTCACCTTTCCCCTTAAGCAAGCATAAGTTGGTTTTCTAAATTTGAGACCCTGTTCTGTTTTGGAATTCAGTTCCTGTGTAGCCAAGTTTACATTCCGTGTATTAGTGATATCTTATGATGTTTCTTTTTCTGTGTGACTTATTTCAGTTAGAATCATCGTACCTGAATCCACTCATTATGCTGCTACGGGCCTGATGACATAGATTTCATTGCTGAGTGATACTGCATTGTACGTAAGTACCACAAGTTCTTTATCCATTTTTCACTTTCTGTGATAGAGAACTTGTACGGTAAACGAGGTTCTTGTAAACAGAGGCGTCCCAAATTTTGGGGTGGCTGTGTCTTTTTGATTTTAATTTCCCTAAGCTATAGGACCATAAGTGGAAGTGCCCTAGGCTCTGTTGCTTTGTTTTTTAGATGTTTCAGGAAACACCATACACTTCTCCCGAGTGTCTGTTGGCAATTTACATCCCGCCCATCAGCATAACAAGGCTCCCAGTTCTCCATGGCCTGTCCTGCCTTTCTGGATTTTACACTTTTTTCAGATGGCCCTTTTGACCGGGGGGAAGTGAGACTTCATTGTAGTGCAGATTTCCTTTGCAAGCTTGCTTGGTTGGCCAAAAAGGGCGTATGCGTTTTTTCCTGAATATATTCAGAAAAAAACGCATACGCCCTTTTTGGCCAAGTGCATCATTGTGGACGTTCTGCCTCTTTTCCTATGCTTTCAATGCAATTCCAGTCTACCTCCTGAAATCGGTTTCCTGCAATTCTGCCCCGCTTTCAAATCCTCTTGGCAGCCTTACTTCAGTATATTTTTGGACGATAGCTGTCATTTATAACTCTGCAGGTTTGTGAATTACAGTGCCCCTGAGCTCCTTTCTTCAACTCGCTTTCTTGTGAGCTGGCCGCAACACCGCAGGATGGCTTCAGGCCCTAATCTGGTTCCGGCACGGCACGCTGAGCCTTTGGTTATTTCCTCTTCCTGGTGGGAAATGAGAGTTAAATTTGCCCGTCCAGACACCTCCAGCTAGTCTCTCATTGGTTCTCGCTATTCCTGTTCATCTTCTGCAGAAATTGCAAACTGGGCCAAACAGGAGGTTAAAGGGACTGACTCTCCAAGTCGGGAGAGTGTTAGTAAAGCGTCTGGAATGTTGCACCCGAGTACCAGGGTACGAAAACTGAGACATATTTGAACACGTCTCCCGATCACATGGTTGATCATACTCTAGGTTCCACATGCATGTTTTAGCTGAAGGAAGAATACCTTAAACCTGGGTAGTTAAAACCCGTGGAATGGGTATCATGCAATGTGACTTCAAAGGGTCTTCATTTGCTCACCGAACCTCTCCAATCCTATCACTGCTGCGTTTATGTCCCTGTACACATGCTTGATTCTCTTTTGGAGACATAGCAATCCATAGGTTTTAAGATACTTAAGAGTCAGGTACATTCTTAGGCGTTTAATATGCGGTGTTGAGTCCATTTCGTTGAGCAAGGAGTAGCTCTTGTCTATTCCATATTTGGCTTAAGGAACTTTATCTGTGCTCATTTCAATCTCTGGTTTTATGCAGCACCCCAACTCACCTTTACCCTTAAACAAGCATAAGTTGGTTTTCTAAATTTGAGACCCTGTTCTGTTCTGTAATTCAGTTCCTGTGTAGCCAAGTTTACATTCCGTGTATTACTGATATCTTATGATGTTTCTTTTTCTGTGTGACTTATTTCAGTTAGAATCATCGTACCTGAATCCACTCATTGTGCTGCTACGGGCCTGATGACATAGATTTCACTGCTGAGTGATACTGCATTGTACGTAAGTACCACAATTCTTTATCCATTTTTCACTTTCTGTGATATTGAACTTGTACGGTAAACGAGGTTCTTGTAAACAGAGGCGTCCCAAACATTGGGGTGGCTGTATCTTTTTGATTTTAATTTCCCTAAGCTATAGGACCATAAGTGGAAGTGCCCTAGGCTCTGTTGCTTTGTTTTTTAGATGTTTCAGGAAACACCATACACTTCTCCCGAGTGTCTGTTGGCAATTTACATCCCGCCCATCAGCATAACAAGGCTCCCAGTTCTCCATGGCCTGTCCTGCCTTTCTGGATTTTACACTTTTTTCAGATGGCCCTTTTGACCGGGGGGAAGTGAGACTTCATTGTAGTGCAGATTTCCTTTGCAAGCTTGCTTGGTTGGCCAAAAAGGGCGTATGCGTTTTTTCCTGAATATATTCAGGAAAAAACGCATACGCCCTTTTTGGCCAAGTGCATCATTGTGGACGTTCTGCCTCTTTTCCTATGCTTTCAATGCAATTCCAGTCTACCTCCTGAAATCGGTTTCCTGCAATTCTGCCCCGCTTTCAAGTCCTCTTGGCAGCCTTACTTCAGTATATTTTTGGACGATAGTTGTCATTTATAACTCTGCAGGTTTGTGAATTACAGTGCCCCTGAGCTCCTTTCTTCAACTCGCTTTCTTGTGAGCTGGCCGCAACACCGCAGGATGGCTTCAGGCCCTAATCTGGTTCCGGCACGGCACGCTGAGCCTTTGGTTATTTCCTCTTCCTGGTGGGAAATGAGAGTTAAATTTGCCCGTCCAGACACCTCCAGCTAGTCTCTCATTGGTTCTCGCTATTCCTGTTCATCTTCCGCAGAAATTGCAAACTGGGCCAAACAGGAGGTTAAAGGGACTGACTCTCCAAGTCGGGAGAGTGTTAGTAAAGCGTCTGGAATGTTGCACCCGAGTACCAGGGTACGAAAACTGAGACATATTTGAACACGTCTCCCGATCACATGGTTGATCATACTCTAGGTTCCACATGCATGTTTTAGCTGAAGGAAGAATACCTTAAACCTGGGTAGTTGAAACCCGTGGAATGGGTACCATGCAATATGACTTCAAAGGGTCTTCATTTGCTCACCGAACCTCTCCAATCCTATCACTGCTGCGTTTATGTCCCTGTACACATGCTTGATTCTCTTTTGGAGACATAGCAATCCATAGGTTCTAAGATACTTAAGAGTCAGGTACATTCTTAGGCGTTTAATATGCAGTGTTGAGTCCATTTCGTTGAGCAAGGAGTAGCTCTTGTCTATTCCATATTTGGCTTAAGGAACTTTATCTGTGCTCATTTCAATCTCTGGTTTTATGCAGCACCCCAACTCACCTTTCCCCTTAAACAAGCATAAGTTGGTTTTCTAAATTTGAGACCCTGTTCTGTTCTGTAATTCAGTTCCTGTGTAGCCAAGTTTACATTCCGTGTATTACTGATATCTTATGATGTTTCTTTTTCTGTGTGACTTATTTCAGTTAGAATCATCGTACCTGAATCCACTCATTGTGCTGCTACGGACCTGATGACATAGATTTCACTGCTGAGTGATACTGCATTGTACGTAAGTACCACAAGTTCTTTATCCATTTTTCACTTTCTGTGATATTGAACTTGTACGGTAAACGAGGTTCTTGTAAACAGAGGCGTCCCAAACATTGGGGTGGCTGTATCTTTTTGATTTTAATTTCCCTAAGCTATAGGACCATAAGTGGAAGTGCCCTAGGCTCTGTTGCTTTGTTTTTTAGATGTTTCAGGAAACACCATACACTTCTCCCGAGTGTCTGTTGGCAATTTACATCCCGCCCATCAGCATAACAAGGCTCCCAGTTCTCCATGGCCTGTCCTGCCTTTCTGGATTTTACACTTTTTTCAGATGGCCCTTTTGACCGGGGGGAAGTGAGACTTCATTGTAGTGCAGATTTCCTTTGCAAGCTTGCTTGGTTGGCCAAAAAGGGCGTATGCGTTTTTTCCTGAATATATTCAGGAAAAAACGCATACGCCCTTTTTGGCCAAGTGCATCATTGTGGACGTTCTGCCTCTTTTCCTATGCTTTCGATGCAATTCCAGTCTACCTCCTGAAATCGGTTTCCTGCAATTCTGCCCCGCTTTCAAGTCCTCTTGGCAGCCTTACTTCAGTATATTTTTGGACGATAGTTGTCATTTATAACTCTGCAGGTTTGTGAATTACAGTGCCCTGAGCTCCTTTCTTCAACTCGCTTTCTTGTGAGCTGGCCGCAACACCGCAGGATGGCTTCAGGCCCTAATCTGGTTCCGGCACGGCACGCTGAGCCTTTGGTTATTTCCTCTTCCTGGTGGGAAATGAGAGTTAAATTTGCCCGTCCAGACACCTCCAGCTAGTCTCTCATTGGTTCTCGCTATTCCTGTTCATCTTCCGCAGAAATTGCAAACTGGGCCAAACAGGAGGTTAAAGGGACTGACTCTCCAAGTCGGGAGAGTGTTAGTAAAGCGTCTGGAATGTTGCACCCGAGTACCAGGGTATGAAAACTGAGACATATTTGAACACGTCTCCCGATCACATGGTTGATCATACTCTAGGTTCCACATGCATATTTTAGCTGAAGGAAGAATACCTTAAACCTGGGTAGTTGAAACCCGTGGAATGGGTACCATGCAATATGACTTCAAAGGGTCTTCATTTGCTCACCGAACCTCTCCAATCCTATCACTGCTGCGTTTATGTCCCTGTACACATGCTTGATTCTCTTTCGGAGACATAGCAATCCATAGGTTTTAAGATACTTAAGAGTCAGGTACATTCTTAGGCGTTTAATATGGGGTGTTGAGTCCATTTCGTTGAGCAAGGAGTAGCTCTTGTCTATTCCATATTTGGCTTAAGGAACTTTATCTGTGCTCATTTCAATCTCTGGTTTTATGCAGCACCCCAACTCACCTTTCCCCTTAAACAAGCATAAGTTGGTTTTCTAAATTTGAGACCCTGTTCTGTTCTGTAATTCAGTTCCTGTGTAGCCAAGTTTACATTCCGTGTATTACTGATATCTTATGATGTTTCTTTTTCTGTGTGACTTATTTCAGTTAGAATCATCATACCTGAATCCACTCATTGTGCTGCTACGGGCCTGATGACATAGATTTCACTGCTGAGTGATACTGCATTGTACGTAAGTACCACAAGTTCTTTATCCATTTTTCACTTTCTGTGATATTGAACTTGTACGGTAAACGAGGTTCTTGTAAACAGAGGCGTCCCAAACATTGGGGTGGCTGTATCTTTTTGATTTTAATTTCCCTAAGCTATAGGACCATAAGTGGAAGTGCCCTAGGCTCTGTTGCTTTGTTTTTTAGATGTTTCAGGAAACACCATACACTTCTCCCGAGTGTCTGTTGGCAATGTTCATCCCGCCCATCAGCATAACAAGGCTCCCAGTTCTCCATGGCCTGTCCTGCCTTTCTGGATTTTACACTTTTTGCAGATGGCCCTTTTGACCGGGGGGAAGTGAGACTTCATTGTAGTGCAGATTTCCTTTGCAAGCTTGCTTGGTTGGCCAAAAAGGGCGTATGCGTTTTTTCCTGAATATATTCAGGAAAAAACGCATACGCCCTTTTTGGCCAAGTGCATCATTGTGGACGTTCTGCCTCTTTTCCTATGCTTTCGATGCAATTCCAGTCTACCTCCTGAAATCGGTTTCCTGCAATTCTGCCCCGCTTTCAAGTCCTCTTGGCAGCCTTACTTCAGTATATTTTTGGACGATAGTTGTCATTTATAACTCTGCAGGTTTGTGAATTACAGTGCCCTGAGCTCCTTTCTTCAACTCGCTTTCTTGTGAGCTGGCCGCAACACCGCAGGATGGCTTCGGGCCCTAATCTGGTTCCGGCACGGCACGCTGAGCCTTTGGTTATTTCCTCTTCCTGGTGGGAAATGAGAGTTAAATTTGCCCGTCCAGACACCTCCAGCTAGTCTCTCATTGGTTCTCGCTATTCCTGTTCATCTTCCGCAGAAATTGCAAACTGGGCCAAACAGGAGGTTAAAGGGACTGACTCTCCAAGTCGGGAGAGTGTTAGTAAAGCGTCTGGAATGTTGCACCCGAGTACCAGGGTACGAAAACTGAGACATATTTGAACACGTCTCCCGATCACATGGTTGATCATACTCTAGGTTCCACATGCATGTTTTAGCTGAAGGAAGAATACCTTAAACCTGGGTAGTTGAAACCCGTGGAATGGGTACCATGCAATATGACTTCAAAGGGTCTTCATTTGCTCACCGAACCTCTCCAATCCTATCACTGCTGCGTTTATGTCCCTGTACACATGCTTGATTCTCTTTTGGAGACATAGCAATCCATAGGTTCTAAGATACTTAAGAGTCAGGTACATTCTTAGGCGTTTAATATGCAGTGTTGAGTCCATTTCGTTGAGCAAGGAGTAGCTCTTGTCTATTCCATATTTGGCTTAAGGAACTTTATCTGTGCTCATTTCAATCTCTGGTTTTATGCAGCACCCCAACTCACCTTTACCCTTAAACAAGCATAAGTTGGTTTTCTAAATTTGAGACCCTGTTCTGTTCTGTAATTCAGTTCCTGTGTAGCCAAGTTTACATTCCGTGTATTACTGATATCTTATGATGTTTCTTTTTCTGTGTGACTTATTTCAGTTAGAATCATCGTACCTGAATCCACTCATTGTGCTGCTACGGACCTGATGACATAGATTTCACTGCTGAGTGATACTGCATTGTACGTAAGTACCACAAGTT
Organism: Globicephala melas; assembly: GCF_963455315.2. Taxonomy (NCBI): domain Eukaryota; kingdom Metazoa; phylum Chordata; class Mammalia; order Artiodactyla; family Delphinidae; genus Globicephala; species Globicephala melas. Next base: position 272,331 of record NW_027207318.1, read on the forward strand.
CTTTATCCATTTTTCACTTTCTGTGATATTGAACTTGTACGGTAAACGAGGTTCTTGTAAACAGAGGCGTCCCAAACATTGGGGTGGCTGTATCTTTTTGATTTTAATTTCCCTAAGCTATAGGACCATAAGTGGAAGTGCCCTAGGCTCTGTTGCTTTGTTTTTTAGATGTTTCAGGAAACACCATACACTTCTCCCGAGTGTCTGTTGGCAATTTACATCCCGCCCATCAGCATAACAAGGCTCCCAGTTCTCCATGGCCTGTCCTGCCTTTCTGGATTTTACACTTTTTTCAGATGGCCCTTTTGACCGGGGGGAAGTGAGACTTCATTGTAGTGCAGATTTCCTTTGCAAGCTTGCTTGGTTGGCCAAAAAGGGCGTATGCGTTTTTTCCTGAATATATTCAGGAAAAAACGCATACGCCCTTTTTAGCCAAGTGCATCATTGTGGACGTTCTGCCTCTTTTCCTATGCTTTCGATGCAATTCCAGTCTACCTCCTGAAATCGGTTTCCTGCAATTCTGCCCCGCTTTCAAGTCCTCTTGGCAGCCTTACTTCAGTATATTTTTGGACGATAGTTGTCATTTATAACTCTGCAGGTTTGTGAATTACAGTGCCCTGAGCTCCTTTCTTCAACTCGCTTTCTTGTGAGCTGGCCGCAACACCGCAGGATGGCTTCAGGCCCTAATCTGGTTCCGGCACGGCACGCTGAGCCTTTGGTTATTTCCTCTTCCTGGTGGGAAATGAGAGTTAAATTTGCCCGTCCAGACACCTCCAGCTAGTCTCTCATTGGTTCTCGCTATTCCTGTTCATCTTCCACAGAAATTGCAAACTGGGCCAAACAGGAGGTTAAAGGGACTGACTCTCCAAGTCGGGAGAGTGTTAGTAAAGCGTCTGGAATGTTGCACCCGAGTACCAGGGTATGAAAACTGAGACATATTTGAACACGTCTCCCGATCACATGGTTGATCATACTCTAGGTTCCACATGCATATTTTAGCTGAAGGAAGAATACCTTAAACCTGGGTAGTTGAAACCCGTGGAATGGGTACCATGCAATATGACTTCAAAGGGTCTTCATTTGCTCACCGAACCTCTCCAATCCTATCACTGCTGCGTTTATGTCCCTGTACACATGCTTGATTCTCTTTCGGAGACATAGCAATCCATAGGTTTTAAGATACTTAAGAGTCAGGTACATTCTTAGGCGTTTAATATGGGGTGTTGAGTCCATTTCGTTGAGCAAGGAGTAGCTCTTGTCTATTCCATATTTGGCTTAAGGAACTTTATCTGTGCTCATTTCAATCTCTGGTTTTATGCAGCACCCCAACTCACCTTTCCCCTTAAACAAGCATAAGTTGGTTTTCTAAATTTGAGACCCTGTTCTGTTCTGTAATTCAGTTCCTGTGTAGCCAAGTTTACATTCCGTGTATTACTGATATCTTATGATGTTTCTTTTTCTGTGTGACTTATTTCAGTTAGAATCATCATACCTGAATCCACTCATTGTGCTGCTACGGGCCTGATGACATAGATTTCACTGCTGAGTGATACTGCATTGTACGTAAGTACCACAAGTTCTTTATCCATTTTTCACTTTCTGTGATATTGAACTTGTACGGTAAACGAGGTTCTTGTAAACAGAGGCGTCCCAAACATTGGGGTGGCTGTATCTTTTTGATTTTAATTTCCCTAAGCTATAGGACCATAAGTGGAAGTGCCCTAGGCTCTGTTGCTTTGTTTTTTAGATGTTTCAGGAAACACCATACACTTCTCCCGAGTGTCTGTTGGCAATGTTCATCCCGCCCATCAGCATAACAAGGCTCCCAGTTCTCCATGGCCTGTCCTGCCTTTCTGGATTTTACACTTTTTGCAGATGGCCCTTTTGACCGGGGGGAAGTGAGACTTCATTGTAGTGCAGATTTCCTTTGCAAGCTTGCTTGGTTGGCCAAAAAGGGCGTATGCGTTTTTTCCTGAATATATTCAGGAAAAAACGCATACGCCCTTTTTGGCCAAGTGCATCATTGTGGACGTTCTGCCTCTTTTCCTATGCTTTCGATGCAATTCCAGTCTACCTCCTGAAATCGGTTTCCTGCAATTCTGCCCCGCTTTCAAGTCCTCTTGGCAGCCTTACTTCAGTATATTTTTGGACGATAGTTGTCATTTATAACTCTGCAGGTTTGTGAATTACAGTGCCCTGAGCTCCTTTCTTCAACTCGCTTTCTTGTGAGCTGGCCGCAACACCGCAGGATGGCTTCAGGCCCTAATCTGGTTCCGGCACGGCACGCTGAGCCTTTGGTTATTTCCTCTTCCTGGTGGGAAATGAGAGTTAAATTTGCCCGTCCAGACACCTCCAGCTAGTCTCTCATTGGTTCTCGCTATTCCTGTTCATCTTCCGCAGAAATTGCAAACTGGGCCAAACAGGAGGTTAAAGGGACTGACTCTCCAAGTCGGGAGAGTGTTAGTAAAGCGTCTGGAATGTTGCACCCGAGTACCAGGGTATGAAAACTGAGACATATTTGAACACGTCTCCCGATCACATGGTTGATCATACTCTAGGTTCCACATGCATGTTTTAGCTGAAGGAAGAATACCTTAAACCTGGGTAGTTGAAACCCGTGGAATGGGTACCATGCAATATGATTTCAAAGGGTCTTCATTTGCTCACCGAACCTCTCCAATCCTATCACTGCTGCGTTTATGTCCCTGTACACATGCTTGATTCTCTTTCGGAGACATAGCAATCCATAGGTTTTAAGATACTTAAGAGTCAGGTACATTCTTAGGCGTTTAATATGGGGTGTTGAGTCCATTTCGTTGAGCAAGGAGTAGCTCTTGTCTATTCCATATTTGGCTTAAGGAACTTTATCTGTGCTCATTTCAATCTCTGGTTTTATGCAGCACCCCAACTCACCTTTACCCTTAAACAAGCATAAGTTGGTTTTCTAAATTTGAGACCCTGTTCTGTTCTGTAATTCAGTTCCTGTGTAGCCAAGTTTACATTCCGTGTATTACTGATATCTTATGATGTTTCTTTTTCTGTGTGACTTATTTCAGTTAGAATCATCATACCTGAATCCACTCATTGTGCTGCTACGGGCCTGATGACATAGATTTCACTGCTGAGTGATACTGCATTGTACGTAAGTACCACAAGTTCTTTATCCATTTTTCACTTTCTGTGATATTGAACTTGTACGGTAAACGAGGTTCTTGTAAACAGAGGCGTCCCAAACATTGGGGTGGCTGTATCTTTTTTATTTTAATTTCCCTAAGCTATAGGACCATAAGTGGAAGTGCCCTAGGCTCTGTTGCTTTGTTTTTTAGATGTTTCAGGAAACACCATACACTTCTCCCGAGTGTCTGTTGGCAATTTACATCCCGCCCATCAGCATAACAAGGCTCCCAGTTCTCCATGGCCTGTCCTGCCTTTCTGGATTTTACACTTTTTTCAGATGGCCCTTTTGACCGGGGGGAAGTGAGACTTCATTGTAGTGCAGATTTCCTTTGCAAGCTTGCTTGGTTGGCCAAAAAGGGCGTATGCGTTTTTTCCTGAATATATTCAGGAAAAAACGCATACGCCCTTTTGGCCAAGTGCATCATTGTGGACGTTCTGCCTCTTTTCCTATGCTTTCGATGCAATTCCAGTCTACCTCCTGAAATTGGTTTCCTGCAATTCTGCCCCGCTTTCAAGTCCTCTTGGCAGCCTTACTTCAGTATATTTTTGGACGATAGTTGTCATTTATAACTCTGCAGGTTTGTGAATTACAGTGCCCTGAGCTCCTTTCTTCAACTCGCTTTCTTGTGAGCTGGCCGCAACACCGCAGGATGGCTTCAGGCCCTAATCTGGTTCCGGCACGGCACGCTGAGCCTTTGGTTAATTCCTCTTCCTGGTGGGAAATGAGAGTTAACTTTGCCCGTCCAGACACCTCCAGCTAGTCTCTCATTGGTTCTCGCTATTCCTGTTCATCTTCCGCAGAAATTGCAAACTGGGCCAAACAGGAGGTTAAAGCCACTGACTCTCCAAGTGGGGAGAGTGTTAGTAAAGCATCGGGAATGTTGCACCCGAGTACCAGGGGACGAAAACTGAGACATATTTGAACAAGTCTCCGTATCACATGGTTGATCATATTCTGGGTTCCACATGCATGTTTTAGCTGAAGGAAGAATACCTTAAACCTGGAGAGTTGAGACCCTTGGAATGGGTACCATGCAATATGACTCAAAGGGTCTTCATTTGCTCACCGAACCTCTCCAATCCTATCACTGCTGCGTTTATGCCCCTGTACACACGCTTGATTCTCTTTTGGAGAAATAGCAATCCATAGGTTTTAAGATACTTACTAGTCAGGTACATTCTTAGTTGTTTAATATGGGGTGTTGAGTCATTTCGTTGAGCAAGGAGTAGCTCTTGTCTATTCCATATTTGGCTTAAGGAACTTTATCTGTGCTCATTTCAATCTTGGTTTTATGCAGCACCCTAACTCACATTTCCCCTTACGCAAGCATAAGTTGGTTTTCTCAATTTGAGACCCTGTTCTGTTTTGTAATTCAGTTCCTCTGTAGCCAAGTTTACATTCCATGTATTAGTGATATTTATTGAGGTTTCTTTTTCTGTGTGACTTATTTCAGTTAGAATCACCATACCCGAATCCACTCATTGTGCTGCTAAGGGCCTGATGACATAGATTTCATTGCTGAGTGATATTGCATTGTACTTGAGTACCCAAACTTCTTTATCCATTTTTCACTTTCTGTGATATTGAACTTGTGCTGTAAATGATGTTGTTTTAAACAGAGCCGTCCCAAACTTTGGGGTGGCTGTGTCTTTTGGATTTTAATTTCCCTAAGCTATAGGACCATAAGTGGAAGTGCCCTAGGCTCTGTTGCTTTGTTTTTTAGATGTTTCAGGAAACACCATACACTTCTCCCGAGTGTCTGTTGGCAATTTACATCCCGCCCATCAGCATAACAAGGCTACCAGTTCTCCATGGCCTGTCCTGCCTTTCTGGATTTTACACTTTTTTCAGATGGCCCTTTTGACCAGGGGGAAGTGAGACTTCATTGTAGTGCAGAGTTCCTTTGCAAGCTTGCTTGGTTGGCCAAAAAGGGCGTATGCGTTTTTTCCTGAATATATTCAGGAAAAAACGCATACGCCCTTTTTGGCCAAGTGCATCATTGTGGACGTTCTGCCTCTTTTCCTATGCTTTCAATGCAATTCCAGGCTACTTCCTGAAATCGGTTTCCTGCAATTCTGCCCCGCTTTCAAGTCCTCTTGGCAGCCTTACTTCAGTATATTTTTGGACGATAGTTGTCATTTATAACTCTGCAGGTTTGTGAATTACAGTTCCCCTGAGCTCCTTTCTTCAACTCGCTTTCTTGTGAGCTGGCCGCAACACCACAGGATGGCTTCAGGCCCTAATCTGGTTCCGGCACGGCACGCTGAGCCTTTGGTTATTTCCTCTTCCTGGTGGGAAATGAGAGTTAAATTTGCCCGTCCAGACACCTCCAGCTAGTCTCTCATTGGTTCTCGCTATTCCTGTTCATCTTCCGCAGAAATTGCAAACTGGGCCAAACAGGAGGTTAAAGGCGCTGACTCTCCAAGTGGGGAGAGTGTTAGTAAAGCATCGGGAATGTTGCACCCGAGTACCAGGGGACGAAAACTGAGACATATTGGAACACGTCTCCCTATCACACGGTTCATCATATTCTGGGTTCCACATGCATGTTTTAGCTGAAGGAAGAATACCTTAAACCTGGAGAGTTGAGACCCTTGGAATGGGTACCATGCAATATGACTTCAAAGGGTCTTCATTTGCTCACCGAACCTCTCTAATCCTATCACTGCTGCGTTTATTCCCCTGTACACACGCTTGATTCTCTTTTGGAGACATAGCAATCCATAGGTTTTAAGATACTTACTAGTCAGGTACATTCTTAGTTGTTTAATATGGGGTGTTGAGTCATTTCGTTGAGCAAGGAGTAGCTCTTGTCTATTCCATATTTGGCTTAAGGAACTTTATCTGTGCTCATTACAATCTCTGGTTTTATGCAGCACCCCAACTCAACTTTCCCCTTAAGCAAGCATAAGTTGGTTTTCTAATTTTGAGACCCTGTTGTGTTTTGGAATTCAGTTCCTCTGTAGCCAAGTTTACATTCCATGTATTAGTGATATTTATTGATGTTTCTTTTTCTGTGTGACTTATTTCAGTTAGAATCACCATACCCGAATCCACTCATTGTGCTGCTAAGGGCCTGGTGACATAGATTTCATTGCTGAGTGATATTGCATTGTACATGAGTACACAAACTTCTTTATCTATTTTTCACTTTCTGTGATATTGAACTTGTACTGTAAACGAGATTGTTGTAAACAGAGCCGTCCCAAACTTTGGGGTGGCTGTGTCTTTTTGATTTTAATTTCCCTAAGCTATAGGACCATAAGTGGAAGTGCCCTAGGCTCTGTTGCTTTGTTTTTTAGATGTTTCAGGAAACACCATACACTTCTCCCGAGTGTCTGTTGGCAATTTACATCCCGCCCATCAGCATAACAAGGCTCCCAGTTCTCCATGGCCTGTCCTGCCTTTCTGGATTTTACACTTTTTTCAGATGGCCCTTTTGACCGGGGGGAAGTGAGACTTCATTGTAGTGCAGATTTCCTTTGCAAGCTTGCTTGGTTGGCCAAAAAGGGCGTATGGTTTTTTCCTGAATATATTCAGGAAAAAACGCATACGCCCTTTTTGGCCAAGTGCATCATTGTGGACGTTCTGCCTCTTTTCCTATGCTTTCAATGCAATTCCAGTCTACCTCCTGAAATCGATTTCCTGCAATTCTGCCCCGCTTTAAACTCCTCTTGGCAGCCTTACTTCAGTATATTTTTGGACGATAGCTGTCATTTATAACTCAGCAGGTTTGTGAATTACAGTGCCCCTGAGCTCCTTTCTTCAACTCGCTTTCTTGTGACCTGGCCGCAACACCGCAGGATGGCTTCAGTCCCTAATCTGGTTCTGGCACGGCACGCTGAGCCTTTGGTTAATTCCTCTTCCTGGTGGGAAACGAGAGTTAAATTTGCCCGTCCAGACACCTCCAGCTAGTCTCTCATTGGTTCTCCCTATTCCTGTTCATCTTCCGCAGAAATTGCAAACTGGGCCAAACAGGAGGTTAAAGGGACTGACTCTCCAAGTGGGGAGAGTGTTAGTAAAGCTTCTGGAATGTTGCACCCTTGTACCAGGGTATGAAAACTGAGACATATTTGAACACGTCTCCCGTTCACACGGTTGATCATACTCTGGGTTCCACATGCATGTTTTAGCTGAAGGAAGAATACCTTAAACCTGGAGAGTTGAGACCCGTGGAATGGGTACCAGGCAATATGACTTCAAAGGGTCTTCATTTGCTCACCGAACCTCTCCAATCCTATCACTGCTGCGTTTATGCCCCTGTACACATGCTTGATTCTCTTTCGGAGACATAGCAATCCATAGGTTTTAAGATACTTACTAGTCAGGTACATTCTTAGGCGTTTAATATGCGGTGTTGAGTCCATTTCGTTGAGCAAGGAGTAGCTCTTGTCTATTCCATATTTGGCTTAAGGAACTTTATCTGTGCTCATTTCAATCTCTGGTTTTATGCAGCACCCCAACTCAACTTTCCCCTTAAGCAAGCATAAGTTGGTTTTCTCAATTTGAGACCCTGTTCTGTTCTGTAATTCAGTTCTTGTGTAGCCAAGTTTACATTCCGTGTGTTAGTGATATCTTATGATGTTTCTTTTTCTGTGTGACTTATTTCAGTTAGAATCATCGTAGCTAACTCCACTCATTATGCTGCTACAGGCCTGATGACATAGATTTCATTGCTGAGTGATACTGCATTGTACGTGAGTTCCACAACTTATTTATCCATTTTTCACTTTCTGTGATATTGAACTTGTACTGTAAAGGAGGTTGTGGTAAACAGAGGCGTCCCAAATTTTGGGGTGGCTGTGTCTTTTTGATTTTAATTTCCCTAAGCTATAGGACCATAATTGGAAGTGCCCTAGGCTCTGTTGCTTTGTTTTTTAGATGTTTCAGGAAACACCATACACGTCTCCCAAGTGGCTCCTGGCAATTTACATCCCGCCCATCAGCATAAGAAGGCTCCCAGTTCTCCATGCCCTGTCGTGCCTTTATGGATTTTACACTTTTTTCAGATGGCCCTTTTGACCAGGTGGAAGTGAGACTTCATTGTAGTGCACATTTCCTTTGCAAGCTTGCTTGGTTGGCCAAAAAGTGTGTATGCGTTTTTTCCTGAATATATTCAGGAAAAAACACATACGCCCTTTTTGGCCAAGTGCATCATTGTCGAGGTTCTGACTCTCTTCATATGTTTTCAATGCAATTCCAGTCTACCTCCTGAAATCGGTTTCCTGCAATTCTGCCTTGCTTTCAATGTCTCTTCATAGCCTTACCTCAATATATTTTTTGAAAATAGTTGGCCTTTATAACTCTGCAGGTTTTTGAATTGCGGTGGCCCTTAGCCCCACTTTTCAGCTCTTATTTTTGTGGTCTTGCCCCATAACCACAGGATTCCTTGAAGCCCTATTTTTCTTCTGGGGCACCTTGCTGTGCCTTTGGTTAATTCTTCTTACTGATGTGGCATTAGAGTGACATGTGCCCATTGAAACCGCTACAGCTTGTTTCTCACTGGTTCCCCCTATTCCCATTCATCCTCCACACTAACTGCAGACTGTGCGATACCAGAACTTAAAGGCATTGACTCCATGTGGGGATGTTGTTAGTAAAGCGGCTGGAATGTCGATCCGCAGCCCCAGGAGAGGAAAAATGAGGTGCGTTTTAGAAACCTTTCCCGATCATATGGTATACCAGTCGCTGGGTTTCCCAAGCATGGTTTAGCTGTAGGAAGATTCCCTTCAACCTGGAGTGTTGGGACCCTTGGACTGAGTAGCATGAAGTATTGCATTAAACTTTCGGCAGTTGCTCACCAAAGCTCACCAATCCTCTCAGCCCCAAGTGTCCGGCCTTATGTCTTATCCAGCTGTGGGTTTATATGTGGTCAATCCAGGTTGCATCACATCCCCTGAGCGAATTTTGTAAGAATTTTTCTCTCTTTCATTGTTTCAGCGTTTTCTTTTTAAAATTTATTTCTATAATGGGGTTTAGCTCACTTTCACTGCTGTGTTTGTGCCGCTCTGCACACACTTGATTCCCTTATGGAGATATATCATACATGGGTTTTAAGATTCTTATTACTCAGATATATTTCTCTGCGGTGTATAGGGTGTGTTGAGGCCAGTTCATTGAGCAAGGTGTAGATCTTGTCTAATACATATTTGGTTTATTGAACGCTATCTGTGCTAATTTCAAACTCTGGTTTTATGCATCACCCCACCTCTCCTTTCCCCTTAAGCTGACATAAGTGTGTTTTCTAAATGTGAGACACTGTTCTGTTCTGTAATTCATTTCTTGTGCAGCCATATTTACCCTCCCTCTATAAGTGATATCTTATGATATGTTTCTTTTTCTGTTTGACTTATTTCAAGTAGTATTATCGGACCTAAATCCACTCTTTATCCTTCTACTAGCCTTATTACATTGATTTCATGGTGAAGAGATATTCCATTGTACATAAGTACCACATCTTCTTTATCCATTGTTCTCTTTCCTGGGATATTTAAGGTGTACTGAAGTTGAGGTTCTTGTAAACAGAGTAGCCCTAAACTGTGGTGTGCTTGTGTCTTGTTGATTTTTAGACTTCCCTAGATATACTCCCATGATTGGAAGTGTCCTATGCTCTGTAGCTCTGTTTTTTAGATGATTTAGGAACCACCATACACTTCTCCAGAGTGGCTCTCGGCAGTTCACACACTGCCCATCAGCGTATAAAGGCTCCCTGTTCTCCATGGCCTGTCCTGCCTTTCTGGATTTTACACTTTTTTAGGATGGCCCTTTTGACCGGTGGGAAGTGAGACTTCTTTATTGTGCACATTTGCATTGCTTACTTGCTTCGTTGCCCATAAAGTGCGTATGCGTTTTTTCCTGGATATAATCAGGAAAAAACGCATACGCCCTTTTGGGCCAACTGCATCATTGTCGAAATTCTGCCGCTTTTCATGTGCGTTAAAGACGAGTCCAATCTATCTCTTGAAATCTGTTTCTTGCAATTCTGTCTTGCATTCAGATCCTCTTCTTTGCCTTACCTCAACATATTTTTGGACATTAGTTTTCATTTATAACTCTGCAGGTTTGTGAATTGCAGTGACCCTGAGCTCCATTTTTTAAGTTGCTCTTTTGTGAGCTGTCCTCAAACCCGCAGGATTGCTTCAGGCCCTATTTTGGCTCCGGCGAGGCAGGCTGAGCCTTTCTTTAATTCTTATTCTTAATGGGAAATTAGAGTGATATGTGCCCGTCCAAACCCCTACAACTATTCTCTCATTGGTTCCCCCTCTTCCCGTTCATCCTCCTCACAATTTGCAAAATGTGTGAAACAGAAGTTTAAATGTGCTGATTCTCCAAGTGGGGAGATTCTAAGTAACATGGCTGGAATGGTGAACAGGAGCACCAGGAGAGGATAAATGAGGTGCATTTTAGACACATCTCCCGATCACATGGTGTACAGTCCTCTGGGTTTTCCATGCATGTTTTAGCTGTAGGAAGATCCCTTGAACCTGCAGATTTGGGACCCATTGAATGGGTACCAGGTAGTATTACTTTAAAGGGTGTGCATTTCCTCACCCAACCTCACATTTCTCTTAGCGCAAACAGTTTCCAGCCTTATGTCTCATCCTGCTGTGGGTCTAGATGTGTTCAATCCATGTTGCATCACCGTCCCTGAGGAAAAGTTGTAAGAGGTTTTCTCTGTCTCTCTGTCGTTTATTTTTTTCAATTTATTACTATATTGGTTACAGCTGATTTTCAAAGCTCTGTTTCTTGCTGCTGTACATCCACTTGATTCACGTACAGAGAGTCATCAATAAATTCTTTTTCAGATTCTTACCAGTCGTATATATTCTTTTCCGGTGACTTGAGTGTGCTGAGTGCAGTTCTTTTAGCTACCGTGTAGGCCTTGTTGATTATCAGTTTGGTATTTGGAATGGTATCTTTGCTAATTTCAACCTCCTGGATGATGCCTCACCCCTCCCCACCTTTCCCGTTTAGCAGCCTTATGCGTGTTTTCTACATATTTGACTATGTTTTTGTTTTGTAATTTATTTCATGTGTAGCCATTTTGGATTCCACCTTTAAGTGATATCTTATGATATGTGTCTTTTTCTTTTTGAATTCTGTCACTTAGAATGATCATACGTAACTCCTCCGGAGTTGTTACAACTGGCCATATTTCATTGATTTCCAGGCTGAATAATATTCCACTCTACCTAAGTACCACATCTCTATCCATTTTTTCCCTCCAGAGACATTTAAGTTATATCCTAGTCGAGGATCTTTTAAACAGAGAGGGGGTAAACATTGGGGTGCCTGTGTCCTCTCGATTTTTGTTTTTCCCAAGATATACGCCCATGAGTGCAAGTGCCCTATGCTCTGTAGCTCATTTTTTAGATGCTTTAGTAAACACAATACACTTCTCCAGAATGGCCGTTGGCAATATACATTTCCACTATAAGTCTCACAGGGCTCCCTCTTCTCGTTGCCCTGTCCTGCATTTCTGTTGTTTACGCTTTATGAGGATGGCTCTTCTGACTGATGCGAAGTGATATCTTTTGTAGTATTGACTTCCAGTGCCCACCTGTTTGGTTGGCTAAAAAAGTGTATGCCCTTTTCTTGAATATATACAGAAAAAAACGCATACACCCTTTTTGGCCAACTGCAATGTTGGCAATGTTGGCAATGTTCAGCTCCTTTTCTTGTGCTTAATGGCGAGTCCTTTCTACCTCCTCAAATCCCTTTCCTGCCATTCTCCCTTGCTTACAAGTCCTTTTCTCTGACTTTCCTCAAGACATTTTTCAGTGATGGATATTTTCAACTCTGCAGTTTTGTGAATTTTACTGCCCCTGAGTTCCATTGTTCAACTTGTGTTTATGGGAACTGGCCACAAAGCAGCGGGATTTCCTCAAGCCCTATACTGTTTCCATGGGCAACCCTAGCCTTTGGTCAATTCGTCTTCCTGATTGGAAATTAGAGTGACATGTGCCTGTCTGAACACCTAGGACTTGTCTCTCATTGTTCCTCATCCTTCCGCTTCATCCTCTGGACAAATTCCAAACTGTACACAACAGGATGTTGACAGTGCTGACATCTCCAAGTGGGGAGACTGTTAGTAAAGACGCTGGAGGGGTGAACCCGAGCACCAGGAGATGAGATGCCTTTTCCAAACTCTTCCCGATCAGACGGTATACCAACCTCTGGGTGTGACAGACATGTTTTAGCAGTAGGAAGAGTCCCATTCATGTAAGGAGAACACCAGGGCTTTTTCAAAATCAGTGTCTCCCCGAAACCCAAACTGGGGAAGTTTTTAAGCTACGGCTACACATATGTTCATTAAGGGCCTTGGGAAGTAGGCAGAGTCCAAACTTTAGATGATTGAAGTCTTCAGGGTCAGAAGCACTCACCACCAGCTTCCCTTAGGCTACACTTTAACTATCATTGATAGATGATGTCAATAAAAATATCTATTCTTTTTCAGATTATTTCCCCTTATAGGTTATTGCAAAATGTTGAGTGTAGTTCCCTGTGCTATACAGTAGTTCCTTGTTGATGATCTATTTTATACATAGCAGTGTGTATGTGTTAATTCCAAACTGTTCATTTATCCCTCCTCCCACCTTTCCCCTTTGGTAATAATAAATTATAAGATTTTATACTTCTCAGAAATGGGGGAGCTGAAAGAGAGGTATCATTTTCAATGGAAAAGCATTTAAAACAAGATTGAAGGTTTAACCAAGATTATTAGATGTACATCCTTGGAAAGAAATCACTTCGTTTCTCTAATATTGACCTGACAAATAAGACAAACCTTTTCACTGAACTTGCTTATAAAAAGTGATGGAAATATCAGATGGAAGTGTTAGAAACATCTTATTTTACCCGAGCCTTATACACTGTTCTATGTTAACTACAGTTTGGCTCACACATCTGTTCATTGAGGTTACAATAGTCTCAATTTCTGTTACTGATCCTCCAGAGTGGACCCCAACAAGTGTCCCCCTGCCCAGTGTCATTGGGGCCAACAGATCGAGACTGAGTTTGGTTCACAAGCAAAGGAAACTTTATATTTTGATCAGAGAATGGAGAGGTGAGAGCATGCACTACCCCGTGGGCTGTGGGCTGGGCTGCTGTGTAGAGATCCTGTCAGAGTCAGTGGGAGGGAGGGAGGCGGCAGAGCTCTCGAGGGCCGGGTTGGCTGTAGCTCAGGCTCTATATCGTGGAGTCTGCACTGGGCCCCAGGAGCTGAGGTGTCGACCCAGCCATTCTGCACTAGGAAATCTGGTCTGAAGTGCCGGGTGTGGAACCTCTGCATGCGGGACCCTAGGAGCACGTGAAATTAGACAAAGCACAAAGGATAAAAAAGGTTAGACTTGACTTTATTGCCCAGATTCTATTTTTATCTCCCAGGGATTTTTAATGGGCTTTGCTGGGGACAAACCCCTCCTCTGCCTTTTGTCCCGTTCCTCATTCTTGGAGTGCTGAGGGTGCAGACCCTTCTTCTGTAACTGCTGAGTGCTGAGTTGGGAGCCCTCATACCCTGGGGCGAGGGTCAGAGCTTCTCCCCAGCAGCCTCCCGGTGACGTTGATTGTCCCCAGGACCCCTGCCTCCCTGCTCGTCCACCTGAGCACCAGCATTGGAAGTGTTATAGATTCTAATGACCTTTAAGGGTCCAGGAAAGAGATGTGCAGAGACGCTGTGGGGGCCGGTTTCACCCCGCCCCACATTTGTTCGGCCACCTTAGGCTGACCGTTTCTGCCAGCCTAGATGCTCTGACCAGTAGTCTGCGCTTTCTTCAATTAGGCCCCTGAATTAACGTACAAACAGCACCAGGTGTCAGAGCCCTGCCCGCTCAACTCCCAGACAGTCCAGGGTCAGTGGTGATAAGGACCATGATGGCTACTGAGTCAACAGCCTTTTGAAGTAAACAGGAGTCCAGCCGGTCTTATTGGCCACCATCATCACGGTGTCTGTAGGCTTTTCTATGGTGACAGTGTGGTATACTGTTCCCCCGCCAAGATTATTAGCTCCCCTCTGGGTGCAGTAAGTCCTGCAAGCAGTAGTCTACTCTTTTGGGACACACTCTTGTTGTTTTATGAGAGAAACTCCAGGTCAAGTGATGTTCACACGAGTCGTCATGGTGCCCTGTTGCCCCCGGTTATCTCTCTGGATGTTGGAGTTGGAGGGCCTCCTCACTCGAGGTCGGTGTGCCCACGGAGCGAACCCTGCAACTTCAGGGCATGGTTGGTGGTTAGGATCACCACGTGGGGTCCTTTTCCCTTAGGAGGGAGGTGGCCTTTTGGGCTGCTGATTTCCAGGTTTTTAGATACCGCCAGTATCTTGGCCAGATGTGGCAGTGGGCCAAGCTCCTTAGTGACCGTAGTTTATCCTACCTGGATGGCATTCTTGCATTGTTCCATTTCAAGTGATCCCAGTTTTTGCACTAATTCTCCAATGGCGATTCACCTTTCACCGGGAATGTAAAGGTCAAAGGGTTTAGCTAAATTAGGGAGTTCCAGGGCAAGGGTCTGAATTGACTGCTCTTTCCATTCTTGAAAGGCCACTTCTGGATTCTATTCAAAAGGATCATCATCTTTTCCTTTCAGTGTTTCATATAGAGGCCCAGCTAGTAGACTGTAGTTAGGGATCCAGAAGCAGCAAACCCTGGCCTCCCCAGGAACCCCTAAGCTGTCTTCTAGTTTTAGAAAGGGGTAAGGCTGAAAATGGTTTCTTCCCTTTCCTGGGATGGGCTTCTCTGACCTTGTGTGAGAATGAAGCCCAGGCAGGTCACCGCAGTCTGTGATATTTGAGCTTTTTCTTGGACAACTTCTATCCTTTATTGGCTTGGTAGTTCAGAGGCCTCCTTAGTAGGGCTGGCGATCAGAATGTCGTCTGCATATTGAAGGAGGGTTTCCTTTTCCAGAGGTAGAACTTTTAGGTCTTTAGCTAAGCTTTCCCCAAAGACGGTGTGGGAATTTTTGCACCCTTGGGGCCAGACGGCCCGGAAGTATTGTTTTAGTTGTATGTTGAGTCCTGCCACTCACAAGCCAAAATTTCTTGTGACTCTGGGACTAATGGAATACAAAAGACGGCATCATTGAAGACTAATACAGAATACCATGTCCTGGTGGTTGGTAGAATGACCAGCAGGGTGTAGGAATTAGGAGCAACTGGAGGTATATCCTCGGTGGCTTCACTGACTGTCCTGACATCCTTTACCAGGTCCCCAGCAGCCCATGGGGCTCTCGTGGTCAGACCAATCGCAGAATATGGAGCTCACCTGGGCAGGTACCCCACCCCCACCCCAGCCCACGGGGCTCTTGTGATCAGGCCCCTCCCAGGATACAGAGCTACCCTTGCAGGTACACTGGCAGGGCTGGGCACACAGGAACCGTGCACATAGCCCTCATTGCAGAGCACCCCCAGCTCACCTGTCGCTCAGAGCTGACACAGAGCACCTCAGAGCAGGACTTGAACTAACAAACAGCAGCTGCGACAGGTCTGTGACCCTGGGCATCACTCCGTGAGGCCTCCCTCCACCTGGTCTTCCAGAGACTTCCACTGCACCCGGGGCACCAGGCCTCTGTCTCCAACCACCACCCACCCCTCCTTTCCCTGACTCCTGGGTTCCTCTCATTAGGAGAGGGTTTTCTTGAAGTTGTCTCCCACTCATGGGCCAGATAAAATGATTAGAAAACAAGCCAAAGCTGCAGCCCCTTGTCTATCCTGACTCTCAGGAGCCCACACCTGTTCCTTGGACCTGGCCGGTTCAGCAAGTTCCATTTTCTGCAACTGTGAGCCCCTGAGGGGTGATGATTGGCTGACCTGGGCAGCCTTACCGTGCCGGCCAGCCCTCCCCAGGTGTGCCTGGGTTGAGATCAATATAAATACCACTCCAGGCAGCAAGAGCCCCTGCAGCCGTGCCTGACGCCATTTTCTCTGCCCTGTCAGCAGTCTCGGGGCTGGGCTGGTGGGAGGGAGTGAGAGGCCACGGCTTTGTGGGTGGCCCAGTGTGAGTGGGGCTCTGCTGGACTTTCTGCAGCAGTTGCCAGGCTGCCACCTGCTAAAGAAGAGGATGTGTCACCCATACCTGCTGCTGGAATTTCTCCCTGGGCAGAGGTGAGGAAGGAAAAAAGCAGTGGGGGCAGGGACAGGACGGGTATCTCAGGCAGGGAAATGGAAATCTTCCAGAAGAGCACCCAGGGCCAGGACCATCCTGGCTGGCCTGCAGGCACCAAGTCGGCCGGCATGCTGTCACTCGTGTGGCTCTATGGCCCTTCCTCTAGGCTTTCAAGTCCTTGTATATATTCAGGTGTTTTACCTGGGACGGGTGGGAATAGTTCAGCAGCAACTGGCCTGGGGCTCAGCTCACGTTTACTCACAGATGCCTCGGCACGGTGCCCCAGCTTTGCAATGAGGACGCTTGTTGCGTGGGGGCTGCTGGCTGAATGGGAGACGATTCCCCACCACTGACCAACTTCAGAATTGTTTACAACTGGAGCAAGTGCCCTGATACGGTTTTCCTCTGTGTAACTGGTGGGTTCTGTGTTTTTTTCTCTTTTTCGTTTTTGGTTCAAGGTAGATTTTATTCCTCTTTTTTGTATTTACAGATATAAGCATGGAAATAATTTATTCATATAAATACATGTATGTGCAGGGAATAATTGTTTTTTCTGTTTTATTTTTTAAATTTTATTTCTTTTTAATTTTGAATTTTATTTTATATTTTTATACAGCAGGTTCTTATTGGTTATCTATTTTATACATATAAATGTATACATGCCAATCCCAGTCTCTCAACTCCTCCCACCACCACCCCCCCAACAGCTTTCCCCCCTTGTTGTCCATACGTTTGTTGTCTACATCTGTTGCTCTATTTATGCCTTGCAAAATGGTTAATCTGTACAGTTTTTCTAGGTTCCACATATATGCATGAATATACCAGATTTGTTTTTCTCTTTCTGACTTACTTCACTCTGTATGACAGTCTCTAGATCCATCGACGTCTCTACAAATGACCCAATTTCATTCCTTTTCATGGCTTAGTAATATTCCATTTTATATATGTACCACAGCTTTATGCATTCGTCTGTCTGTGGGCATTTAGGTTGCTTCCATTACCTCGATATTGTAAATAGTGATGCAATGAACATTGCGGTGAATGACTCTTTTTGATTTATGGTTTTGTCTGGGTATATGTCCAGTACTGGGATTGCTGTATCATATGGTAATTCTATTGTTAGTTTCTTAAGAAATTCCATATTGTTCTCCATAATGACTGTATCAATTTATATTCCCAACAATAGTGGAAGAGGGTTCCTTTTCTCCACACCCTTTCCAGCATTTTTTGTTTGTAGATTTTCTATGATGCCTATTCTACCAGGTGTGAGGTGATACCTCATTGTTGAATCCATTTCGTTGAGCAAGGGGTAGGTCTTGTCTATTACATATTTGGCTTATGGAACGGTATCTGTGCTAATTTCAAACTCTGCTTTTATGCAGCACCCCAACTCACCTTCCCCCTTAAGCAAGCATAAGTTGGTTTTCTAAATTTGAGACCCTGTTCTGTTTTGTAATTCAGTTCATGTGTAGCCAAGTTCACATTCCGTGTATTAGTGATACCTTATGATGTTTCTTTTTCTGTGTGACTTATTTCACTTAGAATCATCGTGCCTCAATCCACTCATTATGCTGGTACGGGCCTGGTGACATAGATTACATTGCTGAGTGGTATTCTGTTGTACATAAGTACCGCAACTTCTTTATCCATTATTTGCTCTCTGGGATATTTAACTTGTGCCGCAGAAGAGATTCCTGTAAAAAGAGCCGTCCCAAATTTTGGGGTGGCTGTGTCTTTTTGATTTTAATTTCCCTAAGCTATAGGACCATAAGTGGAAGTGCCCTAGGCTCTGTTGCTTTGTTTTTTAGATGTTTCAGGAAACACCATACACTTCTACAGAGCTGCTGTTGGGAATTTACATCCTGCCCATCAGCATAACAAGGCTCCCAGTTCTCCGTGGCCTGTTCTGCCTTTCTGGATTTTACACTTTTTTCAGATGGCCCTTTTGACCGGGGGGAAGTGAGACTTCATTGTAGTGCAGATTTCCTTTGCAAGCTTGCTTGGTTGGCCAAAAAGGGCGTATGAGTTTTTTCCTGAATATATTCAGGAAAAAACACATACGCCCTTTTTGGCCAAGTGCATCATTGTCGGCATTCTTCCTCTTTTCCTGTGTTTTAAATGCAATCCAATTCCGATTCCTCCTGAAATCGGTTTCCTGCAATTCTGCCCCGCATTCAAGTCCTCTTGGCAGCCCTACTTCAGTATATTTTCGGACAATAGCTGTCATTTATAAATCTGCAGGTTTGTGAATTACAGTGCCCCTGAGCTCCTTTCTTCAACTCGCTTTCTTTTGAGCTGGCCACAACACCGCAGGATTGCTTCAGGCCCTAATCTGGTTCCGGCACGGCATGCTGAGCCTTTGGTTTATTCCTCTTACCTGTGGGAAATGAGAGTTATATTTGCCCGTCCAGACACCTCCAGCTAGTCTCTCATTGGTTCTCGCTATTCCTGTTCATCTTCCGCAGAAATTGCAAACTGGGCCAAACAGGAGGTTAAAGGGACTGACTCTCCAAGTTGGGAGAGTGTTAGTAAAGCGTCTGGAATGTTGCACCCGAGTACCAGGGAACGAAAAGTGAGACACATTTGAACACGTTTCTCGATCACACGGTGGATCATACTCTGGGTTCCACATGCATGTTTTAGCTGAAGGAAGAATCTCTTAAACCTGGAGAGTTGAGACCCATGGAATGGGTACCATGCAATATGACTTCAAAGGGTCTGCATTTGCTCACCGAACCTCACCAATCTTATGAGCCCCAAGTGTCCAGCCTTATGTGTCACCCAGCTCTGGGTGTAGATATGGTAAATGCAGGTTGCATCAGAAGCCTTGAATGAATTACTTAAGTATTGCTCTCTATTTCACTGTCATTGTGTTTTGTTTAAGAAATTTATTTTTAATATGGGATTTAGCTGATTTTCACTGCTTTAATGCCGCTGTACACACTCTTGATTCTCTTACAGAGATATATAAATCCATTGCTTTTATGATTCTTACTAGGCAGGTATATTCCTAGGCGTTGAATATGGGGTGTTGAGTCCATTTCGTGAGCAAGGAGTAGCTCTTGTCTATTCCATATTTGCCTTATAGAACGTTATCTGTGCTCATTTCAATCTCTGGTTTTATGCAGCACCCCAACTCACCTTTCCCCTTAAGCAAGCATAAGTTGGTTTTCTAAATTTGAGACCCTGTTCTGTTTTGGAATTCAGTTCCTGTGTAGCCAAGTTTACATTCCGTGTATTAGTGATATCTTATGATGTTTCTGTTTCTGTGTGACTTATTTCAGTTAGAATCATCATACCTGAATCCACTCATTATGCTGCTACGGGCCTGATGACATAGATTTCATTGCTGAGTGATACTGCATTGTACGTAAGTACCACAAGTTCTTTATCCATTTTTCACATTCTGTGATATTGAACTTGTACGGTAAACGAGGTTCTTGTAAACAGAGGCGTCCCAAACTTTGGGGTGGCTGTGTCTTTTTGATTTTAATTTCCCTAAGCTATAGGACCATAAGTGGAAGTGCCCTAGGCTCTGTTGCTTTGTTTTTTAGATGTGTCAGGAAACACCATACACTTCTGCCTAGTGTCTGTTGGCAATTTACATCCCGCCCATCAGCATAACAAGGCTCCCAGTTCTCCATGGCCTGTCCTGCCTTTCTGGATTTTACACTTTTTTCAGATGGCCCTTTTGACCGGGGGGAAGTGAGACTTCATTGTAGTGCAGATTTCCTTTGCAAGTTTGCTTGGTTGGCCAAAAAGGGCGTATGCTTTTTTTCCTGAATATATTCAGGAAAAAATGCATACACCCTTTTTGGCCAAGTGGATCATTGTGGACGCTCTGCCTCTTTTCCTATGCTTTCGATGCAATTCCAGTCTACCTCCTGAAATCGGTTTCCTGCAATTCTGCCCCGCTTTCAAGTTCTCTTGGCAGCATTACTTCAGTATATTTTTGGACGATAGCTGTCATTTATAACTCTGCAGGTATGTGAATTACAGTGTCCCTGAACTCCTTTCTTCAACTCGCTTTCTTTTGAGCTGGCCGCAACACCGCAGGCTGGCTTCAGGCCCTAATCTGATTCCGGCACGGCATGCTGAGCCTTTGGTTATTTCCTCTTCCTGGTGGGAAATGAGAGTTAAATTTGCCCATCCAGACACCTCCAGCTAGTCTCTCATTGGTTCTCCCTATTCCTGTTCATCTTCCGCAGAAATTGCAAACTGGGCCAAACAGGAGGTTAAAGGCGCTGACTCTCCAAGTGGGGAGAGTGTTAGTAAAGCGTCTGGAATGTTGCACCCGAGTACCAGGGGAGGAAAACTGAGACATATTTGAACACGTCTCCCGTTCACACGGTTGATCATACTCTGGGTTCCACATGCATGTTTTAGCTGAAGGAAGAATACCTTAAACCTGGGTAGTTGAAACCCGTGGAATGGGTACCATGCAATATGACTTCAAAGGGTCTTCATTTGCTCACCGAACCTCTCCAATCCTATCACTGCTGCGTTTATGTCCCTGTACACATGCTTGATTCTCTTTCGGAGACATAGCAATCCATAGGTTTTAAGATACTTAAGAGCCAGGTACATTCTTAGGCGTTTAATATGCGGTGTTGAGTCCATTTCGTTGAGCAAGGAGTAGCTCTTGTCTATTCCATATTTGGCTTAAGGAACTTTATCTGTGCTCATTTCAATCTCTGGTTTTATGCAGCACCCCAACTCACCTTTCCCCTTAAACAAGCATAAGTTGGTTTTCTAAATTTGAGACCCTGTTCTGTTCTGTAATTCAGTTCCTGTGTAGCCAAGTTTACATTCCGTGTATTACTGATATCTTATGATGTTTCTTTTTCTGTGTGACTTATTTCAGTTAGAATCATCGTACCTGAATCCACTCATTGTGCTGCTACGGGCCTGATGACATAGATTTCACTGCTGAGTGATACTGCATTGTACGTAAGTACCACAAGTTCTTTATCCATTTTTCACTTTCTGTGATATTGAACTTGTACGGTAAACGAGGTTCTTGTAAACAGAGGCGTCCCAAACATTGGGGTGGCTGTATCTTTTTGATTTTAATTTCCCTAAGCTATAGGACCATAAGTGGAAGTGCCCTAGGCTCTGTTGCTTTGTATTTTAGATGTTTCAGGAAACACCATACACTTCTCCGGAGTGTCTGTTGGCAATTTACATCCCGCCCATCAGCATAACAAGGCTCCCAGTTCTCCATGGCCTGTCCTGCCTTTCTGGATTTTACACTTTTTTCAGATGGCCCTTTTGACCGGGGGGAAGTGAGACTTCATTGTAGTGCAGATTTCCTTTGCAAGCTTGCTTGGTTGGCCAAAAAGGGCGTATGCGTTTTTTCCTGAATATATTCAGGAAAAAACGCATACGCCCTTTTTGGCCAAGTGCATCATTGTGGACGTTCTGCCTCTTTTCCTATGCTTTCAATGCAATTCCAGTCTACCTCCTGAAATCGGTTTCCTGCAATTCTGCCCCGCTTTCAAGTCCTCTTGGCAGCCTTACTTCAGTATATTTTTGGACGATAGTTGTCATTTATAACTCTGCAGGTTTGTGAATTACAGTGCCCCTGAGCTCCTTTCTTCAACTCGCTTTCTTGTGAGCTGGCCGCAACACCGCAGGATGGCTTCAGGCCCTAATCTGGTTCCGGCACGGCACGCTGAGCCTTTGGTTATTTCCTCTTCCTGGTGGGAAATGAGAGTTAAATTTGCCCGTCCAGACACCTCCAGCTAGTCTCTCATTGGTTCTCGCTATTCCTGTTCATCTTCCGCAGAAATTGCAAACTGGGCCAAACAGGAGGTTAAAGGGACTGACTCTCCAAGTCGGGAGAGTGTTAGTAAAGCGTCTGAAATGTTGCACCCGAGTACCAGGGTACGAAAACTGAGACATATTTGAACACGTCTCCCGATCACATGGTTGATCATACTCTAGGTTCCACATGCATGTTTTAGCTGAAGGAAGAATACCTTAAACCTGGGTAGTTGAAACCCGTGGAATGGGTACCATGCAATATGACTTCAAAGGGTCTTCATTTGCTCACCGAACCTCTCCAATCCTATCACTGCTGCGTTTATGTCCCTGTACACATGCTTGATTCTCTTTCGGAGACATAGCAATCCATAGGTTTTAAGATACTTAAGAGTCAGGTACATTCTTAGGCGTTTAATATGCGGTGTTGAGTCCATTTCGTTGAGCAAGGAGTAGCTCTTGTCTATTCCATATTTGGCTTAAGGAACTTTATCTGTGCTCATTTCAATCTCTGGTTTTATGCAGCACCCCAACTCACCTTTCCCCTTAAACAAGCATAAGTTGGTTTTCTAAATTTGAGACC
Source organism: Globicephala melas (assembly GCF_963455315.2). Lineage (NCBI taxonomy): Eukaryota > Metazoa > Chordata > Mammalia > Artiodactyla > Delphinidae > Globicephala > Globicephala melas. Next base: position 294,952 of record NW_027207318.1, read on the forward strand.
CTGTTCTGTTCTGTAATTCAGTTCCTGTGTAGCCAAGTTTACATTCCGTGTATTACTGATATCTTATGATGTTTCATTTTCTGTGTGACTTATTTCAGTTAGAATCATCGTACCTGAATCCACTCATTGTGCTGCTACCGGCCTGATGACATAGATTTCACTGCTGAGTGATACTGCATTGTACGTAAGTACCACAAGTTCTTTATCCATTTTTCACTTTCTGTGATATTGAACTTGTACGGTAAACGAGGTTCTTGTAAACAGAGGCGTCCCAAACATTGGGGTGGCTGTATCTTTTTGATTTTAATTTCCCTAAGCTATAGGACCATAAGTGGAAGTGCCCTAGGCTCTGTTGCTTTGTTTTTTAGATGTTTCAGGAAACACCATACACTTCTCCCGAGTGTCTGTTGGCAATGTACATCCCGCCCATCAGCATAACAAGGCTCCCAGTTCTCCATGGCCTGTCCTGCCTTTCTGGATTTTACACTTTTTTCAGATGGCCCTTTTGACCGGGGGGAAGTGAGACTTCATTGTAGTGCAGATTTCCTTTGCAAGCTTGCTTGGTTGGCCAAAAAGGGCGTATGCGTTTTTTCCTGAATATATTCAGGAAAAAACGCATACGCCCTTTTTGGCCAAGTGCATCATTGTGGACGTTCTGCCTCTTTTCCTATGCTTTCAATGCAATTCCAGTCTACCTCCTGAAATCGGTTTCCTGCAATTCTGCCCCGCTTTCAAGTCCTCTTGGCAGCCTTACTTCAGTATATTTTTGGACGATAGTTGTCATTTATAACTCTGCAGGTTTGTGAATTACAGTGCCCCTGAGCTCCTTTCTTCAACTCGTTTTCTTGTGAGCTGGCCGCAACACCGCAGGATGGCTTCAGGCCCTAATCTGGTTCCGGCACGGCACGCTGAGCCTTTGGTTATTTCCTCTTCCTGGTGGGAAATGAGAGTTAAATTTGCCCGTCCAGACACCTCCAGCTAGTCTCTCATTGGTTCTCGCTATTCCTGTTCATCTTCCGCAGAAATTGCAAACTGGGCCAAACAGGAGGTTAAAGGGACTGACTCTCCAAGTCGGGAGAGTGTTAGTAAAGCGTCTGGAATGTTGCACCCGAGTACCAGGGTACGAAAACTGAGACATATTTGAACACGTCTCCCGATCACATGGTTGATCATACTCTAGGTTCCACATGCATGTTTTAGCTGAAGGAAGAATACCTTAAACCTGGGTAGTTGAAACCCGTGGAATGGGTACCATGCAATATGACTTCAAAGGGTCTTCATTTGCTCACCGAACCTCTCCAATCCTATCACTGCTGCGTTTATGTCCCTGTACACATGCTTGATTCTCTTTCGGAGACATAGCAATCCATAGGTTTTAAGATACTTAAGAGTCAGGTACACTCTTAGGCGTTTAATATGCGGTGTTGAGTCCATTTCGTTGAGCAAGGAGTAGCTCTTGTCTATTCCATATTTGGCTTAAGGAATTTTATCTGTGCTCATTTCAATCTCTGGTTTTATGCAGCACCCCAACTCACCTTTCCCCTTAAACAAGCATAAGTTGGTTTTCTAAATTTGAGACCCTGTTCTGTTCTGTAATTCAGTTCCGGTGTAGCCAAGTTTACATTCCGTGTATTACTGATATCTTATGATGTTTCTTTTTCTGTGTGACTTATTTCAGTTAGAATCATCGTACCTGAATCCACTCATTGTGCTGCTACGGGCCTGATGACATAGATTTCACTGCTGAGTGATACTGCATTGTACGTAAGTACCACAAGTTCTTTATCCATTTTTCACTTTCTGTGATATTGAACTTGTACGGTAAACGAGGTTCTTGTAAACAGAGGCGTCCCAAACATTGGGGTGGCTGTATCTTTTTGATTTTAATTTCCCTAAGCTATAGGACCATAAGTGGAAGTGCCCTAGGCTCTGTTGCTTTGTTTTTTAGATGTTTCAGGAAACACCATACACTTCTCCCGAGTGTCTGTTGGCAATTTACATCCCGCCCATCAGCATAACAAGGCTCCCAGTTCTCCATGGCCTGTCCTGCCTTTCTGGATTTTACACTTTTTTCAGATGGCCCTTTTGACCGGGGGGAAGTGAGACTTCATTGTAGTGCAGATTTCCTTTGCAAGCTTGCTTGGTTGGCCAAAAAGGGTGTATGCGTTTTTTCCTGAATATATTCAGGAAAAAACGCATACGCCCTTTTTGGCCAAGTGCATCATTGTGGACGTTCTGCCTCTTTTCCTATGCTTTCGATGCAATTCCAGTCTACCTCCTGAAATCGGTTTCCTGCAATTCTGCCCCGCTTTCAAGTCCTCTTGGCAGCCTTACTTCAGTATATTTTTGGACGATAGTTGTCATTTATAACTCTGCAGGTTTGTGAATTACAGTGCCCCTGAGCTCCTTTCTTCAACTCGCTTTCTTGTGAGCTGGCCGCAACACCGCAGGATGGCTTCAGGCCCTAATCTGGTTCCGGCACGGCATGCTGAGCCTTTGGTTATTTCCTCTTCCTGGTGGGAAATGAGAGTTAAATTTGCCCGTCCAGACACCTCCAGCTAGTCTCTCATTGGTTCTCGCTATTCCTGTTCATCTTCCGCAGAAATTGCAAACTGGGCCAAACAGGAGGTTAAAGGGACTGACTCTCCAAGTCGGGAGAGTGTTAGTAAAGCGTCTGGAATGTTGCACCCGAGTACCAGGGTACGAAAACTGAGACATATTTGAACACGTCTCCCGATCACATGGTTGATCATACTCTAGGTTCCACATGCATGTTTTAGCTGAAGGAAGAATACCTTAAACCTGGGTAGTTGAAACCCGTGGAATGGGTACCATGCAATATGACTTCAAAGGGTCTTCATTTGCTCACCGAACCTCTCCAATCCTATCACTGCTGCATTTATGTCCCTGTACACATGCTTGATTCTCTTTCGTAGACATAGCAATCCATAGGTTTTAAGATACTTAAGAGTCAGGTACACTCTTAGGCGTTTAATATGCGGTGTTGAGTCCATTTTGTTGAGCAAGGAGTAGCTCTTGTCTATTCCATATTTGGCTTAAGGAACTTTATCTGTGCTCATTTCAATCTCTGGTTTTATGCAGCACCCCAACTCACCTTTCCCCTTAAACAAGCATAAGTTGGTTTTCTAAATTTGAGACCCTGTTTTGTTCTGTAATTCAGTTCCTGTGTAGCCAAGTTTACATTCCGTGTATTACTGATATCTTATGATGTTTCTTTTTCTGTGTGACTTATTTCAGTTAGAATCATCGTACCTGAATCCACTCATTGTGCTGCTACGGGCCTGATGACATAGATTTCACTGCTGAGTGATACTGCATTGTACGTAAGTACCACAAGTTCTTTATCCATTTTTCACTTTCTGTGATATTGAACTTGTACGGTAAACGAGGTTCTTGTAAACAGAGGCGTCCCAAACATTGGGGTGGCTGTATCTTTTTGATTTTAATTTCCCTAAGCTATAGGACCATAAGTGGAAGTGCCCTAGGCTCTGTTGCTTTGTTTTTTAGATGTTTCAGGAAACACCATACACTTCTCCCGAGTGTCTGTTGGCAATTTACATCCCGCCCATCAGCATAACAAGGCTCCCAGTTCTCCATGGCCTGTCCTGCCTTTCTGGATTTTACACATTTTTCAGATGGCCCTTTTGACCGGGGGGAAGTGAGACTTCATTGTAGTGCAGATTTCCTTTGCAAGCTTGCTTGGTTGGCCAAAAAGGGCGTATGGTTTTTTCCTGAATATATTCAGGAAAAAACGCATACGCCCTTTTTGGCCAAGTGCATCATTGTGGACGTTCTGCCTCTTTTCCTATGCTTTCAATGCAATTCCAGTCTACCTCCTGAAATCGATTTCCTGCAATTCTGCCCCGCTTTAAACTCCTCTTGGCAGCCTTACTTCAGTATATTTTTGGACAATAGCTGTCATTTATAACTCAGCAGGTTTGTGAATTACAGTGCCCCTGAGCTCCTTTCTTCAACTCGCTTTCTTGTGACCTGGCCGCAACACCGCAGGATGGCTTCAGTCCCTAATCTGGTTCTGGCACGGCACGCTGAGCCTTTGGTTAATTCCTCTTCCTGGTGGGAAACGAGAGTTAAATTTGCCCGTCCAGACACCTCCAGCTAGTCTCTCATTGGTTCTCCCTATTCCTGTTCATCTTCCGCAGAAATTGCAAACTGGGCCAAACAGGAGGTTAAAGGGACTGACTCTCCAAGTGGGGAGAGTGTTAGTAAAGCTTCTGGAATGTTGCACCCTTGTACCAGGGTATGAAAACTGAGACATATTTGAACACGTCTCCCGTTCACACGGTTGATCATACTCTGGGTTCCACATGCATGTTTTAGCTGAAGGAAGAATACCTTAAACCTGGAGAGTTGAGACCCGTGGAATGGGTACCAGGCAATATGACTTCAAAGGGTCTTCATTTGCTCACCGAACCTCTCCAATCCTATCACTGCTGCGTTTATGCCCCTGTACACATGCTTGATTCTCTTTCGGAGACATAGCAATCCATAGGTTTTAAGATACTTACTAGTCAGGTACATTCTTAGGCGTTTAATATGCGGTGTTGAGTCCATTTCGTTGAGCAAGGAGTAGCTCTTGTCTATTCCATATTTGGCTTAAGGAACTTTATCTGTGCTCATTTCAATCTCTGGTTTTATGCAGCACCCCAACTCAACTTTCCCCTTAAGCAAGCATAAGTTGGTTTTCTCAATTTGAGACCCTGTTCTGTTCTGTAATTCAGTTCTTGTGTAGCCAAGTTTACATTCCGTGTGTTAGTGATATCTTATGATGTTTCTTTTTCTGTGTGACTTATTTCAGTTAGAATCATCGTAGCTAACTCCACTCATTATGCTGCTACAGGCCTGATGACATAGATTTCATTGCTGAGTGATACTGCATTGTACGTGAGTTCCACAACTTATTTATCCATTTTTCACTTTCTGTGATATTGAACTTGTACTGTAAAGGAGGTTGTGGTAAACAGAGGCGTCCCAAATTTTGGGGTGGCTGTGTCTTTTTGATTTTAATTTCCCTAAGCTATAGGACCATAATTGGAAGTGCCCTAGGCTCTGTTGCTTTGTTTTTTAGATGTTTCAGGAAACACCATACACGTCTCCCAAGTGGCTCCTGGCAATTTACATCCCGCCCATCAGCATAAGAAGGCTCCCAGTTCTCCATGCCCTGTCGTGCCTTTATGGATTTTACACTTTTTTCAGATGGCCCTTTTGACCAGGTGGAAGTGAGACTTCATTGTAGTGCACATTTCCTTTGCAAGCTTGCTTGGTTGGCCAAAAAGTGTGTATGCGTTTTTTCCTGAATATATTCAGGAAAAAACACATACGCCCTTTTTGGCCAAGTGCATCATTGTCGAGGTTCTGACTCTCTTCATATGTTTTCAATGCAATTCCAGTCTACCTCCTGAAATCGGTTTCCTGCAATTCTGCCTTGCTTTCAATGTCTCTTCATAGCCTTACCTCAATATATTTTTTGAAAATAGTTGGCCTTTATAACTCTGCAGGTTTTTGAATTGCGGTGGCCCTTAGCCCCACTTTTCAGCTCTTATTTTTGTGGTCTTGCCCCATAACCACAGGATTCCTTGAAGCCCTATTTTTCTTCTGGGGCACCTTGCTGTGCCTTTGGTTAATTCTTCTTACTGATGTGGCATTAGAGTGACATGTGCCCATTGAAACCGCTACAGCTTGTTTCTCACTGGTTCCCCCTATTCCCATTCATCCTCCACACTAACTGCAGACTGTGCGATACCAGAACTTAAAGGCATTGACTCCATGTGGGGATGTTGTTAGTAAAGCGGCTGGAATGTCGATCCGCAGCCCCAGGAGAGGAAAAATGAGGTGCGTTTTAGAAACCTTTCCCGATCATATGGTATACCAGTCGCTGGGTTTCCCAAGCATGGTTTAGCTGTAGGAAGATTCCCTTCAACCTGGAGTGTTGGGACCCTTGGACTGAGTAGCATGAAGTATTGCATTAAACTTTCGGCAGTTGCTCACCAAAGCTCACCAATCCTCTCAGCCCCAAGTGTCCGGCCTTATGTCTTATCCAGCTGTGGGTTTATATGTGGTCAATCCAGGTTGCATCACATCCCCTGAGCGAATTTTGTAAGAATTTTTCTCTCTTTCATTGTTTCAGCGTTTTCTTTTTAAAATTTATTTCTATAATGGGGTTTAGCTCACTTTCACTGCTGTGTTTGTGCCGCTCTGCACACACTTGATTCCCTTATGGAGATATATCATACATGGGTTTTAAGATTCTTATTACTCAGATATATTTCTCTGCGGTGTATAGGGTGTGTTGAGGCCAGTTCATTGAGCAAGGTGTAGATCTTGTCTAATACATATTTGGTTTATTGAACGCTATCTGTGCTAATTTCAAACTCTGGTTTTATGCATCACCCCACCTCTCCTTTCCCCTTAAGCTGACATAAGTGTGTTTTCTAAATGTGAGACACTGTTCTGTTCTGTAATTCATTTCTTGTGCAGCCATATTTACCCTCCCTCTATAAGTGATATCTTATGATATGTTTCTTTTTCTGTTTGACTTATTTCAAGTAGTATTATCGGACCTAAATCCACTCTTTATCCTTCTACTAGCCTTATTACATTGATTTCATGGTGAAGAGATATTCCATTGTACATAAGTACCACATCTTCTTTATCCATTGTTCTCTTTCCTGGGATATTTAAGGTGTACTGAAGTTGAGGTTCTTGTAAACAGAGTAGCCCTAAACTGTGGTGTGCTTGTGTCTTGTTGATTTTTAGACTTCCCTAGATATACTCCCATGATTGGAAGTGTCCTATGCTCTGTAGCTCTGTTTTTTAGATGATTTAGGAACCACCATACACTTCTCCAGAGTGGCTCTCGGCAGTTCACACACTGCCCATCAGCGTATAAAGGCTCCCTGTTCTCCATGGCCTGTCCTGCCTTTCTGGATTTTACACTTTTTTAGGATGGCCCTTTTGACCGGTGGGAAGTGAGACTTCTTTATTGTGCACATTTGCATTGCTTACTTGCTTCGTTGCCCATAAAGTGCGTATGCGTTTTTTCCTGGATATAATCAGGAAAAAACGCATACGCCCTTTTGGGCCAACTGCATCATTGTCGAAATTCTGCCGCTTTTCATGTGCGTTAAAGACGAGTCCAATCTATCTCTTGAAATCTGTTTCTTGCAATTCTGTCTTGCATTCAGATCCTCTTCTTTGCCTTACCTCAACATATTTTTGGACATTAGTTTTCATTTATAACTCTGCAGGTTTGTGAATTGCAGTGACCCTGAGCTCCATTTTTTAAGTTGCTCTTTTGTGAGCTGTCCTCAAACCCGCAGGATTGCTTCAGGCCCTATTTTGGCTCCGGCGAGGCAGGCTGAGCCTTTCTTTAATTCTTATTCTTAATGGGAAATTAGAGTGATATGTGCCCGTCCAAACCCCTACAACTATTCTCTCATTGGTTCCCCCTCTTCCCGTTCATCCTCCTCACAATTTGCAAAATGTGTGAAACAGAAGTTTAAATGTGCTGATTCTCCAAGTGGGGAGATTCTAAGTAACATGGCTGGAATGGTGAACAGGAGCACCAGGAGAGGATAAATGAGGTGCATTTTAGACACATCTCCCGATCACATGGTGTACAGTCCTCTGGGTTTTCCATGCATGTTTTAGCTGTAGGAAGATCCCTTGAACCTGCAGATTTGGGACCCATTGAATGGGTACCAGGTAGTATTACTTTAAAGGGTGTGCATTTCCTCACCCAACCTCACATTTCTCTTAGCGCAAACAGTTTCCAGCCTTATGTCTCATCCTGCTGTGGGTCTAGATGTGTTCAATCCATGTTGCATCACCGTCCCTGAGGAAAAGTTGTAAGAGGTTTTCTCTGTCTCTCTGTCGTTTATTTTTTTCAATTTATTACTATATTGGTTACAGCTGATTTTCAAAGCTCTGTTTCTTGCTGCTGTACATCCACTTGATTCACGTACAGAGAGTCATCAATAAATTCTTTTTCAGATTCTTACCAGTCGTATATATTCTTTTCCGGTGACTTGAGTGTGCTGAGTGCAGTTCTTTTAGCTACCGTGTAGGCCTTGTTGATTATCAGTTTGGTATTTGGAATGGTATCTTTGCTAATTTCAACCTCCTGGATGATGCCTCACCCCTCCCCACCTTTCCCGTTTAGCAGCCTTATGCGTGTTTTCTACATATTTGACTATGTTTTTGTTTTGTAATTTATTTCATGTGTAGCCATTTTGGATTCCACCTTTAAGTGATATCTTATGATATGTGTCTTTTTCTTTTTGAATTCTGTCACTTAGAATGATCATACGTAACTCCTCCGGAGTTGTTACAACTGGCCATATTTCATTGATTTCCAGGCTGAATAATATTCCACTCTACCTAAGTACCACATCTCTATCCATTTTTTCCCTCCAGAGACATTTAAGTTATATCCTAGTCGAGGATCTTTTAAACAGAGAGGGGGTAAACATTGGGGTGCCTGTGTCCTCTCGATTTTTGTTTTTCCCAAGATATACGCCCATGAGTGCAAGTGCCCTATGCTCTGTAGCTCATTTTTTAGATGCTTTAGTAAACACAATACACTTCTCCAGAATGGCCGTTGGCAATATACATTTCCACTATAAGTCTCACAGGGCTCCCTCTTCTCGTTGCCCTGTCCTGCATTTCTGTTGTTTACGCTTTATGAGGATGGCTCTTCTGACTGATGCGAAGTGATATCTTTTGTAGTATTGACTTCCAGTGCCCACCTGTTTGGTTGGCTAAAAAAGTGTATGCCCTTTTCTTGAATATATACAGAAAAAAACGCATACACCCTTTTTGGCCAACTGCAATGTTGGCAATGTTGGCAATGTTCAGCTCCTTTTCTTGTGCTTAATGGCGAGTCCTTTCTACCTCCTCAAATCCCTTTCCTGCCATTCTCCCTTGCTTACAAGTCCTTTTCTCTGACTTTCCTCAAGACATTTTTCAGTGATGGATATTTTCAACTCTGCAGTTTTGTGAATTTTACTGCCCCTGAGTTCCATTGTTCAACTTGTGTTTATGGGAACTGGCCACAAAGCAGCGGGATTTCCTCAAGCCCTATACTGTTTCCATGGGCAACCCTAGCCTTTGGTCAATTCGTCTTCCTGATTGGAAATTAGAGTGACATGTGCCTGTCTGAACACCTAGGACTTGTCTCTCATTGTTCCTCATCCTTCCGCTTCATCCTCTGGACAAATTCCAAACTGTACACAACAGGATGTTGACAGTGCTGACATCTCCAAGTGGGGAGACTGTTAGTAAAGACGCTGGAGGGGTGAACCCGAGCACCAGGAGATGAGATGCCTTTTCCAAACTCTTCCCGATCAGACGGTATACCATCCTCTGGGTGTGACAGACATGTTTTAGCAGTAGGAAGAGTCCCATTCATGTAAGGAGAACACCAGGGCTTTTTCAAAATCAGTGTCTCCCCGAAACCCAAACTGGGGAAGTTTTTAAGCTACGGCTACACATATGTTCATTAAGGGCCTTGGGAAGTAGGCAGAGTCCAAACTTTAGATGATTGAAGTCTTCAGGGTCAGAAGCACTCACCACCAGCTTCCCTTAGGCTACACTTTAACTATCATTGATAGATGATGTCAATAAAAATATCTATTCTTTTTCAGATTATTTCCCCTTATAGGTTATTGCAAAATGTTGAGTGTAGTTCCCTGTGCTATACAGTAGTTCCTTGTTGATGATCTATTTTATACATAGCAGTGTGTATGTGTTAATTCCAAACTGTTCATTTATCCCTCCTCCCACCTTTCCCCTTTGGTAATAATAAATTATAAGATTTTATACTTCTCAGAAATGGGGGAGCTGAAAGAGAGGTATCATTTTCAATGGAAAAGCATTTAAAACAAGATTGAAGGTTTAACCAAGATTATTAGATGTACATCCTTGGAAAGAAATCACTTCGTTTCTCTAATATTGACCTGACAAATAAGACAAACCTTTTCACTGAACTTGCTTATAAAAAGTGATGGAAATATCAGATGGAAGTGTTAGAAACATCTTATTTTACCCGAGCCTTATACACTGTTCTATGTTAACTACAGTTTGGCTCACACATCTGTTCATTGAGGTTACAATAGTCTCAATTTCTGTTACTGATCCTCCAGAGTGGACCCCAACAAGTGTCCCCCTGCTCAGTGTCATTGGGGCCAACAGATCGAGACTGAGTTTGGTTCACAAGCAAAGGAAACTTTATATTTTGATCAGAGAATGGAGAGGTGAGAGCATGCACTACCCCGTGGGCTGTGGGCTGGGCTGCTGTGTAGAGATCCTGTCAGAGTCAGTGGGAGGGAGGGAGGCGGCAGAGCTCTCGAGGGCCGGGTTGGCTGTAGCTCAGGCTCTATATCGTGGAGTCTGCACTGGGCCCCAGGAGCTGAGGTGTCGACCCAGCCATTCTGCACTAGGAAATCTGGTCTGAAGTGCCGGGTGTGGAACCTCTGCATGCGGGACCCTAGGAGCACGTGAAATTAGACAAAGCACAAAGGATAAAAAAGGTTAGACTTGACTTTATTGCCCAGATTCTATTTTTATCTCCCAGGGATTTTTAATGGGCTTTGCTGGGGACAAACCCCTCCTCTGCCTTTTGTCCCGTTCCTCATTCTTGGAGTGCTGAGGGTGCAGACCCTTCTTCTGTAACTGCTGAGTGCTGAGTTGGGAGCCCTCATACCCTGGGGCGAGGGTCAGAGCTTCTCCCCAGCAGCCTCCCGGTGACGTTGATTGTCCCCAGGACCCCTGCCTCCCTGCTCGTCCACCTGAGCACCAGCATTGGAAGTGTTATAGATTCTAATGACCTTTAAGGGTCCAGGAAAGAGATGTGCAGAGACGCTGTGGGGGCCGGTTTCACCCCGCCCCACATTTGTTCGGCCACCTTAGGCTGACCGTTTCTGCCAGCCTAGATGCTCTGACCAGTAGTCTGCGCTTTCTTCAATTAGGCCCCTGAATTAACGTACAAACAGCACCAGGTGTCAGAGCCCTGCCCGCTCAACTCCCAGACAGTCCAGGGTCAGTGGTGATAAGGACCATGATGGCTACTGAGTCAACAGCCTTTTGAAGTAAACAGGAGTCCAGCCGGTCTTATTGGCCACCATCATCACAGTGTCTGTAGGCTTTTCTATGGTGACAGTGTGGTATACTGTTCCCCCGCCAAGATTATTAGCTCCCCTCTGGGTGCAGTAAGTCCTGCAAGCAGTAGTCTACTCTTTTGGGACACACTCTTGTTGTTTTGTGAGAGAAACTCCAGGTCAAGTGATGTTCACACGAGTCGTCATGGTGCCCTGTTGCCCCCGGTTATCTCTCTGGATGTTGGAGTTGGAGGGCCTCCTCACTCGAGGTCGGTGTGCCCACGGAGCGAACCCTGCAACTTCAGGGCATGGTTGGTGGTTAGGATCACCACGTGGGGTCCTTTTCCCTTAGGAGGGAGGTGGCCTTTTGGGCTGCTGATTTCCAGGTTTTTAGATACCGCCAGTATCTTGGCCAGATGTGGCAGTGGGCCAAGCTCCTTAGTGACCGTAGTTTATCCTACCTGGATGGCATTCTTGCATTGTTCCATTTCAAGTGATCCCAGTTTTTGCACTAATTCTCCAATGGCGATTCACCTTTCACCGGGAATGTAAAGGTCAAAGGGTTTAGCTAAATTAGGGAGTTCCAGGGCAAGGGTCTGAATTGACTGCTCTTTCCATTCTTGAAAGGCCACTTCTGGATTCTATTCAAAAGGATCATCATCTTTTCCTTTCAGTGTTTCATATAGAGGCCCAGCTAGTAGACTGTAGTTAGGGATCCAGAAGCAGCAAACCCTGGCCTCCCCAGGAACCCCTAAGCTGTCTTCTAGTTTTAGAAAGGGGTAAGGCTGAAAATGGTTTCTTCCCTTTCCTGGGATGGGCTTCTCTGACCTTGTGTGAGAATGAAGCCCAGGCAGGTCACCGCAGTCTGTGATATTTGAGCTTTTTCTTGGACAACTTCTATCCTTTATTGGCTTGGTAGTTCAGAGGCCTCCTTAGTAGGGCTGGCGATCAGAATGTCGTCTGCATATTGAAGGAGGGTTTCCTTTTCCAGAGGTAGAACTTTTAGGTCTTTAGCTAAGCTTTCCCCAAAGACGGTGTGGGAATTTTTGCACCCTTGGGGCCAGACGGCCCGGAAGTATTGTTTTAGTTGTATGTTGAGTCCTGCCACTCACAAGCCAAAATTTCTTGTGACTCTGGGACTAATGGAATACAAAAGACGGCATCATTGAAGACTAATACAGAATACCATGTCCTGGTGGTTGGTAGAATGACCAGCAGGGTGTAGGAATTAGGAGCAACTGGAGGTATATCCTCGGTGGCTTCACTGACTGTCCTGACATCCTTTACCAGGTCCCCAGCAGCCCATGGGGCTCTCGTGGTCAGACCAATCGCAGAATATGGAGCTCACCTGGGCAGGTACCCCACCCCCACCCCAGCCCACGGGGCTCTTGTGATCAGGCCCCTCCCAGGATACAGAGCTACCCTTGCAGGTACCGTGGCAGGGCTGGGCACACAGGAACCGTGCACATAGCCCTCATTGCAGAGCACCCCCAGCTCACCTGTCGCTCAGAGCTGACACAGAGCACCTCAGAGCAGGACTTGAACTAACAAACAGCAGCTGCGACAGGTCTGTGACCCTGGGCATCACTCCGTGAGGCCTCCCTCCACCTGGTCTTCCAGAGACTTCCACTGCACCCGGGGCACCAGGCCTCTGTCTCCAACCACCACCCACCCCTCCTTTCCCTGACTCCTGGGTTCCTCTCATTAGGAGAGGGTTTTCTTGAAGTTGTCTCCCACTCATGGGCCAGATAAAATGATTAGAAAACAAGCCAAAGCTGCAGCCCCTTGTCTATCCTGACTCTCAGGAGCCCACACCTGTTCCTTGGACCTGGCCGGTTCAGCAAGTTCCATTTTCTGCAACTGTGAGCCCCTGAGGGGTGATGATTGGCTGACCTGGGCAGCCTTACCGTGCCGGCCAGCCCTCCCCAGGTGTGCCTGGGTTGAGATCAATATAAATACCACTCCAGGCAGCAAGAGCCCCTGCAGCCGTGCCTGACGCCATTTTCTCTGCCCTGTCAGCAGTCTCGGGGCTGGGCTGGTGGGAGGGAGTGAGAGGCCACGGCTTTGTGGGTGGCCCAGTGTGAGTGGGGCTCTGCTGGACTTTCTGCAGCAGTTGCCAGGCTGCCACCTGCTAAAGAAGAGGATGTGTCACCCATACCTGCTGCTGGAATTTCTCCCTGGGCAGAGGTGAGGAAGGAAAAAAGCAGTGGGGGCAGGGACAGGACGGGTATCTCAGGCAGGGAAATGGAAATCTTCCAGAAGAGCACCCAGGGCCAGGACCATCCTGGCTGGCCTGCAGGCACCAAGTCGGCCGGCATGCTGTCACTCGTGTGGCTCTATGGCCCTTCCTCTAGGCTTTCAAGTCCTTGTATATATTCAGGTGTTTTACCTGGGACGGGTGGGAATAGTTCAGCAGCAACTGGCCTGGGGCTCAGCTCACGTTTACTCACAGATGCCTCGGCACGGTGCCCCAGCTTTGCAATGAGGACGCTTGTTGCGTGGGGGCTGCTGGCTGAATGGGAGACGATTCCCCACCACTGACCAACTTCAGAATTGTTTACAACTGGAGCAAGTGCCCTGATACGGTTTTCCTCTGTGTAACTGGTGGGTTCTGTGTTTTTTTCTCTTTTTCGTTTTTGGTTCAAGGTAGATTTTATTCCTCTTTTTTGTATTTACAGATATAAGCATGGAAATAATTTATTCATATAAATACATGTATGTGCAGGGAATAATTGTTTTTTCTGTTTTATTTTTTAAATTTTATTTCTTTTTAATTTTGAATTTTATTTTATATTTTTATACAGCAGGTTCTTATTGGTTATCTATTTTATACATATAAATGTATACATGCCAATCCCAGTCTCTCAACTCCTCCCACCACCACCCCCCCAACAGCTTTCCCCCCTTGTTGTCCATACGTTTGTTGTCTACATCTGTTGCTCTATTTATGCCTTGCAAAATGGTTAATCTGTACAGTTTTTCTAGGTTCCACATATATGCATGAATATACCAGATTTGTTTTTCTCTTTCTGACTTACTTCACTCTGTATGACAGTCTCTAGATCCATCGACGTCTCTACAAATGACCCAATTTCATTCCTTTTCATGGCTTAGTAATATTCCATTTTATATATGTACCACAGCTTTATGCATTCGTCTGTCTGTGGGCATTTAGGTTGCTTCCATTACCTCGATATTGTAAATAGTGATGCAATGAACATTGCGGTGAATGACTCTTTTTGATTTATGGTTTTGTCTGGGTATATGTCCAGTACTGGGATTGCTGTATCATATGGTAATTCTATTGTTAGTTTCTTAAGAAATTCCATATTGTTCTCCATAATGACTGTATCAATTTATATTCCCAACAATAGTGGAAGAGGGTTCCTTTTCTCCACACCCTTTCCAGCATTTTTTGTTTGTAGATTTTCTATGATGCCTATTCTACCAGGTGTGAGGTGATACCTCATTGTTGAATCCATTTCGTTGAGCAAGGGGTAGGTCTTGTCTATTACATATTTGGCTTATGGAACGGTATCTGTGCTAATTTCAAACTCTGCTTTTATGCAGCACCCCAACTCACCTTCCCCCTTAAGCAAGCATAAGTTGGTTTTCTAAATTTGAGACCCTGTTCTGTTTTGTAATTCAGTTCATGTGTAGCCAAGTTCACATTCCGTGTATTAGTGATACCTTATGATGTTTCTTTTTCTGTGTGACTTATTTCACTTAGAATCATCGTGCCTCAATCCACTCATTATGCTGGTACGGGCCTGGTGACATAGATTACATTGCTGAGTGGTATTCTGTTGTACATAAGTACCGCAACTTCTTTATCCATTATTTGCTCTCTGGGATATTTAACTTGTGCCGCAGAAGAGATTCCTGTAAAAAGAGCCGTCCCAAATTTTGGGGTGGCTGTGTCTTTTTGATTTTAATTTCCCTAAGCTATAGGACCATAAGTGGAAGTGCCCTAGGCTCTGTTGCTTTGTTTTTTAGATGTTTCAGGAAACACCATACACTTCTACAGAGCTGCTGTTGGGAATTTACATCCTGCCCATCAGCATAACAAGGCTCCCAGTTCTCCGTGGCCTGTTCTGCCTTTCTGGATTTTACACTTTTTTCAGATGGCCCTTTTGACCGGGGGGAAGTGAGACTTCATTGTAGTGCAGATTTCCTTTGCAAGCTTGCTTGGTTGGCCAAAAAGGGCGTATGAGTTTTTTCCTGAATATATTCAGGAAAAAACACATACGCCCTTTTTGGCCAAGTGCATCATTGTCGGCATTCTTCCTCTTTTCCTGTGTTTTAAATGCAATCCAATTCCGATTCCTCCTGAAATCGGTTTCCTGCAATTCTGCCCCGCATTCAAGTCCTCTTGGCAGCCCTACTTCAGTATATTTTCGGACAATAGCTGTCATTTATAAATCTGCAGGTTTGTGAATTACAGTGCCCCTGAGCTCCTTTCTTCAACTCGCTTTCTTTTGAGCTGGCCACAACACCGCAGGATTGCTTCAGGCCCTAATCTGGTTCCGGCACGGCATGCTGAGCCTTTGGTTTATTCCTCTTACCTGTGGGAAATGAGAGTTATATTTGCCCGTCCAGACACCTCCAGCTAGTCTCTCATTGGTTCTCGCTATTCCTGTTCATCTTCCGCAGAAATTGCAAACTGGGCCAAACAGGAGGTTAAAGGGACTGACTCTCCAAGTTGGGAGAGTGTTAGTAAAGCGTCTGGAATGTTGCACCCGAGTACCAGGGAACGAAAAGTGAGACACATTTGAACACGTTTCTCGATCACACGGTGGATCATACTCTGGGTTCCACATGCATGTTTTAGCTGAAGGAAGAATCTCTTAAACCTGGAGAGTTGAGACCCATGGAATGGGTACCATGCAATATGACTTCAAAGGGTCTGCATTTGCTCACCGAACCTCACCAATCTTATGAGCCCCAAGTGTCCAGCCTTATGTGTCACCCAGCTCTGGGTGTAGATATGGTAAATGCAGGTTGCATCAGAAGCCTTGAATGAATTACTTAAGTATTGCTCTCTATTTCACTGTCATTGTGTTTTGTTTAAGAAATTTATTTTTAATATGGGATTTAGCTGATTTTCACTGCTTTAATGCCGCTGTACACACTCTTGATTCTCTTACAGAGATATATAAATCCATTGCTTTTATGATTCTTACTAGGCAGGTATATTCCTAGGCGTTGAATATGGGGTGTTGAGTCCATTTCGTGAGCAAGGAGTAGCTCTTGTCTATTCCATATTTGCCTTATAGAACGTTATCTGTGCTCATTTCAATCTCTGGTTTTATGCAGCACCCCAACTCACCTTTCCCCTTAAGCAAGCATAAGTTGGTTTTCTAAATTTGAGACCCTGTTCTGTTTTGGAATTCAGTTCCTGTGTAGCCAAGTTTACATTCCGTGTATTAGTGATATCTTATGATGTTTCTGTTTCTGTGTGACTTATTTCAGTTAGAATCATCATACCTGAATCCACTCATTATGCTGCTACGGGCCTGATGACATAGATTTCATTGCTGAGTGATACTGCATTGTACGTAAGTACCACAAGTTCTTTATCCATTTTTCACATTCTGTGATATTGAACTTGTACGGTAAACGAGGTTCTTGTAAACAGAGGCGTCCCAAACTTTGGGGTGGCTGTGTCTTTTTGATTTTAATTTCCCTAAGCTATAGGACCATAAGTGGAAGTGCCCTAGGCTCTGTTGCTTTGTTTTTTAGATGTGTCAGGAAACACCATACACTTCTGCCTAGTGTCTGTTGGCAATTTACATCCCGCCCATCAGCATAACAAGGCTCCCAGTTCTCCATGGCCTGTCCTGCCTTTCTGGATTTTACACTTTTTTCAGATGGCCCTTTTGACCGGGGGGAAGTGAGACTTCATTGTAGTGCAGATTTCCTTTGCAAGTTTGCTTGGTTGGCCAAAAAGGGCGTATGCTTTTTTTCCTGAATATATTCAGGAAAAAATGCATACACCCTTTTTGGCCAAGTGGATCATTGTGGACGTTCTGCCTCTTTTCCTATGCTTTCGATGCAATTCCAGTCTACCTCCTGAAATCGGTTTCCTGCAATTCTGCCCCGCTTTCAAGTTCTCTTGGCAGCATTACTTCAGTATATTTTTGGACGATAGCTGTCATTTATAACTCTGCAGGTATGTGAATTACAGTGTCCCTGAACTCCTTTCTTCAACTCGCTTTCTTTTGAGCTGGCCGCAACACCGCAGGCTGGCTTCAGGCCCTAATCTGATTCCGGCACGGCATGCTGAGCCTTTGGTTATTTCCTCTTCCTGGTGGGAAATGAGAGTTAAATTTGCCCATCCAGACACCTCCAGCTAGTCTCTCATTGGTTCTCCCTATTCCTGTTCATCTTCCGCAGAAATTGCAAACTGGGCCAAACAGGAGGTTAAAGGCGCTGACTCTCCAAGTGGGGAGAGTGTTAGTAAAGCGTCTGGAATGTTGCACCCGAGTACCAGGGGAGGAAAACTGACATATTTGAACACGTCTCCCGTTCACACGGTTGATCATACTCTGGGTTCCACATGCATGTTTTAGCTGAAGGAAGAATACCTTAAACCTGGGTAGTTGAAACCCGTGGAATGGGTACCATGCAATATGACTTCAAAGGGTCTTCATTTGCTCACCGAACCTCTCCAATCCTATCACTGCTGCGTTTATGTCCCTGTACACATGCTTGATTCTCTTTCGGAGACATAGCAATCCATAGGTTTTAAGATACTTAAGAGCCAGGTACATTCTTAGGCGTTTAATATGCGGTGTTGAGTCCATTTCGTTGAGCAAGGAGTAGCTCTTGTCTATTCCATATTTGGCTTAAGGAACTTTATCTGTGCTCATTTCAATCTCTGGTTTTATGCAGCACCCCAACTCACCTTTCCCCTTAAACAAGCATAAGTTGGTTTTCTAAATTTGAGACCCTGTTCTGTTCTGTAATTCAGTTCCTGTGTAGCCAAGTTTACATTCCGTGTATTACTGATATCTTATGATGTTTCTTTTTCTGTGTGACTTATTTCAGTTAGAATCATCGTACCTGAATCCACTCATTGTGCTGCTACGGGCCTGATGACATAGATTTCACTGCTGAGTGATACTGCATTGTACGTAAGTACCACAAGTTCTTTATCCATTTTTCACTTTCTGTGATATTGAACTTGTACGGTAAACGAGGTTCTTGTAAACAGAGGCGTCCCAAACATTGGGGTGGCTGTATCTTTTTGATTTTAATTTCCCTAAGCTATAGGACCATAAGTGGAAGTGCCCTAGGCTCTGTTGCTTTGTATTTTAGATGTTTCAGGAAACACCATACACTTCTCCCGAGTGTCTGTTGGCAATTTACATCCCGCCCATCAGCATAACAAGGCTCCCAGTTCTCCATGGCCTGTCCTGCCTTTCTGGATTTTACACTTTTTTCAGATGGCCCTTTTGACCGGGGGGAAGTGAGACTTCATTGTAGTGCAGATTTCCTTTGCAAGCTTGCTTGGTTGGCCAAAAAGGGCGTATGCGTTTTTTCCTGAATATATTCAGGAAAAAACGCATACGCCCTTTTTGGCCAAGTGCATCATTGTGGACGTTCTGCCTCTTTTCCTATGCTTTCAATGCAATTCCAGTCTACCTCCTGAAATCGGTTTCCTGCAATTCTGCCCCGCTTTCAAGTCCTCTTGGCAGCCTTACTTCAGTATATTTTTGGACGATAGTTGTCATTTATAACTCTGCAGGTTTGTGAATTACAGTGCCCCTGAGCTCCTTTCTTCAACTCGCTTTCTTGTGAGCTGGCCGCAACACCGCAGGATGGCTTCAGGCCCTAATCTGGTTCCGGCACGGCACGCTGAGCCTTTGGTTATTTCCTCTTCCTGGTGGGAAATGAGAGTTAAATTTGCCCGTCCAGACACCTCCAGCTAGTCTCTCATTGGTTCTCGCTATTCCTGTTCATCTTCCGCAGAAATTGCAAACTGGGCCAAACAGGAGGTTAAAGGGACTGACTCTCCAAGTCGGGAGAGTGTTAGTAAAGCGTCTGAAATGTTGCACCCGAGTACCAGGGTACGAAAACTGAGACATATTTGAACACGTCTCCCGATCACATGGTTGATCATACTCTAGGTTCCACATGCATGTTTTAGCTGAAGGAAGAATACCTTAAACCTGGGTAGTTGAAACCCGTGGAATGGGTACCATGCAATATGACTTCAAAGGGTCTTCATTTGCTCACCGAACCTCTCCAATCCTATCACTGCTGCGTTTATGTCCCTGTACACATGCTTGATTCTCTTTCGGAGACATAGCAATCCATAGGTTTTAAGATACTTAAGAGTCAGGTACATTCTTAGGCGTTTAATATGCGGTGTTGAGTCCATTTCGTTGAGCAAGGAGTAGCTCTTGTCTATTCCATATTTGGCTTAAGGAACTTTATCTGTGCTCATTTCAATCTCTGGTTTTATGCAGCACCCCAACTCACCTTTCCCCTTAAACAAGCATAAGTTGGTTTTCTAAATTTGAGACCCTGTTCTGTTCTGTAATTCAGTTCCTGTGTAGCCAAGTTTACATTCCGTGTATTACTGATATCTTATGATGTTTCATTTTCTGTGTGACTTATTTCAGTTAGAATCATCGTACCTGAATCCACTCATTGTGCTGCTACCGGCCTGATGACATAGATTTCACTGCTGAGTGATACTGCATTGTACGTAAGTACCACAAGTTCTTTATCCATTTTTCACTTTCTGTGATATTGAACTTGTACGGTAAACGAGGTTCTTGTAAACAGAGGCGTCCCAAACATTGGGGTGGCTGTATCTTTTTGATTTTAATTTCCCTAAGCTATAGGACCATAAGTGGAAGTGCCCTAGGCTCTGTTGCTTTGTTTTTTAGATGTTTCAGGAAACACCATACACTTCTCCCGAGTGTCTGTTGGCAATGTACATCCCGCCCATCAGCATAACAAGGCTCCCAGTTCTCCATGGCCTGTCCTGCCTTTCTGGATTTTACACTTTTTTCAGATGGCCCTTTTGACCGGGGGGAAGTGAGACTTCATTGTAGTGCAGATTTCCTTTGCAAGCTTGCTTGGTTGGCCAAAAAGGGCGTATGCGTTTTTTCCTGAATATATTCAGGAAAAAACGCATACGCCCTTTTTGGCCAAGTGCATCATTGTGGACGTTCTGCCTCTTTTCCTATGCTTTCAATGCAATTCCAGTCTACCTCCTGAAATCGGTTTCCTGCAATTCTGCCCCGCTTTCAAGTCCTCTTGGCAGCCTTACTTCAGTATATTTTTGGACGATAGTTGTCATTTATAACTCTGCAGGTTTGTGAATTACAGTGCCCCTGAGCTCCTTTCTTCAACTCGTTTTCTTGTGAGCTGGCCGCAACACCGCAGGATGGCTTCAGGCCCTAATCTGGTTCCGGCACGGCACGCTGAGCCTTTGGTTATTTCCTCTTCCTGGTGGGAAATGAGAGTTAAATTTGCCCGTCCAGACACCTCCAGCTAGTCTCTCATTGGTTCTCGCTATTCCTGTTCATCTTCCGCAGAAATTGCAAACTGGGCCAAACAGGAGGTTAAAGGGACTGACTCTCCAAGTCGGGAGAGTGTTAGTAAAGCGTCTGGAATGTTGCACCCGAGTACCAGGGTACGAAAACTGAGACATATTTGAACACGTCTCCCGATCACATGGTTGATCATACTCTAGGTTCCACATGCATGTTTTAGCTGAAGGAAGAATACCTTAAACCTGGGTAGTTGAAACCCGTGGAATGGGTACCATGCAATATGACTTCAAAGGGTCTTCATTTGCTCACCGAACCTCTCCAATCCTATCACTGCTGCGTTTATGTCCCTGTACACATGCTTGATTCTCTTTCGGAGACATAGCAATCCATAGGTTTTAAGATACTTAAGAGTCAGGTACACTCTTAGGCGTTTAATATGCGGTGTTGAGTCCATTTCGTTGAGCAAGGAGTAGCTCTTGTCTATTCCATATTTGGCTTAAGGAATTTTATGTGTGCTCATTTCAATCTCTGGTTTTATGCAGCACCCCAACTCACCTTTCCCCTTAAACAAGCATAAGTTGGTTTTCTAAATTTGAGACCCTGTTCTGTTCTGTAATTCAGTTCCTGTGTAGCCAAGTTTACATTCCGTGTATTACTGATATCTTATGATGTTTCTTTTTCTGTGTGACTTATTTCAGTTAGAATCATCGTACCTGAATCCACTCATTGTGCTGCTACGGGCCTGATGACATAGATTTCACTGCTGAGTGATACTGCATTGTACGTAAGTACCACAAGTTCTTTATCCATTTTTCACTTTCTGTGATATTGAACTTGTACGGTAAACGAGGTTCTTGTAAACAGAGGCGTCCCAAACATTGGGGTGGCTGTATCTTTTTGATTTTAATTTCCCTAAGCTATAGGACCATAAGTGGAAGTGCCCTAGGCTCTGTTGCTTTGTTTTTTAGATGTTTCAGGAAACACCATACACTTCTCCCGAGTGTCTGTTGGCAATTTACATCCCGCCCATCAGCATAACAAGGCTCCCAGTTCTCCATGGCCTGTCCTGCCTTTCTGGATTTTACACTTTTTTCAGATGGCCCTTTTGACCGGGGGGAAGTGAGACTTCATTGTAGTGCAGATTTCCTTTGCAAGCTTGCTTGGTTGGCCAAAAAGGGCGTATGCGTTTTTTCCTGAATATATTCAGGAAAAAACGCATACGCCCTTTTTGGCCAAGTGCATCATTGTGGACGTTCTGCCTCTTTTCCTATGCTTTCGATGCAATTCCAGTCTACCTCCTGAAATCGGTTTCCTGCAATTCTGCCCCGCTTTCAAGTCCTCTTGGCAGCCTTACTTCAGTATATTTTTGGACGATAGTTGTCATTTATAACTCTGCAGGTTTGTGAATTACAGTGCCCCTGAGCTCCTTTCTTCAACTCGCTTTCTTGTGAGCTGGCCGCAACACCGCAGGATGGCTTCAGGCCCTAATCTGGTTCCGGCACGGCATGCTGAGCCTTTGGTTATTTCCTCTTCCTGGTGGGAAATGAGAGTTAAATTTGCCCGTCCAGACACCTCCAGCTAGTCTCTCATTGGTTCTCGCTATTCCTGTTCATCTTCCGCAGAAATTGCAAACTGGGCCAAACAGGAGGTTAAAGGGACTGACTCTCCAAGTCGGGAGAGTGTTAGTAAAGCGTCTGGAATGTTGCACCCGAGTACCAGGGTACGAAAACTGAGACATATTTGAACCCGTCTCCCGATCACATGGTTGATCATACTCTAGGTTCCACATGCATGTTTTAGCTGAAGGAAGAATACCTTAAACCTGGGTAGTTGAAACCCGTGGAATGGGTACCATGCAATATGACTTCAAAGGGTCTTCATTTGCTCACCAAACCTCTCCAATCCTATCACTGCTGCATTTATGTCCCTGTACACATGCTTGATTCTCTTTCGTAGACATAGCAATCCATAGGTTTTAAGATACTTAAGAGTCAGGTACACTCTTAGGCGTTTAATATGCGGTGTTGAGTCCATTTCGTTGAGCAAGGAGTAGCTCTTGTCTATTCCATATTTGGCTTAAGGAACTTTATCTGTGCTCATTTCAATCTCTGGTTTTATGCAGCACCCCAACTCACCTTTCCCCTTAAACAAGCATAAGTTGGTTTTCTAAATTTGAGACCCTGTTTTGTTCTGTAATTCAGTTCCTGTGTAGCCAAGTTTACATTCCGTGTATTACTGATATCTTATGATGTTTCTTTTTCTGTGTGACTTATTTCAGTTAGAATCATCGTACCTGAATCCACTCATTGTGCTGCTACGGGCCTGATGACATAGATTTCACTGCTGAGTGATACTGCATTGTACGTAAGTACCACAAGTTCTTTATCCATTTTTCACTTTCTGTGATATTGAACTTGTACGGTAAACGAGGTTCTTGTAAACAGAGGCGTCCCAAACATTGGGGTGGCTGTATCTTTTTGATTTTAATTTCCCTAAGCTATAGGACCATAAGTGGAAGTGCCCTAGGCTCTGTTGCTTTGTTTTTTAGATGTTTCAGGAAACACCATACACTTCTCCCGAGTGTCTGTTGGCAATTTACATCCCGCCCATCAGCATAACAAGGCTCCCAGTTCTCCATGGCCTGTCCTGCCTTTCTGGACTTTACACTTTTTTCAGATGGCCCTTTTGACCGGGGGGAAGTGAGACTTCATTGTAGTGCAGATTTCCTTTGCAAGCTTGCTTGGTTGGCCAAAAAGGGCGTATGCGTTTTTTCCTGAATATATTCAGGAAAAAACGCATACGCCCTTTTTGGCCAAGTGCATCATTGTGGACGTTCTGCCTCTTTTCCTATGCTTTCGATGCAATTCCAGTCTACCTCCTGAAATCGGTTTCCTGCAATTCTGCCCCGCTTTCAAGTCCTCTTGGCAGCCTTACTTCAGTATATTTTTGGACGATAGTTGTCATTTATAACTCTGCAGGTTTGTGAATTACAGTGCCCCTGAGCTCCTTTCTTCAACTCGCTTTCTTGTGAGCTGGCCGCAACACCGCAGGATGGCTTCAGGCCCTAATCTGGTTCCGGCACGGCATGCTGAGCCTTTGGTTATTTCCTCTTCCTGGTGGGAAATGAGAGTTAAATTTGCCCGTCCAGACACCTCCAGCTAGTCTCTCATTGGTTCTCGCTATTCCTGTTCATCTTCCGCAGAAATTGCAAACTGGGCCAAACAGGAGGTTAAAGGGACTGACTCTCCAAGTCGGGAGAGTGTTAGTAAAGCGTCTGGAATGTTGCACCCGAGTACCAGGGTACGAAAACTGAGACATATTTGAACACGTCTCCCGATCACATGGTTGATCATACTCTAGGTTCCACATGCATGTTTTAGCTGAAGGAAGAATACCTTAAACCTGGGTAGTTGAAACCCGTGGAATGGGTACCATGCAATATGACTTCAAAGGGTCTTCATTTGCTCACCGAACCTCTCCAATCCTATCACTGCTGCGTTTATGTCCCTGTACACATGCTTGATTCTCTTTCGGAGACATAGCAATCCATAGGTTTTAAGATACTTAAGAGTCAGGTACATTCTTAGGCGTTTAATATGCGGTGTTGAGTCCATTTCGTTGAGCAAGGAGTAGCTCTTGTCTATTCCATATTTGGCTTAAGGAACTTTATCTGTGCTCATTTCAATCTCTGGTTTTATGCAGCACCCCAACTCACCTTTACCCTTAAACAAGCATAAGTTGGTTTTCTAAATTTGAGACCCTGTTCTGTTCTGTAATTCAGTTCCTGTGTAGCCAAGTTTACATTCCGTGTATTACTGATATCTTATGATGTTTCTTTTTCTGTGTGACTTATTTCAGTTAGAATCATCGTACCTGAATCCACTCATTGTGCTGCTACGGGCCTGATGACATAGATTTCACTGCTGAGTGATACTGCATTGTACGTAAGTACCACAAGTTCTTTATCCATTTTTCACTTTCTGTGATATTGAACTTGTACGGTAAATGAGGTTCTTGTAAACAGAGGCGTCCCAAACATTGGGGTGGCTGTATCTTTTTGATTTTAATTTCCCTAAGCTATAGGACCATAAGTGGAAGTGCCCTAGGCTCTGTTGCTTTGTTTTTTAGATGTTTCAGGAAACACCATACACTTCTCCCGAGTGTCTGTTGGCAATTTACATCCCGCCCATCAGCATAACAAGGCTCCCAGTTCTCCATGGCCTGTCCTGCCTTTCTGGACTTTACACTTTTTTCAGATGGCCCTTTTGACCGGGGGGAAGTGAGACTTCATTGTAGTGCAGATTTCCTTTGCAAGCTTGCTTGGTTGGCCAAAAAGGGCGTATGCGTTTTTTCCTGAATATATTCAGGAAAAAACGCATACGCCCTTTTTGGCCAAGTGCATCATTGTGGACGTTCTGCCTCTTTTCCTATGCTTTCGATGCAATTCCAGTCTACCTCCTGAAATCGGTTTCCTGCAATTCTGCCCCGCTTTCAAGTCCTCTTGGCAGCCTTACTTCAGTATATTTTTGGACGATAGTTGTCATTTATAACTCTGCAGGTTTGTGAATTACAGTGCCCCTGAGCTCCTTTCTTCAACTCGTTTTCTTGTGAGCTGGCCGCAACACCGCAGGATGGCTTCAGGCCCTAATCTGGTTCCGGCACGGCACGCTGAGCCTTTGGTTATTTCCTCTTCCTGGTGGGAAATGAGAGTTAAATTTGCCCGTCCAGACACCTCCAGCTAGTCTCTCATTGGTTCTCGCTATTCCTGTTCATCTTCCGCAGAAATTGCAAACTGGGCCAAACAGGAGGTTAAAGGGACTGACTCTCCAAGTCGGGAGAGTGTTAGTAAAGCGTCTGGAATGTTGCACCCTTGTACCAGGGTACGAAAACTGAGACATATTTGAACACGTCTCCCGTTCACACGGTTGATCATACTCTGGGTTCCACATGCATGTTTTAGCTGAAGGAAGAATACCTTAAACCTGGGTAGTTGAAACCCGTGGAATGGGTACCATGCAATATGACTTCAAAGGGTCTTCATTTGCTCACCGAACCTCTCCAATCCTATCACTGCTGCGTTTATGTCCCTGTACACATGCTTGATTCTCTTTCGGAGACATAGCAATCCATAGGTTTTAAGATACTTAAGAGCCAGGTACATTCTTAGGCGTTTAATATGCGGTGTTGAGTCCATTTCGTTGAGCAAGGAGTAGCTCTTGTCTATTCCATATTTGGCTTAAGGAACTTTATCTGTGCTCATTTCAATCTCTGGTTTTATGCAGCACCCCAACTCACCTTTCCCCTTAAACAAGCATAAGTTGGTTTTCTAAATTTGAGACCCTGTTCTGTTCTGTAATTCAGTTCCTGTGTAGCCAAGTTTACATTCCGTGTATTACTGATATCTTATGATGTTTCTTTTTCTGTGTGACTTATTTCAGTTAGAATCATCGTACCTGAATCCACTCATTGTGCTGCTACGGGCCTGATGACATAGATTTCACTGCTGAGTGATACTGCATTGTACGTAAGTACCACAAGTTCTTTATCCATTTTTCACTTTCTGTGATATTGAACTTGTACGGTAAACGAGGTTCTTGTAAACAGAGGCGTCCCAAACATTGGGGTGGCTGTATCTTTTTGATTTTAATTTCCCTAAGCTATAGGACCATAAGTGGAAGTGCCCTAGGCTCTGTTGCTTTGTATTTTAGATGTTTCAGGAAACACCATACACTTCTCCCGAGTGTCTGTTGGCAATTTACATCCCGCCCATCAGCATAACAAGGCTCCCAGTTCTCCATGGCCTGTCCTGCCTTTCTGGATTTTACACTTTTTTCAGATGGCCCTTTTGACCGGGGGGAAGTGAGACTTCATTGTAGTGCAGATTTCCTTTGCAAGCTTGCTTGGTTGGCCAAAAAGGGCGTATGCGTTTTTTCCTGAATATATTCAGGAAAAAACGCATACGCCCTTTTTGGCCAAGTGCATCATTGTGGACGTTCTGCCTCTTTTCCTATGCTTTCGATGCAATTCCAGTCTACCTCCTGAAATCGGTTTCCTGCAATTCTGCCCCGCTTTCAAGTCCTCTTGGCAGCCTTACTTCAGTATATTTTTGGACGATAGTTGTCATTTATAACTCTGCAGGTTTGTGAATTACAGTGCCCCTGAGCTCCTTTCTTCAACTCGCTTTCTTGTGAGCTGGCCGCAACACCGCAGGATGGCTTCAGGCCCTAATCTGGTTCCGGCACGGCACGCTGAGCCTTTGGTTATTTCCTCTTCCTGGTGGGAAATGAGAGTTAAATTTGCCCGTCCAGACACCTCCAGCTAGTCTCTCATTGGTTCTCGCTATTCCTGTTCATCTTCCGCAGAAATTGCAAACTGGGCCAAACAGGAGGTTAAAGGGACTGACTCTCCAAGTCGGGAGAGTGTTAGTAAAGCGTCTGAAATGTTGCACCCGAGTACCAGGGTACGAAAACTGAGACATATTTGAACACGTCTCCCGATCACATGGTTGATCATACTCTAGGTTCCACATGCATGTTTTAGCTGAAGGAAGAATACCTTAAACCTGGGTAGTTGAAACCCGTGGAATGGGTACCATGCAATATGACTTCAAAGGGTCTTCATTTGCTCACCGAACCTCTCCAATCCTATCACTGCTGCGTTTATGTCCCTGTACACATGCTTGATTCTCTTTCGGAGACATAGCAATCCATAGGTTTTAAGATACTTAAGAGTCAGGTACATTCTTAGGCGTTTAATATGCGGTGTTGAGTCCATTTCGTTGAGCAAGGAGTAGCTCTTGTCTATTCCATATTTGGCTTAAGGAACTTTATCTGTGCTCATTTCAATCTCTGGTTTTATGCAGCACCCCAACTCACCTTTCCCCTTAAACAAGCATAAGTTGGTTTTCTAAATTTGAGACCCTGTTCTGTTCTGTAATTCAGTTCCTGTGTAGCCAAGTTTACATTCCGTGTATTACTGATATCTTATGATGTTTCATTTTCTGTGTGACTTATTTCAGTTAGAATCATCGTACCTGAATCCACTCATTGTGCTGCTACCGGCCTGATGACATAGATTTCACTGCTGAGTGATACTGCATTGTACGTAAGTACCACAAGTTCTTTATCCATTTTTCACTTTCTGTGATATTGAACTTGTACGGTAAACGAGGTTCTTGTAAACAGAGGCGTCCCAAACATTGGGGTGGCTGTATCTTTTTGATTTTAATTTCCCTAAGCTATAGGACCATAAGTGGAAGTGCCCTAGGCTCTGTTGCTTTGTTTTTTAGATGTTTCAGGAAACACCATACACTTCTCCCGAGTGTCTGTTGGCAATGTACATCCCGCCCATCAGCATAACAAGGCTCCCAGTTCTCCATGGCCTGTCCTGCCTTTCTGGATTTTACACTTTTTTCAGATGGCCCTTTTGACCGGGGGGAAGTGAGACTTCATTGTAGTGCAGATTTCCTTTGCAAGCTTGCTTGGTTGGCCAAAAAGGGCGTATGCGTTTTTTCCTGAATATATTCAGGAAAAAACGCATACGCCCTTTTTGGCCAAGTGCATCATTGTGGACGTTCTGCCTCTTTTCCTATGCTTTCAATGCAATTCCAGTCTACCTCCTGAAATCGGTTTCCTGCAATTCTGCCCCGCTTTCAAGTCCTCTTGGCAGCCTTACTTCAGTATATTTTTGGACGATAGTTGTCATTTATAACTCTGCAGGTTTGTGAATTACAGTGCCCCTGAGCTCCTTTCTTCAACTCGTTTTCTTGTGAGCTGGCCGCAACACCGCAGGATGGCTTCAGGCCCTAATCTGGTTCCGGCACGGCACGCTGAGCCTTTGGTTATTTCCTCTTCCTGGTGGGAAATGAGAGTTAAATTTGCCCGTCCAGACACCTCCAGCTAGTCTCTCATTGGTTCTCGCTATTCCTGTTCATCTTCCGCAGAAATTGCAAACTGGGCCAAACAGGAGGTTAAAGGGACTGACTCTCCAAGTCGGGAGAGTGTTAGTAAAGCGTCTGGAATGTTGCACCCGAGTACCAGGGTACGAAAACTGAGACATATTTGAACACGTCTCCCGATCACATGGTTGATCATACTCTAGGTTCCACATGCATGTTTTAGCTGAAGGAAGAATACCTTAAACCTGGGTAGTTGAAACCCGTGGAATGGGTACCATGCAATATGACTTCAAAGGGTCTTCATTTGCTCACCGAACCTCTCCAATCCTATCACTGCTGCGTTTATGTCCCTGTACACATGCTTGATTCTCTTTCGGAGACATAGCAATCCATAGGTTTTAAGATACTTAAGAGTCAGGTACACTCTTAGGCGTTTAATATGCGGTGTTGAGTCCATTTCGTTGAGCAAGGAGTAGCTCTTGTCTATTCCATATTTGGCTTAAGGAATTTTATCTGTGCTCATTTCAATCTCTGGTTTTATGCAGCACCCCAACTCACCTTTCCCCTTAAACAAGCATAAGTTGGTTTTCTAAATTTGAGACCCTGTTCTGTTCTGTAATTCAGTTCCTGTGTAGCCAAGTTTACATTCCGTGTATTACTGATATCTTATGATGTTTCTTTTTCTGTGTGACTTATTTCAGTTAGAATCATCGTACCTGAATCCACTCATTGTGCTGCTACGGGCCTGATGACATAGATTTCACTGCTGAGTGATACTGCATTGTACGTAAGTACCACAAGTTCTTTATCCATTTTTCACTTTCTGTGATATTGAACTTGTACGGTAAACGAGGTTCTTGTAAACAGAGGCGTCCCAAACATTGGGGTGGCTGTATCTTTTTGATTTTAATTTCCCTAAGCTATAGGACCATAAGTGGAAGTGCCCTAGGCTCTGTTGCTTTGTTTTTTAGATGTTTCAGGAAACACCATACACTTCTCCCGAGTGTCTGTTGGCAATTTACATCCCGCCCATCAGCATAACAAGGCTCCCAGTTCTCCATGGCCTGTCCTGCCTTTCTGGATTTTACACTTTTTTCAGATGGCCCTTTTGACCGGGGGGAAGTGAGACTTCATTGTAGTGCAGATTTCCTTTGCAAGCTTGCTTGGTTGGCCAAAAAGGGCGTATGCGTTTTTTCCTGAATATATTCAGGAAAAAACGCATACGCCCTTTTTGGCCAAGTGCATCATTGTGGACGTTCTGCCTCTTTTCCTATGCTTTCGATGCAATTCCAGTCTACCTCCTGAAATCGGTTTCCTGCAATTCTGCCCCGCTTTCAAGTCCTCTTGGCAGCCTTACTTCAGTATATTTTTGGACGATAGTTGTCATTTATAACTCTGCAGGTTTGTGAATTACAGTGCCCCTGAGCTCCTTTCTTCAACTCGCTTTCTTGTGAGCTGGCCGCAACACCGCAGGATGGCTTCAGGCCCTAATCTGGTTCCGGCACGGCATGCTGAGCCTTTGGTTATTTCCTCTTCCTGGTGGGAAATGAGAGTTAAATTTGCCCGTCCAGACACCTCCAGCTAGTCTCTCATTGGTTCTCGCTATTCCTGTTCATCTTCCGCAGAAATTGCAAACTGGGCCAAACAGGAGGTTAAAGGGACTGACTCTCCAAGTCGGGAGAGTGTTAGTAAAGCGTCTGGAATGTTGCACCCGAGTACCAGGGTACGAAAACTGAGACATATTTGAACCCGTCTCCCGATCACATGGTTGATCATACTCTAGGTTCCACATGCATGTTTTAGCTGAAGGAAGAATACCTTAAACCTGGGTAGTTGAAACCCGTGGAATGGGTACCATGCAATATGACTTCAAAGGGTCTTCATTTGCTCACCAAACCTCTCCAATCCTATCACTGCTGCATTTATGTCCCTGTACACATGCTTGATTCTCTTTCGTAGACATAGCAATCCATAGGTTTTAAGATACTTAAGAGTCAGGTACACTCTTAGGCGTTTAATATGCGGTGTTGAGTCCATTTCGTTGAGCAAGGAGTAGCTCTTGTCTATTCCATATTTGGCTTAAGGAACTTTATCTGTGCTCATTTCAATCTCTGGTTTTATGCAGCACCCCAACTCACCTTTCCCCTTAAACAAGCATAAGTTGGTTTTCTAAATTTGAGACCCTGTTTTGTTCTGTAATTCAGTTCCTGTGTAGCCAAGTTTACATTCCGTGTATTACTGATATCTTATGATGTTTCTTTTTCTGTGTGACTTATTTCAGTTAGAATCATCGTACCTGAATCCACTCATTGTGCTGCTACGGGCCTGATGACATAGATTTCACTGCTGAGTGATACTGCATTGTACGTAAGTACCACAAGTTCTTTATCCATTTTTCACTTTCTGTGATATTGAACTTGTACGGTAAACGAGGTTCTTGTAAACAGAGGCGTCCCAAACATTGGGGTGGCTGTATCTTTTTGATTTTAATTTCCCTAAGCTATAGGACCATAAGTGGAAGTGCCCTAGGCTCTGTTGCTTTGTTTTTTAGATGTTTCAGGAAACACCATACACTTCTCCCGAGTGTCTGTTGGCAATTTACATCCCGCCCATCAGCATAACAAGGCTCCCAGTTCTCCATGGCCTGTCCTGCCTTTCTGGACTTTACACTTTTTTCAGATGGCCCTTTTGACCGGGGGGAAGTGAGACTTCATTGTAGTGCAGATTTCCTTTGCAAGCTTGCTTGGTTGGCCAAAAAGGGCGTATGCGTTTTTTCCTGAATATATTCAGGAAAAAACGCATACGCCCTTTTTGGCCAAGTGCATCATTGTGGACGTTCTGCCTCTTTTCCTATGCTTTCGATGCAATTCCAGTCTACCTCCTGAAATCGGTTTCCTGCAATTCTGCCCCGCTTTCAAGTCCTCTTGGCAGCCTTACTTCAGTATATTTTTGGACGATAGTTGTCATTTATAACTCTGCAGGTTTGTGAATTACAGTGCCCCTGAGCTCCTTTCTTCAACTCGCTTTCTTGTGAGCTGGCCGCAACACCGCAGGATGGCTTCAGGCCCTAATCTGGTTCCGGCACGGCATGCTGAGCCTTTGGTTATTTCCTCTTCCTGGTGGGAAATGAGAGTTAAATTTGCCCGTCCAGACACCTCCAGCTAGTCTCTCATTGGTTCTCGCTATTCCTGTTCATCTTCCGCAGAAATTGCAAACTGGGCCAAACAGGAGGTTAAAGGGACTGACTCTCCAAGTCGGGAGAGTGTTAGTAAAGCGTCTGGAATGTTGCACCCGAGTACCAGGGTACGAAAACTGAGACATATTTGAACACGTCTCCCGATCACATGGTTGATCATACTCTAGGTTCCACATGCATGTTTTAGCTGAAGGAAGAATACCTTAAACCTGGGTAGTTGAAACCCGTGGAATGGGTACCATGCAATATGACTTCAAAGGGTCTTCATTTGCTCACCGAACCTCTCCAATCCTATCACTGCTGCGTTTATGTCCCTGTACACATGCTTGATTCTCTTTCGGAGACATAGCAATCCATAGGTTTTAAGATACTTAAGAGTCAGGTACATTCTTAGGCGTTTAATATGCGGTGTTGAGTCCATTTCGTTGAGCAAGGAGTAGCTCTTGTCTATTCCATATTTGGCTTAAGGAACTTTATCTGTGCTCATTTCAATCTCTGGTTTTATGCAGCACCCCAACTCACCTTTACCCTTAAACAAGCATAAGTTGGTTTTCTAAATTTGAGACCCTGTTCTGTTCTGTAATTCAGTTCCTGTGTAGCCAAGTTTACATTCCGTGTATTACTGATATCTTATGATGTTTCTTTTTCTGTGTGACTTATTTCAGTTAGAATCATCGTACCTGAATCCACTCATTGTGCTGCTACGGGCCTGATGACATAGATTTCACTGCTGAGTGATACTGCATTGTACGTAAGTACCACAAGTTCTTTATCCATTTTTCACTTTCTGTGATATTGAACTTGTACGGTAAATGAGGTTCTTGTAAACAGAGGCGTCCCAAACATTGGGGTGGCTGTATCTTTTTGATTTTAATTTCCCTAAGCTATAGGACCATAAGTGGAAGTGCCCTAGGCTCTGTTGCTTTGTTTTTTAGATGTTTCAGGAAACACCATACACTTCTCCCGAGTGTCTGTTGGCAATTTACATCCCGCCCATCAGCATAACAAGGCTCCCAGTTCTCCATGGCCTGTCCTGCCTTTCTGGACTTTACACTTTTTTCAGATGGCCCTTTTGACCGGGGGGAAGTGAGACTTCATTGTAGTGCAGATTTCCTTTGCAAGCTTGCTTGGTTGGCCAAAAAGGGCGTATGCGTTTTTTCCTGAATATATTCAGGAAAAAACGCATACGCCCTTTTTGGCCAAGTGCATCATTGTGGACGTTCTGCCTCTTTTCCTATGCTTTCGATGCAATTCCAGTCTACCTCCTGAAATCGGTTTCCTGCAATTCTGCCCCGCTTTCAAGTCCTCTTGGCAGCCTTACTTCAGTATATTTTTGGACGATAGTTGTCATTTATAACTCTGCAGGTTTGTGAATTACAGTGCCCCTGAGCTCCTTTCTTCAACTCGTTTTCTTGTGAGCTGGCCGCAACACCGCAGGATGGCTTCAGGCCCTAATCTGGTTCCGGCACGGCACGCTGAGCCTTTGGTTATTTCCTCTTCCTGGTGGGAAATGAGAGTTAAATTTGCCCGTCCAGACACCTCCAGCTAGTCTCTCATTGGTTCTCGCTATTCCTGTTCATCTTCCGCAGAAATTGCAAACTGGGCCAAACAGGAGGTTAAAGGGACTGACTCTCCAAGTCGGGAGAGTGTTAGTAAAGCGTCTGGAATGTTGCACCCTTGTACCAGGGTACGAAAACTGAGACATATTTGAACACGTCTCCCGATCACATGGTTGATCATACTCTAGGTTCCACATGCATGTTTTAGCTGAAGGAAGAATACCTTAAACCTGGGTAGTTGAAACCCGTGGAATGGGTACCATGCAATATGACTTCAAAGGGTCTTCATTTGCTCACCGAACCTCTCCAATCCTATCACTGCTGCGTTTATGTCCCTGTACACATGCTTGATTCTCTTTCGGAGACATAGCAATCCATAGGTTTTAAGATACTTAAGAGTCAGGTACATTCTTAGGCGTTTAATATGCGGTGTTGAGTCCATTTCGTTGAGCAAGGAGTAGCTCTTGTCTATTCCATATTTGGCTTAAGGAACTTTATCTGTGCTCATTTCAATCTCTGGTTTTATGCAGCACCCCAACTCACCTTTCCCCTTAAACAAGCATAAGTTGGTTTTCTAAATTTGAGACCCTGTTCTGTTCTGTAATTCAGTTCCTGTGTAGCCAAGTTTACATTCCGTGTATTACTGATATCTTATGATGTTTCTTTTTCTGTGTGACTTATTTCAGTTAGAATCATCGTACCTGAATCCACTCATTGTGCTGCTACGGGCCTGATGACATAGATTTCACTGCTGAGTGATACTGCATTGTACGTAAGTACCACAAGTTCTTTATCCATTTTTCACTTTCTGTGATATTGAACTTGTACGGTAAACGAGGTTCTTGTAAACAGAGGCGTCCCAAACATTGGGGTGGCTGTATCTTTTTGATTTTAATTTCCCTAAGCTATAGGACCATAAGTGGAAGTGCCCTAGGCTCTGTTGCTTTGTTTTTTAGATGTTTCAGGAAACACCATACACTTCTCCCGAGTGTCTGTTGGCAATTTACATCCCGCCCATCAGCATAACAAGGCTCCCAGTTCTCCATGGCCTGTCCTGCCTTTCTGGATTTTACACTTTTTTCAGATGGCCCTTTTGACCGGGGGGAAGTGAGACTTCATTGTAGTGCAGATTTCCTTTGCAAGCTTGCTTGGTTGGCCAAAAAGGGCGTATGCGTTTTTTCCTGAATATATTCAGGAAAAAACGCATACGCCCTTTTTGGCCAAGTGCATCATTGTGGACGTTCTGCCTCTTTTCCTATGCTTTCGATGCAATTCCAGTCTACCTCCTGAAATCGGTTTCCTGCAATTCTGCCCCGCTTTCAAGTCCTCTTGGCAGCCTTACTTCAGTATATTTTTGGACGATAGTTGTCATTTATAACTCTGCAGGTTTGTGAATTACAGTGCCCCTGAGCTCCTTTCTTCAACTCGTTTTCTTGTGAGCTGGCCGCAACACCGCAGGATGGCTTCAGGCCCTAATCTGGTTCCGGCACGGCACGCTGAGCCTTTGGTTATTTCCTCTTCCTGGTGGGAAATGAGAGTTAAATTTGCCCGTCCAGACACCTCCAGCTAGTCTCTCATTGGTTCTCGCTATTCCTGTTCATCTTCCGCAGAAATTGCAAACTGGGCCAAACAGGAGGTTAAAGGGACTGACTCTCCAAGTCGGGAGAGTGTTAGTAAAGCGTCTGGAATGTTGCACCCGAGTACCAGGGTACGAAAACTGAGACATATTTGAACACGTCTCCCGATCACATGGTTGATCATACTCTAGGTTCCACATGCATGTTTTAG
Source organism: Globicephala melas (assembly GCF_963455315.2). Taxonomy (NCBI): domain Eukaryota; kingdom Metazoa; phylum Chordata; class Mammalia; order Artiodactyla; family Delphinidae; genus Globicephala; species Globicephala melas. The sequence goes on from NW_027207318.1 coordinate 330,039, forward strand.
CTGAAGGAAGAATACCTTAAACCTGGGTAGTTGAAACCCGTGGAATGGGTACCATGCAATATGACTTCAAAGGGTCTTCATTTGCTCACCGAACCTCTCCAATCCTATCACTGCTGCGTTTA